>NW_008349068.1:6870287-6918112 GCF_000622305.1 Nannospalax galili | reverse complement strand
CCTTATCCTCAAGGTTCATTGTACTCAGTATGAACTCTATAAGACAAAATTGAATGAGGTTTTAAGCTTTAAAATAGATCTCCATTTCATTTTAAAATATACTGTTTCATACAGAAAACCTCATTTTATTTTAGATATTTGTACATGTGTCTCTAATCTCTATGTATCTGATTATTACTAGTCACATTCGGTTACTTTCTGAGATCCTTGGCACCTGAGCATGGATATAAAGTCATCAGGTAGATTTCAGTGGTAATATTTTTCACCTCAGAGAATATTATTTAAAGCAAAAGATTAAATTCGAAGTTTTGTCTAAACTCCATGTTTCCTGTACTTAGACATGTTGTTTTCAGGATTAAAACAAATTAAATAGTTGTCAGTCTATACATTGAAATTGTGTCTTTCACACAGGTATGACAGAAATCAGGAGAGCACAAAACTGGAAGGGATGGTAGATTTCATCTTAGTCTCTTTTCATCTTTGAAAAACTCCAAGTCATGTATACTTTAAAGTCATGTTTTGTACAAATTTTTCTGTCCTCACTATTTTTTTTCTAGCTCTTAAATGCCATGGCTATAAATAAGGTAAAAAAGAAAGCCTATTACTCCAAATCTTCAATTCTCATAGATTTGCATGCTTAAGGGTTTTTCCTTTAAACAAAATCAAATTCCTGATTATCAACCCTGCAGCTGTTAAGACCTCAATTAGGACCCAGCAAGCCTCATTTTAAAATAGTGACCCTGGTAATTTTGATTATATGGGTGTAATACCACCCTCCAGGAAATTCTCTTTTAAAACGAACAACAGTCTAGATCAATCAGTTCGAGTATTTATTTTCCAAATCTTACTCTGGATTTTATTTATGTTGTATGTAAACAACAAAAACCAATGATAAGGAATCAAAGTAAATTTAGGAATGGCTGCCCAATAAATATCTATTGGTCACCTATTTCTGCCCTTTTAAACTGATCCTTATTTAAGGTCAATACTTGAAGTACTTGTAGAAAATTAAACCAGATCAATTAACTTTTAGACTCTTAGAACTGAAAAAGAATCTCAAAAAGTATGGTCTCTTTATTTTTCAAATGTGAAAACCTGATCCTAGAAAGTAGGTACTTGCTAATACCTGGTGGCTATATCGGGGCTGGGTTTAGAATCTGTGTTATCATTTTTCCAGTTCTGTGCTTTTCTTCTGTGGTATAGACTGTTCATCTATAAAGCTCAAGTTTTAGGCTGACATGCCATCAATAAAGAGAAGTATTTGGTGATGGCATCTCTTCTGTGTGATTCCCCCAAACTTCTAGTATGTACAAAGTCAAAATTCTCTATGCTGAGGAAAGTCAAGAGAAACAGGCATTCTTTGTATTAGTTATAAAAAAAAGTAACCATTCTTAAAAGAAATATTTCTTACATTCCTCCTTCTGTCCAGGAAAAAAATAGCAAATCATATTTACCTCGACTTGTAAGAATTTTTCTTTCTTTTTTCAATTATTTAAAATTAATTTTTATTGAACTTTTGCAAATTTCATACAGTATATTTTGATCATTTAAATTCCTTCTCATATGTGTATCTCCCCTTACTAACCCCCACCAAATTTCTGATATATATATATATATTGAGAGAGAGAGAGAGAGAGAGAGAGAGAGTCAGGTTTGTGTCCCCAAATGTGTCCTTCATTGTGGGTTCATCCACTGGAGCCTGATCAGCCTACTAAGAATCTCACCCTTAAATGAGACTGACTCTCCCCTCCCAGCAGCCATCAGTTGCCAATACTTCCTTTGGTAGACTGGGGTTTCTTACCCACATCCCCACACCTATGCTGGAATATTTTTTCTCTGTCTTGAACTTATGTAGGACTTGGGCATGCTGTTATCATGCCTGTGAGTTCATATGATTAACTGCCCAGCAGTCTGGAAAACTCTATTTTCTTGTGGCCATCCACCTCCTTTGGCTCTTACACTCTTTCCTCTTACTCTTCCACAATGATCCCTGAACCTTGGGAGGCAGAAGTTTGATAGAGGTGTCCTATTCTGGGATAAGCACTCTGCAGCCTCTTATTCTCTACACATTGGCCAGTTGTGATTCTCTGTGGTAATCACCATCTGCTGTATAAAGAAATTTCTCTGCTGAGAATTTTGAGATGCATTAATCTATGTGTATAATAATATGTCTATGACCATACCACCCTGAATGGGATTGATCTCATCTGACTTTTATTTGTTATTACTAATTGAACACTTACTTTCTGCTAATGTCTATCCATCAGGAATATTACAGATGACCAAAGAAAGAAAAAAATCTGAAAGGGGAGGACACAAGAGCCATCTGCTTCTCTTATTTCTTTGACTTTGTTTAATACCTCCACGTTCAAATTATGAATATATGATATGTGCTAAGCAAGGTCATACACCTGTAGTTTTAGAACTTGGGAGCTAGAAGCAGGAAGAGTTAGGCCAAGGTCATCATTGGCTGTACAGCAAGCTCAGAACACAAGACCATGTCTCAAAAAGATAAAAAAAAAATAAATAAAAACAATGTGCAACATAAGGTATAAGGCGGCAGAAATCTTCCACAATATAATCAAAGTTTGTCATTTTTGCTTCATTTTTATTCATTTTAAATATTGTATTTATTTTATTTTTATTTGTATGAGTCTCTGACTTCTAGAGGCTCCAAGATTATTGTAACAAATTTTTGAGTACGTATTTTCACCAAGAATGTTATGTAGTCTGAAGACATAATGTTTTATTGATCACTTACTATGTTTTAAAAATTCTGCTGCCATTGTAATAAATTGATACATCATCTTAACCCTTGGCCTTCCTAAACTTCTGTTATTGATTACAGTCTTTCTGCTTGCTTAGATTCCCAAATTCACTGACTATTGCTACCCAATTTCTTTTCATGTTAGAATGGCTTCTGGCTACAAGCTTTGAGTTGATCTGCATAGGCTATTTCCAGTAGACTTGTGTTAACACTTCTGGCACGGGGACCTTTGAGTACTAAAGTAGGTGCCCAGGAAACTGACTAGTAACTATTCCTGGTGGCCTTCAAAGGAATTTGTGCCAATCAGCTCTGAATTTCTATAGTGCTACTTTTTTGTGAAACTATTGGCATACTCTTCTGGGATCTCCATCTAACTAGTAATGAGTCACACCATGAGCAAGAAACAATACCTTTGCAGAGACAAGATGACTAAGATATTGTCACTGACTTGAAGACACAGTCTAAGGTGGGGGGTCTAGTCAAGAAGACCAGTTAAATCAGAAGTAGATGCAAAGAAGTGGCATTGGCTGATAAAAGTGCAGTATTTTGCAGCCACCAACCTAAAATAATATATACTTATTACCGGAGATAGTGGCTTAGGAAGAAGAGTAACAGTAAATCAAGAAATAGTCATTGATCCGGGTTAACTAGAATGTAGTGATGTGATAACTTTTAAAATTATTTGTTTACATTTTAATTTTTTAATGACGAGTTTGTTGTAGGCTGGAGAAAGAGGGCACAGTGAAGGACAGAGGGCGAGATGGCTGACAATATTTTTCTCTTGTCGTACCCACAACAAACTCTACAAGATTTAGTCTTATTTTATTCTCAGGTTGATCTTTTAGTGAAAAGCCAAGAAACTAAAATCGTATAAGAGCAGACAGCAGGAGGGAGTGGGACAGCGTAGAATGAGAGCACGAGATGACTGCAGTGTGCTGGAAAAGAATATCACCCTACTGCCAGGCTCCCTGCCATCCTATTCGACTAAGCCTGGCATAAAAAAGCTCCTTAGAAATTGGCAGCCACACTAGGAAGGCAAAAGAGAAGATGGACCTGATTTTAAGCCACACTGTGCTCAGAAATCTCTCAAGAAATTACTAAATCAATTCAGGCAAATAAGATGAGATTGCCCAGCAATACTAATTCCCAAAATCGTTTCTGGTCCTGACCATATGCTAAGTATGTTCAGGAACAGCACATTGCTCCTCATTAGAAAGACTGGTCAGCAAAATGAAGTCCAGATCACCTAAAGAATTTATTCTATCATGCACCTGTTTATTATATCCATTACCTCTTTCTAATAAGCACTATAGTTTTGATGTGTCCTTGCCTTCATATTGTCAATTTATTCTGGATACGATTTTCAAAGGAACTCCTGAGGCCAGAAAATGAATTACCTCTGGTTTTTGCCAGGAACAGGCTGCACTGCAGTAGATTCTAGAGAAATTCATTTCAAATGCTTTAGTGAAAGGAAATGTTACTCCAAGTTGGGATAACAAGCTTTGTGAAATATAAACTATGAAATCTGAGCCTGGTGCCATGGCTCATAATTGCAGGACCCCAGAGGCCAGCAAGAGCTACACAGCAAGAGACCATGTCTTAACAAACAAATGTAAAACCAAAGCAAAGAAAGAGAGAAAGAGAGAAAGAAAGAAGGGAGGGAGAGAGGTGGAGGGAGGAAGGAAGGGGGGAAGGAAAAGAGAAATTTTGAACTTATTTCTTTTTCTTTTCTTGTTATTTACGTGTATGTATATGTGTCTGTGTGAGGTATGCCACATGTGTGCAGGTGTTTATGGAGGCCAGAAGAGGGCATCTAATCCACTAGAGCCAGAGTTATAGCTGGTTGTGAGCTAACCAAAATGGATGCTGAGAATCAAACTAGGGTCCTTAGGAAGAGACATCTCTCCAGCCTTAACTTGTTATTTCTTAGGTACCAATATATCTCTGAGAAAACATATCTGTATATATTAAAATCTTGATTATGGATTGATGACATGGCTTGAGATAAATTATTTTTGTTGTTAAACCCTATTAGTTGCTGATTCTTCAGATTAAAATTTTAGTAAACAAAAAATCCCAACTGTATTAGTCAGGGTTCTCCAAAGAAACAGAACTAATATACATGTATAGAGATTTATCAGTTTAGCTCACAGGATAGAGTCCGAGTAGTCCAACAATGGCTGCACCACACTAAAGAGGTTGAGAATCTGTAGTTGCTTAGTCCACAAGGCTGGATGGCTCAGTAGTCCCAATCTGGTGCTGAAGGTCTGACAAATTCCAAAAGATTAGCTAGTCTTCAGTCTATAGCAGCAAGACAAACTCACCAGTGAGAGAGAAGGCAAGCAGCAAGAAGCCAGGCATTCTCTGCTGTTGCCTTTTATATGGGCTGCCTTCAGAAGGTAACACCCGCATTTAGGGTGTGTCTTCCAGCTTCAGATGATCCAATCAAGAAGATCTCTTTCATTTCAGTTAATCCCAGATCCAGTCAAGTTGACACCCAGGATTAGCCATCACACCAACTATAGACATTTTTCAAGATATTTGCATGCTTGATGATCAAATTCCTAAACTTCTACACCTCCACTCCACCAACTCATACCCAAATATCATTCGGAGCACTTAAATCATGATTTAACTTAAAAGCCCATTTCCATATGCTTTGCCAGTATTCTTTCAGGCCATTTTGAACATGGTTAGAAATGTGAAGGGAGAGGATGGATTTTTAGTCTACCATAGTTGCCAGAGGCTGTGGAAATGAAGTACAGAATTCACACAGATAGACACAGTAGCCAGCTGATGTGCTCCAGTAGCAGAGATGTGCTCTTCTGAACAGTTTGCTCAGCAGACTGTAAAGTTTATTGCAGTGATTTGGAGAAGATTCTCTCTGAATGGTGAACAGCATTGAGTCTGCCTCCTAACTTCTCTGCTTCTTGCTTTACTCATCTGCCAATAATGGGGTTGGATAGATGTTTTCCACTGAAAGCTTTAAAGTGCACAATATTGAATCTCATGAAGCATTCTAGAAGTGGAGAAGATATTTAAAAAGACCTCCAGGTGATTTCTACATTTATTTTTAAGATTGAAAATTTGCTCACTTGGGTGGTCTTTACCCAACTTGGACTTTTTCTTGAGCACTGTGCTCTTCTTTGCAAACTGTCCCTTCTGCAAGGGAGGTCGTGACTTAGAAAAGGGTCAACATTTTGTTTTGAATTTTGATGTCAATATTGATCTCAAATTCTGGCTCTCGGAAGTAATTTGTGTGTTTGGATAGCTGACTTTACCTTTCTTAATCACAGTTTTCTTTCTTACTCATTAATATTGCATATTAATGTGTTCCTCACACATTTGCTATGCTAATTAATATATACTGTCTCTTGTATATAATTGAATTTAATTACACATATTTATAATCATTGATACTATTTCTATCATTTTTTACGATACTGAATCTCTAATCCATATTTGCTAATGGGGTAGTATAAGCAATAATTGTTTAAGCATTGATAACTTCATCTCCTTTGTTTTCTTTTCTAAGGGAGATATTTAAAAGCTGCTGTTCACGGGAGAGTATAGAGAAAGTGAGCTTCTTCACAGCTGATATATAGCAGTTTCTTCTGAGTTGAAGCGCTCCCTCATGAAGGGAGGCTCCTGAAGGCTCAGGAAGTTCTAAGTAAAACATTTCCTCCAGAAAAGAGGCAAGAGTCTCTTGAGACTCAAGAAGTAAACAACTCACAAGTCTCAAGAAGTTCCTGAAACTAACAATATACACCAGACCCCTCCATGGGGTTGTGGAAGCAGTAAGCAACTTCTGGGGGAGGAGATTCTTGACCGCCAAACTACCCATGAAGAACTGTCTGTAAGTCAAACAAAGAGCTCTGGGGTTGTAGCTTCTCTGAATTCCAATGAATATTGGGGTGGACTTTTTGGTGATACTTCTACCTTTGAGTTGTCCCTGTTCCTATAAGTAGCCCACTCGCCCATACTCCTGTAAGTGATTCCAACAAATTCATTGATTTGCCAAATTTAACTTTGGTATAATCCTTATTGGGTCTGTCATTGGCTTCTTATTTGGAACACATAGACATTGGTTCACATCTTCTCAGGAAAAAATCACAAAACAACAACTTTTTTTGGAATGTGATGACTCTGGATAATCATCCACACTGTAATGCAGGCAAGGGGGGTATGCTGGTCAGGTTTCTACGACAAGTACAAAGAGAAAAGGTCTATTTTGCCTCACAATGTTATAGGTTTTAGCCTATGACGGGGTGTCTCTGTTACTTTTAGGCCCCCGGTGGGGGTGTGATAACATAAGATGTGCACGTGCAGTTCTGTCACATCCGTCATTCAAGCCCTCACTGCCCCCTTGCATTGTAGCCTTTTTTGTGTGCCCTTAGAGTGTTTTAAAATACCATTCAAAATGTATGCCATAATCTATAAGAGACAAGAAACCCGGAGAGCCTAAGAGACAGGGTCTTTCCTTGCTCAAGGCTCTGCTTTGGATTGCTATCTTGTGGAGCCTGTGTTGGCACACTAATATGTTGATTCCTGAGTAAGAAAGCCTTGGCTTCCTGTTTTTGCTCAGAGTATCTACTACAAAGTAACCACATAACAGTGGTAAGTTCTGAGCAAAGGAGTAAAGCTGCTCACCCCAGGACCAGGGAACCAATGAGAAATGAAGGGCCTGGGCCCCACTGTCTTCTTCAAGAGCATCCAGTGACCTAAAGACCTCCTACTAGGACCCAGTTCTTAAACATTCCATCACCTCCAAATAGCGCTGTGCTGGGGACCATTTGGGGGACACGGAGTGTGCAACTGTAACAGGCAGTGCTGCAATAGCTTCTTACAGTTTTTGTCTCTGAACATGCCCTAGATCAATTTTCTATATAGCCACCAAGGAAGTGAAAACAGTCCTGTTCTAGAACAATTATTGGTCTCTGATTTAAGGTTAAGAAACATTATCCATTAGATACTGAGGTCCTTCAGGCAGGCTGAAAAAAAGAGTCCAAAAATCGGTGTTTACAACATACACAGTCATTTTCAGAAGAAACTGATCAAAGCTGATTTCTTCCTCTTTTGGTAACCACTGCCAGCATTGCTGGCCTTTTTTGGGAGAAGCACGAAGTTATAGGTGCAGCCCTAGAAAACTTTATCTGGACATTCTGACCCCCCAAAGAGACTGATTCCTAATATTTGGCATCTTACAGCATGAAGAAAAGGCCATGCATCATTTGTCTAAATTACTAGAAGTTAAAAGTGTGTGTGTGTGTGTGTGTGTGTGTGTGTGTATACAGGTTGTGGTGCATATACGGAGATCAGAGGACAGCTTGTGGGAGTCTTCTCTCTCCATTTACCATGTAGGTCCTTGAGATCAAACTCAGAACATCAGGCTTGACAGCTAGCTCCTTTACATGTTGAATCATATTGCCGGCCCACAATCTGGAATGTTTATCTGTTTGTTTATTTACTTATTTATTTTTATTTATTTACTTAGTGTTTGTGTATGTGTGCATGTTACGTGTGTATGTGTGCATGTGTGCATGTTATGTGTATATACATGTATAGGGATGAGGACAATATTAAGTGTTACTCTTCTTTCTAATGCTGTCCACCTTTTTTTGTTTTGAGACAGTCTCTCATTGGCCTAGAATTCACCATGTAGGCTATGCTGGCTGGCCAGCCTTCTCCAGGGAGCTGCTTGTCTCCTGTCCAGGGCTGTGATTACAAATGTGTGCCACTGTGCAATGCTTTCTTTCCCATGGATTCTGGGGAAGAAACTCAGGTTCTTAGGCTTGCAAAGCAAGCACTCCACTGACTGTACTATCTCCCCAACCCTGTAATTTTTAAGTTAAAACTTAGACTTATAAATTGCTTTAATAAAGATATAAATACCTACAATTCTAGTGTTCGATGGCTTGGCAGATGAAAACATTACTATTTAATATCACAAAGCATTCTTCGGTTACTATTTTCAACTATTGCAAATACCGGCAGGTTAATGAATTTCTACAAATTGAGATACAAAAGGAAACAATAAAACGTACCACCACTGTTGTTTGGAAAATATGTTATAAAAAAGTTAATATCTTGGAAGAATATTTCTACAACTTATTTATTCGCCTGTAATTCAGGGTTTTAACTGATGAAAGTTTCTGCAGATTTTGATGAACTGTCTTTCCCCAACATTGACAGTGCCAGGAAATCCATAAACCTTTATAGGATTCACCCTCACTTGCTCTTTGTTTAAGAATAGAAAGCAAAAAGATGTTAAGAGGCCCTTTTGTGAGATTTAAATGATGTTCATATAAACAGAAGATGTATGGTTACAGGTTATCTATGTCGAATAGCAGAAGAGTCCCTGTGCTCTTTAACACACTTATTTCATGCACTTGTGATGCATGGAGCACTCCAAATGGAAGGGCTCAGTGTGCTGCCCTGCTGCTTGGCAGAAATTTTCTTTGGCAGATACTGTAAATAGTTGTCTAGAACTACAGCATAGTAAATGGCATCCAAACTATCCCAAGTAAATTCTTCCCTTTGGAAAATTGGATTATGTCCTTAGGATTTCTCTCTGTAGAACTGTTAAGGTTTCTATGTAGTTACAATGGCTCCTTACTTTATAGAATTTGGAGAATTGGACCTGGTAGACAGGTTGCTGATAAATCAATTTCTGCAACCTTTGCAACATCTATTCATCATTATGAAGGGTATGTGAATTATTTTTCTTTCAGTTCTAGGCGATCTAGACAGCAGGCCTAGTATGCATTCTTCTCCACAGGCTGCTTCATTTCATAGGCCACTAATAGCCTGGAACTTCAGTTATCCTTCTATATAAAATGAGAGAAATGACATGTCAATATGATTGCTTCAAAGATTACATATTTTTTTAATATATGTGTGTATAATTAATCAAATATGATTGTAAATCAATTAAAGTCAAATCCCAACTCATAAATGCTTTGGCCAGTAATATATTTATAATTCATAGTAAAGCACAGTGAAGTAATTTTTATTTTTGCCACCATGCTTTCTTCCTGGTTAGATGCCTCTAAGAGGCTCAGTAACATAGGAGCAGTTGGCCTCCTGTACTGGTGGAGGTTTTGGAAAGACGTAACAGAAGTCAAAGCCAGTTGTTGAGTCAGACTTTGACACAGGATCTGCCAAGTTAGATTAAGCCTACAGTTCTTCCATAGTTCAAACAGAGGAAATTAGCTTTCAGTAGGAAAGAGCCCTGGGGCATGCATAAAATGTCACTTGTTGCATGTCTGGGTTGTATTCTATAGAAACGAATGAAAATCTTTATTGTCTCCAGATGTGGCTTACTCCAGCTGTTACTTCACTGGACAAAATCTGTGAGTTCTATAGCTCCACTGAAACATTCATATAGCTACTTGTGTACTGCAACTTTTAGACTTCTTAAAAATATCTTGAAATGTGTGGTTCAGAATTGATATCCATTGTCATCAATGGAAACTATGCATGATAAAAGCATTAAAACATGAGCATTTTAATATTTTGTGTTGTTTGTGTTTTCTGTTTCATCTGTTTTCTAAATGGAGTCAAAGAACTAAATGATGCTGATCATATGAATCCTGAAAGAAAATTAAAATCAGAACAGCATCCTTATGAAAAGTAAACACTGTTCAAGAAATTTCAGATTAGTTATTGTCACTGAATTAAAAATTTGGTTCTCTTTCAGAATCCAAAAGCAAGAAGGGATATGTAAAAGTACTCCTTCTCCAAGTCATGTGAGAAATAAGGTGCACAATTCACCTGAAAACATAAAATGTTATATTTGTATATGTATATATGTATACATGTGAAGATATAAAACTAATATATTTATATATCTGTGTAGAAGAAAACATAAACCTGCAATATGTATGTATATCTGTACGGATTTATCATCCATCTGACCTCTCTATCATCTATCTGTCCATCCATCCTTCCGCTTATCTTCTGTCCTTTATTATAGTGGTTGCCCATTGTATCATGTATCAATCAAAGCCTAAGACTCAAGCCCTGGTATAGAAAAGATACTTATAGAATTGATTAACTTTCAGCTTAGATCTTTGTATCATGGTAAATAAGAAATAAACAATAAAAACAATAGCAGTGTCTCAGAATTAACCTGTCCTAACCCATGTTATCTTTTCTCTGGGGTTTATTTTCCAGAGCCAAAGATTAGTCTCAGTCTAGCTGTGGGTTTGACATCACAATATTGAGAATCGCTCTTGAGTAATAGTTGGTCTTTTACCTCCTAGGCAAGATAGTTTCCATTTCTCTCTACACATTTGACAAGATCTGAATTTAATCTTAATTCTGACTGGGTGGATTTAGGGTATTAACTTACTTTAATATGCACTTTGATTGTTGTTGAAGCTATGTATCACTTTAAACCCATGTTAGCAATCTAATTTTCTTTTGTGGATACTGTAAACTTTTTTCCTTCTGGTGCATTGCTTTTTTATTTTTTTAAAAGAAGGTCATGAATATTCTTTCTGTCAACCATCAATCAGTTTTAATATCACAGACATCTTTCTATTCTATTATTATCTTTGTCTATGATTTGGCTGACTGATCAGATTTTCATAATCTTGATATCTTAAAATACAATCATTTTTACCTCATACTTTGTGTTTTTTGGTTTGTAAGAGGTCCATTCCAAATTCCAAAGATAAGAGCCTGTTTTCTTATTTTTGTATTATAATTTTATGTTCATGCGGTGTTGTAAAATTCCAATCAGTTAGTTAGCAGCTAAGTGAGGCAGGCATCATTGAAGGAACGCAAACACTAACACACCATCAAGGTCTCTTTTCCCTTGGCTTCATCTAAAATCTTTTTGGTAGAAAAGCAGAGCACATCTGCTGCCAGCTATTACTGTGTGCCATCTTTACAACACAAGCTATGATTGCTTGAAAGTGCTCCTGTCTTCATTTTAGCCCTTTCAACATACGCTGCATGCCTTTGAGCTAAGCATGCTCAACAGTATGCTTTCCAGCTTTCCTTCTTGACCTATGACCTTACTGAGCATGCTCATTATTGTACATTTAGACTGAACATGCTCAGGAAAGTATCTATTTTGACCAATGCATCCTATAGTACTATGCAGTGGTTCCCAGAATAACCTCTTCATCCCCCTTCGCTCAAGAAGGCTCTGGTGTTTGGAGTAACTCTAGTGATCTCCTGACCTGCAGCATGTCATAAATCTTGCTCCATGCTTTTGTGGTCTGGTTGTGTGCTGACTTTGCACAACCAGAAGGAGAACCGATTAAGTTCTGTCATAGTACCACACTCTAAATTTTGTTTCCATATATAACTCTATCATGTCAAGGTCAGCAATAATCTTACATATCCTTTTCCTTGCTTTTGGTCCATTTTCCCCCTTTGAGAAGGTAAGATCTATGAGAAAGGACTTTGTTCTGCCCTTTGTTCTATTTCCAAGGCCCAGAGTGTTCCCGGCATAGTATTTATTATATAAATTTCTTGTTGAAAAATTCAATTAGATAATGAAAAAATGACCTCTGAAGACAGAAATTTTAATTCTGTAATAGTTGATCCAAATTTGAGTGTATTTTGACACATTTAGTCCACAAGTTAAATAAGATTTCTTAATATCCACTAAATGAAGGTATCACCACAGAAAAGAATGTTTATATTATATAAATGTATTAGTAAATTTATCAATTTATGTAGATATATTTTAAAATAGGTGCTAAAACAACTGATTTTACCCTATTCAGAATTAGAAATTTATTACTCAAATCACCAACACAAATTCTGGCTGTATCACCTATGGTAACAATTAGAAAAAAAAATCATAATAGCTTTGGATTTCTACACAGATTGCAGTACTCTGAGTCTGCAATTAAGATGCGATGAATAATTGCATCAGTTAAGATTGGTGCTCCACCCTGATCTTCTGATCCCATTGTGCATTTCTTTCCTCCTCTGACCTTTTCCCCAATCCCTTCCATTCCTTGGTTCTTGGTGTTTCATGTAGCCAGACCCAGGGCTCATCTTCAGCTGACTGTTGTAGACATGATTTCAGTGGCCACTACCGAATGTGGGACTGTCAACCCCAATTCCTTCCCCGCAAGTGTGGAAAATTCTGAGGTGTACCTCACATCCCAGAGTTCCCCAGCAGAATCACGCTGGAGCTGCCCTAGACAAACTTGTACCAGAGGCCACGCCTTTATCTCTTCAGTGACTCACACACCAGGGGACACTTCCTCAAAAATTACTTATACGTGTATTTTCTTCCCAAGATTTGTCTCTGGGGAACCTTATCTAGCATGATAATAAACAACTTCTAACAAGGCTCTGAAACCTTGTGTCATCTAGCAAAACAGGACAAAAATTTGTGATGCCTAACTTTTACTTATTTTTCAGAGTTGAAGAATACTGACTTCTAATTTAAAAAAATTAGATTAGGAGTATATGGAAGAAAACAATCTTATTTGTAATTTTTAAAAATTAAGATGGGATCAGTTTCTTTCAAATCCATTCCTGGAAAATCATGTCCATAAGTAAAAGCAGTGGACATGTCAGCAATTCTTCAGTAGGAAAGACTTAAAAAAATTCAAATGATGTTTACTGGACATGCATGGTCATTGCACACATCAGCATACAGAGGCTCTGGTTTTCCACACAAGACTGAGCCAGTAAAATTCCAGCATGGATGGGTTGGAAAGGGGGGTCCCAAAGTCTTATCCCTTAGGAACTATTGGTAGTTGATGGCTACTGGAGGGAGATTTTTCTTTGGGGAAATGACCCCATACCGAGCATATACTAATTGGACTCAATGGGTTTTAAAAAATAAAAGACGGTATCAGTTGGGAGGGAGATGTGCTGGGGGAGATAAGTGGAGTTGGAGGGAAAGAGTGCAGGTAAACATGATCAAAACACATTGTATACATGTATGAATCTTTCAAATAAGTGAAATATTATTTTTAAAAGAATAAAAATGTTAATGATAAAAGGCTTTGTTTTATTTAAAATTTTAATAATGGATAAGGCACAATAATCCTGGATTCCTCCCTAGAAAATACATCTGTAGCTTGCAAGCAGATCATCATGAAGACATGAGTCTTTCTGAGCTGACAGGACAGGTGCTTCTACAGATTCCTTATCAAGACTGAACCAGAGGCACAAGTGTTTTCCAGTCTGCACTGTTACTCACCTCAGAAGCTGTCATCAAATTTCATTGCAGCAGGTTAATTTTCTCAGTTCATTGTTTATTATTAGAATATTTTTGCTTGTTAAAATATTTGGCTGAAGAAAGATCTCACACATTTATATTACACATTGGTTGTTGGTCAGACCCAGAGACAACTACAGTCATAAGTATTTAAGTGGTTTCCAGAGCTTCTTATGTAAATGTTATGTCAACAGATACAGATATGCTTTTTTATCCCTCCCAGCAGCTGATGGTTGAGTGTAGAAGATTCCAGCTTGGTTGTCATGTATAAATAGCTTTTAATCTGAGGTTCTAGTCCCCTGAGGAGGATTCAGGAAATTTTGTGGACCTCAAACCTGATCTTCTTGATCATGTCCTTTTTTGTATCCTTTCAGTACAGCAGGGCAATAGCCAAGAGAACACCTTCATATTCCTCAAGGGACACATGTTGAATACTGGCTTTCTCTTAACTTTAACGGTCGTGATTTAGGGTGATTCTGTGCATGACTGTGTCCAGTTTTCACATGTGTGCCTTTAATTTGTGATATATGAAACAGTTTTTCAATGCTGTATGCTGTAGTGTTTCCCCACCTCAGGTTACTTTCTTAACAAATTTTAGTTAGTATACACAATAATGGGTTTCAGTCTGTTGTTTGCATACTTTTAATGTATCATTTTTACTTTGTTCATGTTCAGTGATCCCATTACATCTCCTGTTCTTCTTCCTGCTGATCTTCTCCCCGCCCCAAATTCCCTTATGCTCTTATCTTGTAAACATGTGTATGTACACACATGTTGAAACCAGAATCCACATATGAGAGAAAAAATGCAATATTCATCTTCCCCCCATTACCCTCTCTCATTTTCCATCCGTACAAACTTTAAACCCCTTTCTCTTCCCATAATTCACATTCTACAGCTATGCAGTGTTCATTAATCTGTGTCTTTAGCATATTCTGTGTGTATTAACTAACGTTTTCCTTCTAAGCAAGAGGGATAAAGACATCAAAGCAATTCTGAGGAAAAAGAGCAATTCTAGATGTATCTTGATATCCAACTTCAAAATATACTATAGAGCCATTATAACAAAAAACCAGCATGGTATTAGCAAAAATCCAGACACATATATAGGTCAATGGAATAGAAGAGAGGCCCCATAAATAAACCTATGAAGCTATGGTTATTTGATTCTTGACAAATGTGCCAAAAGCATACACTGAAGAAAAGATAGTGGAGAAATGCATTAATCTATGGGTATAACAGTAAGTCATTAGCAGTCACATTAATACTATAGCCATTTAGTAGAAAAGTAGTATTAGGTTCTCCCCTATGCCCTGTGACCTGTCTAGCCTCAAGTTACCAAGCCTGATAACAGTGTCAGGTATGGGCTCCATTCTATGAAGTAGAACTTAAGTCCAACTAGAATGATTGATTACTCCCATAATATTTTTGTGCTATTGCACTGGTGGGCATGTCTTGCCAGGCCAGTTGCTGTTATAGTTCACAGTATTCACAGCTGGGTAAGGTTGATGGTTACGTTTTCCTCCCAGTAGCATGCATAGCACCTTCCAGCACTATGAAAGCTAGGCAGTAGAGATGAGGCTTTGAAGTTAGCACCAGCTTAATTTCTTCTTGCTTGTTCTACAGCTTAATGTATGCAATGTCTTTAACAACAGGATCTTCCTGTCTTTTATTAAGACATTACATCCAGCATGAAATTGGCAAGTAAAAATGGAACTGTCTTATCAGAGGACTATGTTCCTTCTGATCCCTAATGACCCAGAATAGCCCGCACATAATCACAAACAGATGTTATCAATTCGATCCCTGTTTGTAACAAATATGGGATAATTATCTTGTGGCTTCCAATGAATATCTTCTGTTGGCAGCCTTCATATGCAAAGCATCCACATATAGATTTTCCCCTGGGTCAAGGGAAAGGAAGGGTCATGAAGAATTAAGACTGTATGCCCAGGTCACAAGAGGAACACAAGGCTTAGTAGACTTGTTTATGCTGTAACCAAGCTAAGATTAACATTTTAGGTGCAAGGTGAAGTAAATGTTGTCCATCTAGAGCATGCCCATATTTTAAAAGTCATTCCCATAGTCATGAATAATTATGAATAATAGAACTGGCTAGTTAAATTTCAATTTGTTGATAAATATTTATAAGTGATAAATATTTGCAATATTTGTACATTTAATTTTCCCTTGTATATCACTTTTTATTGGGGATTTCAAATTTCATACATTTCCCACGCAAATCCAGACCCCCTCCCCCATCCCTGCCACCCCCATCCCCCCACCAAACCCTGTGCACTCTGCCATACGTGCTGAGTCCTATTCATTCAGGTGTTTGTACCCAAATGTTCTTCAGTGTAAATGCATCCATTGGAGTCTAGTCATCTCATCCAGTGGTTGTATGTAGGTCATACTCTCCCTCACCCAGCAGCAATAAGTCTTAAATAGTTCTCAATCTAGTGCTGGCCCACCACCTATTTCTCACCTCCCCTTTGGGCCCTTGTTTGATTGAGCTGACATGGGTCCCGTGTTTGAAGTCACCGCTGCTGCAGGCATAGATGAGCAAGCCTCCAGTGACCTGGAAGCCTCCACCTCCTTATGTTCATGAACCATCCCTGGCTCTTATAGTCTTTCAGTTTCTTCTTCCGCAATGGTCCAGAGCTGTGGGTGGGTGATGTTCCCTATAGGAGTCCCATCCTACACTCTACAGTGTCTTATTCTCCAAAACTTGGCCACTGTGGCCTTCTGTTTGTATCACCCTCTGGTGTACATGGGAGCCTCACTGGTGAGAGTTGAGGGGTGCATTAGCCCTCTATCTACCCCTTATTCTGCTATGTTCCATGAGCTTTGGTTGTAAAGATTTGATTGCAGATGCATCATCTCATACTGGGCATCTCCCAGATGTATGTTCTCTGTGCCTGACCAGATGTGCAACTGTGAAGTAGCCTCCATCTGTGGCAAAAAAGAAGCTTCTTTGATGAGTGCTATGTGGCATGTTTGTAGCTTTAAGGGAGGGCTCTTCTCTCTGGCACTATGTTCCATACCATGCAGCTCCTAGGTATGCATATGCATTAATATTCAGACACTATGTGCATTTCTCATAGGGTTTCTAGAGCATCATGTTTCCCTCTAGGTTTCCTAGCCCACCGAGATTTACTCATCTCTACTCTTTTCTCCAATCCGGCCTCCCTCCTCACTCCCTTCTTAGTCACAGTGCTCCCATTATCCCCACGCTCCCCCCAATACCTCCAGACTACAGCCATCTTTCCTTTCCTGACTTCCCTCCATCCCCCACACCATGGTCCCTTGCATACCCCTCCCTCCTCTCCTCCCTGCCAATTACTCCCACTTTTTCCACCTCCCTCAGGTAACATCTCTTCCCTGCTATCTCCCTTTCACGTTGTTTCTTTTCTTTTACCTCCATGTATCCTTTGCCTTTTCCTGGCTCCTGGTGTTACATCAGAATTTATATACCCACATATAAGGGGTTGGTACAACAATCTGCAAATGAGGGAAAACATATGTTACTTGCTTTTCTGTGTTTATGGAGAATGCAGTGATAGCATGTGATAAAGGAGGGCTTTCTAAGCACTTCCCCTTGACAAAGTGGTCCTTGAGGGCAATGCCAGCCTAAAAATCAAGAGTAGAAGAATGGTTGTCACTGTTAAAGTCACAAAAGACAATCTGGTCCTTAGCATAGTCCAGATCTTCTTTCAGAAGTCCTTCAATACCTGATCCCCCCCCCATTCCCCTTCTTGAAGTCATCATAACTGACGGTTTTTTTCAGGCTGCAGGTCAGATCTATGATCGACCCGCTGGGAATGGTCATGTGGAAAACCATGCCAGTGAGTTTTCTGTTAAGCTATGGGGTGAATTGGCAGTGCCAACAGATGCAGAGATGATATTCCAAGCAGCCCAATGGCCATCACACCACACTTTCTCAGAGGGGCTGTCCACAGTCTTCTGAGTGGAAGTGATGGTATGAGTGTGATCATGTATCCCTCCATGATACTTTATTATCATGAATGATCTTATCCAGGTGGGTTAAGCATAGTTAATACCCATCACAAACATAAGAGCATCAGTAGAAAATGCAAAGACAATGTCTCTTTTGTCTCTACCCTTCAAGTGAGTACCAGGCCTCTACACGGTAATGAAGACAACAATGGACTCCACACCATACTCTGCACCAGCATCAACTTATTCGATGTTGGTGGGATCTGGTTCCTAGAAGATGGAGCTGTAATTACTATTAAAGACAAGGTTCCCATTCTCAACCTTGACTGTGCCATGGAGCTTGATATGGGTATAATCACACTGGAACACAGATTGTAGCCCATGTGGTTGAAGCCAATGCAGGGGTCAGTGGTGGCAACAATCTCTAAAGATGAAGGCTGCTCTATTGACCAAGTAGCCCTTACAGTCAGATCCATTCATTTCAATGTTATCTGTTATTATGCCTCATGTCGTGAAAAGGGGCTGTGTGTGGGATGATGAGGAACAGAAAACGCATCTATGTTTACTTCTGTGCCTAATCTCACACAAGGGAAGTTTCTGTGATTTTTGTCTCTAATTCCATTCAAAATTCTTAGCTTTCTCTTACTATGTGAATGATTTGCAATTTGATGTGCTTTGATACATCAATATTATAGCTAGGTAGTTTTTCAGTATGGTTTATTCTCTGTATAATTAAAACAACCTTTCTTTTCCTTACATTGTGATTACTGCTTTCAGCACAGATGTATATACCTCTTCTACAGTTATTTAACAGGGGATTTTCTCCAAATTTATTCAAAGTGTGGTAATTAATTTTACTTTGTAATTCAGAAAAATTAAACTTTAATTCAAGTAATGGATCACTTATTCAAGAATCATAAATTATTTATCAAATTATAATGATTAACCTTCCAAAGTTTCAAGAGGGATAATTTCTTTCTAGTCTTGCATAAATCATGTTTACAAATTCATATTTTAAGATACAGTCTTTACTTGACCTACAGATGCTTCTTCAATGTGAATCTTCAAGACAGGAAATAAATGTACTTAAGGATTTATCTACAAAATATGCAAAATAATTCAAATATTGAGTGTTAACATGCTATAGACACTGTCTTGTTAATCCAGCAAGATTAACATTGCACAAAAACTGTTAGTAAACTAATTACAAACCAATTGTGTCTGTTCAGTAACGTAAGTATTATTTGTTGAGCTCTTATACTGTGCACTTACATTGGGCTAAGCATTTTTCACATTATCTAATGGGATTTTCAAATGACCATATGAAATAAGTACTTTTACTTTGCAAACAGATAGATTGAAGAAGAGAATTTAAATGAGTCTTTAAGGTGACCCTGCTAATGAGTGGCAGAGGCAGGCTTGGACCACGTCAGTATGATCTTAAAGACTTACACTTTATCAACTGCTCAGTTTCTGGGAAGCAAGCAAATTGAATGAATAATAGAGTATTAATTAGAAAGAAATAGGTCTATAGAACACAGTATGTAGCTTTGTATGTCTTCATAATTCAGCTAAAACAGTTTGGCCACACTCAATGAGATTTCACTGCTGTGAACTGATAGGTAAATCGAGGCAAATTGGGAGAAAGCACCAGGGCATAGACAAGAACTCTGGTGGTAGAGAGTTTATTGGCAGGGAAAATGCATGGAACAGTCCCCAGTTAGGGATAGAGGACCTGATGGTTTACAGGCTGTTGACTGGGGGCTTTTTTAGGAGGTTTGGGGAGATATGGAAGGCGGGAAAATATTTCTTGAAACAAGTTAGTACCGGGAAGTTTTAAGTGAAAGATAAAATCTTTTAGGGATAAGAGTTCCCAAATACTTTTAATATTTTTGGCCTTTGGAACAGAGTATGTTGCTAAAAGGCCCAACGACAATTTGACTTTTAGCCAAGAAAGAAACTGGCTACTTTTCTTTGGGATCTTTTTACCCTAGCTACCTAGCCAATTTCTACCTCCTATTCTTATCACACCACCCTCTGAAGAGGTTACCCAAATTGCTGATAGGGAATCGGGACACAGACCACTCTGGATTCTTCCATGCTGAACAGGGATGAAGAGTGAGGCAATTGGGGTACCCCCTTCAGAGGGTCTATTTAAAAGACTACAAAAATTGCATAACTCTTAACTATAGGGAGAACATAAAGGTCCTTAACAGGTGCCTAGGTGGTGTGAAGGAGGAGTAAAGGCAAGAGTAATTAGTATTACAAGTTCTAGACAGGGAACCAAAAAAAGTCATAACAAGGCAAATTTCAAATGTCCATATTAAAGTCCATTGGAATTTTTTGATGAGGGCTTCCAAAAGCATCCATTTATTGGGTTCTTCCTCATTTTTCTTTTGCCTGCCAAGGCTGGACTGATGATTGATGAACTCGGGATTTATTGTCAGTCACTTTGATCACTGTTGGAGTGGCTAGAATCAGTGTCAGTTCCCTCTCTAAGGCTTCTAGATAAGGAGAGAAAACAACATTAGCCATCATTTTAGAAGGAGGAGTAAAGGCAAGAGTAATTAGTATTACAAGTTCTAGACAGGGAACCAAAAAAAGTCATAACAAGGCAAATTTCAAATGTCCATATTAAAGTCCATTGGAATTTTTTGATGAGGGCTTCCAAAAGCATCCATTTATTGGGTTCTTCCTCATTTTTCTTTTGCCTGCCAAGGCTGGACTGATGATTGATGAACTCGGGATTTATTGTCAGTCACTTTGATCACTGTTGGAGTGGCTAGAATCAGTGTCAGTTCCCTCTCTAAGGCTTCTAGATAAGGAGAGAAAACAACATTAGCCATCATTTTAGAATACTGGGTTGTCTCCCTTAGCTACAGGTGGGCACTACAGTATTGGAGACCAAGGTTTGAAGTCTTACATCTGAGTAGCATTGTCTTATCAGGAACAAACTCATCAATGAGAAATAATTATCTAAATAATATCTTATAAGAACTTTAGTCTAATGTCTGTGATTGTAATACCTTGAACTCTTAAAGAAATAAACTGATGACTTTACTCCTTTCAGGTATTTTGATAGCTGTTGGAGTAGTTAGAATCAGTGTCAGTTTCCCCTCATAGGCTTCTAGATAGGGGGAGGAAACAAATTTATCCATCATTTTAGAACATTAGCTGGTTGTCTCCCTTAGCTATAGGTGGGCACTACAGTATTGCAAACCAAGATTTGAAGATTTGAAGTCTTACATCTGAGCAGCACTTTCTGGTTAGGAACAAAACCATCAATGAAAAGTAATTGTCTCTTGAACTCTTAAAGAAATATGCTGATGACTTTACTCTTTGGTTATACTTTCCTTTTGGGTGTTTAAGACCATACAGTTGGCCCAAAATAAATCAGTTTATTTTTACACTTAAGGTCATTTGAGGATCTGTTCCTCAGGGGTCACATGGAGCTCCTGGCTCCTTTCTTTTACCAGTTCCATCTATGTGATGGAAGTCAAAGGTAAGTCAAAGGCCCTGCTCAACCATATCTGGTTTCACTTGGAAACATGAATGAGATGTTTCCTCTGAGCTGACCCTCTTCTTTGTGGAGTCTCCATGTCCTCCCTGAACAAGAGGACAGGTGACTTACCACAGTTACAGGACATTTTGAGAGATGTTCCATAGTCCCCTGGAACTTAGTCGACCTTGGAGGGCAAGGAACAAAAACTGTCTCTTTAAGTCCCTCTAACCAGATTAGTATAGGCCTCAAAGTCTGGCTATTAAACATACAAGAAGGTTAGTTACACCAATCTGGTGCTTTTCATTATCATGTGTTATGTAGATAAAGCTTGGGCAAACCCCAAACATTTTCAGATATACCTTTACTAGACATCCTTAAATTAGCTGACTAAGCTATGACCTTAGAAATTTTAAGATTTTCTATATATTATCTTTGTTTTATCCTTGATAAATCATAATAAACCTACACAGACCTTCATCACTTGCTTAGGCTTTCTCATTTTTCTGTCAGTTCTGAAAATATCCAGCCATCATAATTTTCATACATAAATACTTCTTAATAAAATATCTCCATTCTCATATCCTTCTAACATCTTTTAACTTTCCATTTTCTTTCTTAATAACCGTGAGGCACAATAACATAATTAAATTTTCCATCTGTTCTGAGAATTCTTTTCCTGGGAATACTGAGTAATGTTTTTCCCCTTCTAAGGTTCTAGTGTCAAACAAATGTTTGATTACAGTTTTCCTGGGGAACCAATGAATTTACTGAGCTGACTTACAGAGATGACTGAGGGTTTGCTGAGTTGTATGGGCGACCTGAGAGCATTTTCACTGAAAGCCTTTACCAAGCATGGGTCAAGCCTTCTCTTCCTAGACTTCCCCAGATAATATACTTTAGCCCTCCCCAAACCCAAGAGACTATGTGTGATTAGGGAAAAATAACATACAGTTGGCTGGGAAGAGTGGCTGGATATTCAGGTGAAGGTCCGATGACCCTGCTTACCCCTTCTTCAATGAAAGAATATGATAGTTAACAAGCCCAATTGTGATGATCTTTTGCTAGTGGACATAAATGAAGTCATGAACATGGTAGTTGTTTGATTCGAAGAAAGTAGTGTACAGCATCATCTTATTAAAAGAACATGGAATCTAAATTACACACATAAGATAATGTAGTAAGTTAATTTTACCCATGTACACACTGTTCTTTATAAGTTCCCAGGTAAACCTTATAGAAAACACAAGACAGAAATCTTTTTTACCTTATGTAGTTTAGAGAGTGGTCTACCAAAACTTTGCTTTAGGTAGAAAGAAGCACCTGGTATATAGTTAAATAGTATCAAATTGATGTTCACAACCTCCAGGATAATCAATTCAGGAAAACTGTGATGCTTTAGTTACTGACTGAAGAATTCTAGGTAGAAGATCCTCTCTGTCCTCTCCATCAACTGTGAATTGACTTCTTTTTTTAAAAAAAAATCTATCCTTTTGTTTTTCATCAAGTAAATTTATCTTTGTATTTACTATAAATTTACATTTGTCTGTGTTAGTGACTTTCCTCATTATTGTGACCAAATAGAGAAAAAAACACTTCATCATTTACTATTCGTAATCTTGGATTATGTACCCATAACCTGGAGAATAAGGAACATAGAAAACAATGGTACCTAAAAAGAACTTGCAAAGAGACAATATCACAATACTCTTTCCCTTTAGTCTGTCCATGACATTGCAAGTAGAAAGCACCCAGGGCATGGTGGGGCAGGTACAAAAGGAAGCATAGAGCAACTGAGCATCAGAAGGGGAAATAAGCCTATTCCAGAGGAAAACAAGCTTAGAATCACAGTGCAGAAAGGGGAGGAATTAAGACCAGGGGAGCCGGCATCTTAAGCCTCCCACCCAAGTAGGCTATCACTTTTAACCTATGTGCTGGTAGCAGCTTGTCTCTTGTAAGGTTTGGCCTGGGAGTACAGCAAGCTCCCATGAGCTTCCCAGGTCTAGCCATCATAAAGTGTCAGCTCCCTTTGTGCCTGGAGAGTCTTGAAGGCATATGGCTAGAAAAACTTTAAGTTCCCTTTAGAAACTGACAAATATTCTATGGAAAACAGTAAGACTTCAAAACAGTCACTTTTCGAAATCAGTAAATACCATATAAAAGATGTTAAAATCCAAAATAATTCCTTTAACTGTCAGGTAAAGATGTCATGCAAACAATGTCAAAAACCTAAAAATACTTCCAAAGTGAGCAAACCAAAGAGATACCTTAAAATAAACACTATGAAAATAAACCCAACCAAAAGGTATGTAACAAATAAGGTCCTTAAACAATCAGCTTAAATACTGGTTTTTTTTTTTTGTTTGTTTGTTTGTTTGTTTGTTTTGTCTGTGAGACAGGGTCTCCCTGTAGCCCCAAATGGCCTGGAACTCACTATGCAGACCATGCTAGCCTCAAACTCAGAACGCAGATATCCGCCTGCCTCTGTCTCCTGAGTGCTGGGATTAAAGGCATGCACCAAAACACCCAGCTTCAGATAATACTATTTTGTATAAACAACTAGCACTTAAAAGTTTTGTGAAACACTTAATAGACCTAGAGATAATTATTTGTAATTTAACAATTTTTAGAATTAGGATTGTAGTATCATTTTCTAAAAATGTGTATCTTTTTTAAGGACAAAATAACAATGATGTTAATCTGTAAGACTTACATTAGAGCTGAATCAAGAAAATTTCTAATATGAGTTTAAACTCTGCTAATCAAAGGTTAGATCTTCAGGTACGGAAGTGGTAGTGTTGGCTTCACTAATCCCACAATCCTCAGCTGCCTAGCTCCTTTCCAAGGTGCTACCTGATAAAAATACTGCTGCCTGGGCCACTGGTGCCCTCTGCTGGATTTATGAGTGCTTCACTATCTTAAACTCCCTGTGTTAAAATGTCCTTTCCACAGCAAAATGACTGTTGTTTTCTGCAAGTTAGCTTCTTCACAATGCGTTGTTGCCCCTAGTAACATAAACAATGGAATGATGGGCTGCATAGCTTGGAATAGTCTCTTTCATATGTCTGCAGTTGGATAGGTGTTGGTGGGATAATGGAGACTATACGTCTCTGATGCTTCAGGATGCTGTTCATGTTTTCCTCATGCTGGCATGTACCTGGGAACAGTTTCATTTATAATATGTAATTGTCTAAGCAGAACCCAAGAAAAACTAATAAGACAAAGACATGCATCTGGAGACTGATTATCAGAGACTGACCTGTACAGGCTCAGCCCCGAGTCAGCTAGGACAGGCCTTGCCAATATCCACTTAGCTACTCTCCAGGGATCCAACTGTTTGTGCCTTGACCTTGGGTCAGCCAGGATAGGCTTTGCCAATTGGCACCAGTTGGCTGCTCTCTGGGAGTGGGGTGAGGAGAGGGAATACTGAATATTCAGTTCCCAACATTATTCTATAACTGAGAGCATAGTAATCAAATCATGCCTTTATCATTTACTAGTGCATGACTTTGAACATGTGATTGAACATTTCTGGGCCTCAGCATTACTTTACAATGGATGTAGTATCTCCCTTACTGGTTTATGGAAAGCATATGGAGTATAAGTCCTCTGAAAACAGTATTACTACTTGATAAGTTCAGTTTAAAAGCTTTATGTGAAAGGAAAGAAAGGTAGGGAAGGTTGGAAGCTATAGAAAATGTGGGCAATGTGGAAGAAGGCTTTATTTAGTTTTCATTTAAAGTGAATCTCACTGGGCATGTTATGTATAAAAATAGAAAACTTACTGTCAAATACAAACACATTTAATATACAATAAGAGAAAAAAACACCAAAAGTCAATATTATTTTTTTCTAAGTTAAAAACCTGAATTTTCAGGTCAGTGAGATGGCTCAGTGAGTAAAGGTGCTTGCTGCCAAACCCAAGGACCTGGGTTTGATCCCTGGGACCCACAGTGGAGAAGGAGAGAAATACTCCTCTGACCTCTATATGCTTGTTGTGATGTGCTCTCACACACACAGACACACACAGACACACAGACACACACAGACACACACAGACACACACACACACACACACACACTTTTTAAAGAGGAAATCTGAGTTGGCAATCTTTGCTTAATGTCATACTTAAACTATTGGTAGGTCCATTTGTAACTTTTTTCTTGACAATTTTATAACAAAGAGTAGTTGGCACTCCTAACTTTGGGAAGGAGATAGTCTCTAGATGCTTTCTTATTTGTTATTTGGAGAATAGTGATGTATTCTCATCAGGTCAACAACTACTGAGTGGCAGACTTGGAGGCATCTAGGAAATTTATATTATGTTGTAGTTTCATTTTCATTCTGTTCAAAATATTTAACTATTTTTCTTAAAATATTCTCTTTGAAACCTGATTACTAGAAGTGCTTTTATATTTCTAAATACTGGTGAATTTTGCAGGTATCTTTGTGTCTATTTGTGATTTAATTCCATTGTGGAAGGAGGGAAGACTTTGCATGACTTCATTATTTTTCAATATTTTGAGACTTTGCGGCACAGAATGTAGTCTGTTTTGGTAAGAGCTCTGTTTGTGCTTAGAAAGAGCCATTTGGCTCTTGTTGGAAGTCATCCATGAAGGTGTTGCTGAGCTTGCTGCAAAGCTGCCTGCCACCTGCAATCATTTTCTGGCAAGCAGTCCATAGAGTGTCGTGGAATCTTCCTGGGGGTGTGTGCACCTGGGTGTCCCACTTGCCAGATAAACAATGTAGGAGCCAAAAGGGAAAAGCACACCTGGAGGAGAAAGGTCTTTTTTCTGCAGTTGCAGGCTCCCTCTGCTGGGGAACCCTGCTGTGTCTGCTGGAAAGAGGTTTACCAGATTTAGCTCCCCCTTGGCACACATCCCCATGAAGCATGCAAATCCAAGCTTCATGGTGACTGATAAATCCCAAACAGCATCATTTGCATAATTCTTGCTAACATTTGTTAAGATATGGCTTATTTCTATATTTTATTGTGAAACAGTAGAAGAATCATATTTTCAACATAAGACAATTAGGAATTAAAACCCTTGGGATATCCACAAAATAAGAGGAATCATATTATATTTTCTATGATTTTCATTTTTGTCAATTAAATAAAGTTGTCTTACAAATAAATGAATTTATCAGTAGATGGTGCTATATGCCTGTGTAATTTAAATTTTCCCCACTAGTTAAATTTTTGTTGCCTTTTACCTAAGTATTTTTAAAAGTTATGTAATATGACTTATGCTTAAAAAGTTTACAGAATAATCTAAGTCAGGTTTAGCAAACTAGGCACATTTTAACAGAACAGTAGCAAAACAAAATAAAACAAAACCTAAAAAAGAGTGTATAGCTTGGATATAATTAACCTTTACTTAAAATATGACCCCACCAGCACAACACTACATTTGAGTCCCTATTACTGTTGCTATGCATTAACTCCCAACTCAGAGGTCAATCCTACTAGTAGATCTATCCATCTTGATGTGACCTGAACTATAAGAATTATATGGAGTATTTCTAAAAATTAAGGCTCTGTAGGGCATAAAGTGGGATTTGACCCACAGTGAGGTCCCTGAACTGTCACTACATTCTGGAAGTCTGAGACAGGGACCCCAGAAAGCATCCATTTAAGCCTAATACTCAGTATCAAGCTTAAACCCAGTGAGGACGGGGTAGGTGTAGGCTCTAGGGTGCTGAGCCAATGATGGTTAAGGGATGGTGAAGAGGACATCATTTCAGGGAACAAGGATGTGGGGAGTCTGAATCTAAGCTGGTAAGGATAGAATTCATTCAGGGTGTTTAGGAGGGATGGACAAAGGTCTTTAAGCATCATGTATTAGTTGATGGACCCCATGCAAAGCATGAAGCTCTGTGATGAATGGATTTTTCTATTTGGGTAACTAGATCATCAGAACCCAAGCATTAGGGAGCATGCTGTTCATGGCCAGTGTGTGGTTGGAAGTGGTAGTGGTGGCCTGATATTAAAGTCAGAGTTGGAGAAGTAGATTTCATGTGGCTGTGCAGCCCAGTGACAGGTGATAAATGTCAAAGTGAGTCTCAATACACTTGAATTTAAAACTGTAGACATGCAGTGAAAACAAAATTTGTATCCTAGGATTAAACAGTGATTCTTCTTTTATGATACCAAATTGTCCCATTTGTCATGTTAAAAACTGTTTCTGATTTTTGGTTTTATGAAGTTCCAAAGTTGTAGTTGTTATAGCTCAGGATATGCCAATGAGAAAGCAGGGAAAGGACATTCCTGTAATAACCAAGCTGGCTTCTAAGAAACCCTGGGCATCATTTTCTACCATTGGAGCCTGAGATGTCCTCATCAAGTATGAAAATTCTGGTGTCACAAGGACCTCTTCCTGTTTATTCAGTGAATGCTCAAGTTGCTCATGTATTGAGAGCCCTTATGTTCCACCTGCATCTCTATATCTCAAGTATAAAAATTCAAAAGTAAAATAGATATTCTAGGACCAAGTATCATCTCCTGCCCTCTCAAACTTCTCAGGAGAATTTAAAGTTCTCATCAGAAACCTATCGCTCACTTGCGGTCCGTTCTAGTTTCAGAGATGATGATGATGATGATGATGATGATGATGATGATGATGATGTTGGTTTGTGTGTGTGTGTGTGTGTGTATACGTGTGTGTGAACAAAATCATCTCCCTATATCTTTTGCCCATCAGAACGCATTCCCTGCCTGAGAATCACAAGAAATGAAGTATAAGTCATCTTTCCCTTTGACAGCCCTTTGCACTGGGCTCTGTCCTGCCTAGCCATGTCTGTTCCTCTGTCATAAACCTCTCCTACTCCTCCTGCAGCTCAGTAAATGAAATGGTTTCCTGGATTGTGTTCTCTCAGCCTTCTGATTGTGACTCATGTTAACATGCTCCCAGTGTCTAATGCTTCCTTGTATTTATGAGTCCAGAGTTGAACATGATGTCCACAATTATTTCACTTTCATAGCTTTGGTTTTGAAGGTAGTAACTTACTATTTTAATTCATAAAATTTATCTCTACAATTATTCTTAAAATATAAACCTTTACTGAAGAACTTATACACACACACACACACACACACACACACACACATGCATACACACCTATGCGTTGGAGTAGAGACAGGTTCTCACTTTGTAGTCCAGACAAGCATGGAAACTTAACTATCCTTGTGAGTGATAGGATTAAAAGTGTGTACCAGTTTACCAGGCTCAGATTTTTCAAGACAAATTTTCAGTTTAACATACATTAGCATGTATACAGTTATGTGTATAACTTCCATTTACTTTTTAGAAAAATTAAAGTTCCAGTACTAAAACTTACTCTATATATTGAAGTAAGTCACTTAATTTTAGGTGAGTTTTCCTGTCAGATGGTGACATACATGCCTTGCATGTATGTAAGTGCACCAATGCCATGCAATGTTCACAGAGGTCAGAAGAGGGTGTCAGATCCCCTGGAACTGGAGCTACAGAATGCTATTAACCACCATGTAGATACTGGGAATTGAAACTGGGTCCTCTGCTAGAGCAGCCAATGTGCTCTTAACTACTGAGCCATCCCTCCAGACCCCAATTTTTGTTTTTATTTTAAAAAGCAGAACTTTTGACATATCTTTAAAGTAAAGTTATGAATGTGGGTGAAGCAGACTTGGATCCATCCCAAACTTGCAGTCAGACTTGGCAGTGTCATTCTCCTCGTGCTGGCTACAGAGGCATAAGGTGCAAGAGTGAAGGGGTCATCAGTTCTTCCTCTGCGGTTTCAGAGAGCCACCGAGACCAGGGTGTTCAGCAGGGACATCACTGCATAAAGAAGGCCCTGACAGGCCAAGGGGCCCTGATAGACCATTGCGTGAAGCTGTGAAGGTGAAGCCTGATTGGCAATGGGGACTCCAAGAAGACATTTGTGATTCCAGAGCTGTGATCTTCTGTCAAGGAGAGCTGCATACAGGGAATGATACAAGCCCAAGAGAGAGATGTATGTGACATGTAGCAAAGCTGGAGGGCCTAAGCCATCTAAGCCCTTTGGAAGCAAAATCCCAATAGTTGAACTACTGGATTTGCCCTGCTGTTTTTCAGGCTTGTTTTGGTTCAGTATTTCCTCACTCTACCTCCATGCCTCCCTTTTGGAATGGGACTGTGTATTCAGTTCCATTGTGTGTTGAAAATATGTAACTTGTCTTTGGATTTTACAGGGCCTTATAGTTAAGAGATTGCCTTAAGTCTCAAACTAGACTTTGGACTTCTGAATAGTATTGAGACTGGTAAAGACTATGGTGACTTTTAAGGGTTTTGCATTTTGCATTTTATATGATCATGAGCCTACGAGGGCCAGGAGTAGAATGTGGTGGTTTGAATGAGAATTTCCCCCATAGGCTCCAAGTATTCG
Source organism: Nannospalax galili (assembly GCF_000622305.1). Lineage (NCBI taxonomy): Eukaryota > Metazoa > Chordata > Mammalia > Rodentia > Spalacidae > Nannospalax > Nannospalax galili. Next base: position 6,888,285 of record NW_008349068.1, on the reverse strand, counting down.
AACTTTTGTTTGCAATTGGTGGCTCTGTTTTGGGAGGTCTTAGAAAGTGCAGCTATTCTGGAAGAAGCACATCCCTGGGGTGGGCTTAGAGAGTTCTTAAACCTTGACAGATTTCTAGTCTTTATCTGCTTCCTCTGCCTGCTTGAAGATGTGAGAGCTTAGCTTTTGCTCCTACCCCAGCCACCTTGGTCATGGTGTTTTATCATAGCAACAGAAAAGTAGTTAAGACAAGTTTCTGTAGTGACAGACTTTCATATGACTTTTTCAAAAGGCTTAGTGTTAGTTATCCCCTTACTCTGCTCTGCATTCCCATTCCCCACGCCATTTAACACTCCCTATCTCATTACTCCTCTTTCACCCTTTATATCACTGAATTCTATCTCCCGTCCCATAACCCACCATGTTCCTTTTTTAGATTTCATAGTGCTGTAAGGTGCATGCTACTGGAAGAGAAAAGCAATCATTATCCTTGCCCAGCTGTGAACCCCAATTGCAACAATAACTTGCCTAGCAAGTTATTCCCACTGATACAATAGTGGCATGGATGTTATGGGCATAACCAACCACTTTCTGATTGAATTTGAAGGCCCACCTTTGCAAGATGGAGCCCATACCAGGCACTGTTATCAGGGCTAAGAACCTGTGGCTAGACAGATCATAGAGGAGAACCCACTACTGTTATTTTGATAAATAGACATAGTATTGAGCTGACTCCTAATGATTTCTCATTATACCCACAGATTAGTGTATCACTCAGTTCTCACCAGAAAAGTTTTTTCTTGCAGTAGATGGTAATTAACACAGAGACCTGCAACTGATTAACAAACATGAGAGTAGGAGACTATGGAATGCTCAGCACTGAATGGGATACCTATATAATACCTTTGCCTCTCGAGGCTCAGGTAGAAGTTATTGTAGAATCAGGGGAGCGTATAAAATATCAAAGAGTGGACTTTGGACTTTACATCAAAAGTTCAGATATTTACCAACAGTAACACAGTAACAACCTCTGACTGTTTCTGTGTCATTCCATAAGATGGTGCTCTGTCACCACAAAATGAATTTGTATTTCCCATTTCACAAAGCTTGGCATTACAGAGTAGAAATTCCTGTGTGTTAGGCTGCATTTATAATTTCAAAAACTGTTGACTTAGTTTCCTGACTTCTGGATTTTCTTTTTTTTAATTTTATTTATTATTTTTATTTTATGTGTATGCGTGTATTGCCAGCATGTAGGTAATTTCCCCCCATGTTGTGCAATGCCCGTGGAGGTCAGAAGAGGCTGTTGGATCCCCTGTAACCAGAGTTTTGGACAATTGTTAGCTGCCATGTGGGTACTGAGATTTGAACCCAGGTCTTCTGCAAGAACAACCAGTGTTCTTAACTGCTGAGCCATCTCTCCAGCCCCGACTTCTGGATTTTCAGGTTGAAACATGCATATCTAGGATTTCAAAGCTAACATTCAGCTATGACAAAGAACATGTGACCTTTTTCTTTCTTGGTCTGATTATCCCACTCAGGATGTTGTTTCCAGCTCCATCCATTTACCTGTCAACTTCATTTTTCAGGACATGTGTTAAGGTTTTCATCTGAAATGTGCATGGGCTCATGTTTAGAGTGCTTGCTCCTCAGACGGTGGTGCTACTTTGGCAAGGGGGTAGAAAATTTAACATGTGCATCTGTCTGGAGGAGGTCAGTCACTGGTGCAGACTCTGGAAGGTCTGACCCACCCCCAGTTTTACTCAAGCTCTTACCTTCCTGTTTTACACTATTTGAAGAGTCTCAGCCATGTGTGGAGTCTTGCCACGTTCTCAGCTACCAAGAGCTTTGCCATGCCTCTCTAGCTTTGATGAACAGCACCTCTGAAACTGTGAGCCAAAATAAACATCCCACCCTTGAATTTTTTCTGACAGATATGTTGTCACAGCACCAAGAAAAGTAAATATGCAAGAAGTATAATCAATTCTGGGCAGAGCTATTGTTCCTCCTAAGCTTGGATGTCCATGTAAATCAAGAGAGCTAAACTAGCTGAGCAAACTGGGAACTATAACTTCTACTTGGAATCGCTAATATAAAGAGATGATGAGCCAAGGGAGTCAGCAACGTGACAAGGTTATCCTAAGTCAGAGGAGGGGTGTGTTCATCAGCAGTGACTCCTCTCCCTTTATGAACTAATTTTCATTATGCCTGTGCAGTGATATCTACACATAAAGTTTCCATTCAGAAGGTTTTTCATAGTGCTGTGAGGCTGCAGGTGCTATTGTTGCCAGGGTTACTAAATATCCCATAGAGAATATGAAAAGAATAGAAATTCCCCATTCTTGCTGGGTACCAAAGTGTTATGCACCAAGTACTTTCTCTATTCTGCCTTTGTTCTTTCACTTCATCTTTTTCTCTTTCTGTGCCTCTCTTTATGTCTGTCCCTATCTCAATCTACATTTCTCTCTCTGACTCTGTCTCTCTCTCCTTCTCTCTTTATAAACACACAACTTTATGGAAAGGAAGGTCTTTTCCCTAAATTGTTCCCACCAATGTGCAAGCATGAAAAAATGGGACTGCTGATACTATCCTCTTGACTTTGGATTTATTACTGAATAAACTGGCAAGAGACCAAAAAGGGCTAACATGGATCCTGATACTTTCCAATTTGGATTTTTTAACTTTCAGAAGACAGCACTGGAAGAAGGCAATGTTAATTTATGTTTTATTATTTGTTTTATTTTATGTGTATAAATGTATTGCCTACATGTATATAAGTGCACCCATGTCATCCAATGCCCATGGAGGTCAGAAGAAGGTGTTGGATTCCCTGGAACAGGAGTTACAGACAGGTGTTAGCTGTCATGAGGGTGCTAGGAATCAGACCCAGGTCCTCTGCAAGAGCAGCCAGTGCTCTTTACCACTGAGCCATCACCTCCAGCCCTGCCAATGTTAATTTAAAAAGAGAAAATATTGGACAATTATAAAATTTTTTCTTACATTTTGACATGACAATTTGAGAAAGTGTCTCCTAATTTGTATTGGAACACTGACTTTAAAAATAATGTACCCAAATTACAGTTCTTTGCAGTTTTCAAAGTCCCATCATATATTCTTAACAGTATTTGAGAAGCTTTGCATCCAAAATAAAACACTGCACATGTTATCGTGGTCCATTATCACCAAAGTCTCATCCATACTTGTGGCTGTCATCCACATGCTAACTTTTCTCCTTAAGCTACTATTTCTCATAGAGTCAATGAGAAACATGTTTCATTTGGATTTTTGTAGAGGTTGTACCATATTGATACTGGGTAGTCAGATGTAGAGCTACCCATTAGAGGAAAATTCTTTGCCAGACATTTAAAGATAATGCACTCGTTAGTGCTGCTGGATCAAGGCAACATCAGTACCATACAAGTGCCCAGTGAATATATTTGAAAATGTTTTTTCTTTGCAGGTGTTTGCTTTATTGGCTTTTATTTGTCTCTTGGTGAACTTGAAAAAGATACTGCAGAGAATAAATAAGGCAGGAATTTTAGAAAGGTGAGATTTGTGCTGAGATTGTAGCACTGTAAGCTCTTTATAGTTTTTTTGACAGAATGGATGATTACCAATTGATCATTGCAGACAAATGGCTGCTGTCACAGTGTAGTACCCAGGCCCAGGCTTTCTGTGTTGACAAATTTCCTTTTCCTCAGAAAACAACATTATAATAACATCTTTTGTAAGGGATGTGATGGTTAGAATGAAACACTGCATCATGATTAAATTGTAGGTAACAACAGTGCCTGTCATTTTGAGTAGGTTAGCTAGCAAAAATGAGCTATATATGTATATAAAATGAAATATGTATGTATATATGCATACATTTTCTATCTTGAGTCTCATTCTCCTCTGCTTATAGACAGAATGAAAATTTAAAAGTTACTAAGATTATTTGTATTAGACAGTGCAACTTGAAATGTTATACTGTCACTATCCTTGAAGGAAGACTGCCTAGATGCATAATCGGAAGGTAAAGACTTTTTCAAGAGAAGTAGCTTATATTTAGTCACTACGTCGGTTGGAAAAAGTATCCATAAACTTACCCCTTTAGAGATAAAATAAGGTTGTCTCATGTCAATATCAGACTTATTCTTAAGTCTGATACTTATCCTTATTCATTCTTCCAAGGTAGATTTTACATTCGTAGTCTCCTGTTAATAAAATCCCTCCCTTATCCCATTGTTGTAGAGCTGAGTCATATATCTTGACTTTAGTGGATGGGATGGCAGCAGCTATGATACAAGAGGAGTCCTAAAGAGTGGTGTGGTGTTGTTTGGTCTTTAGCAACTGGCAAGGCAAAAGCTGTCTATGTTTGTGTACTAAGCTCTGGAGCTGTTTTATATATATATAATTGTAAGGAGATGACAGATGAAACAAATCTACAAATTATGTGTTGGTATCTACTGGATTTGCTAGTCTAAATAAACATGCAATACAATCTCTCTTCATTCTTTGCTACTCAGTCCAAACTTTTGGGCTAATTTGAATTATAAGTGAATTTCAAATCAATTCTTATTGGCTCTAAATTGGTTCATATATTAGTATTTATTAAATTTTTCTTTTCCCTTATAGAGTCTGTATTCATCCATATTTTTCTTAGAAACAATCTAAAACTAATTCTCATTGTACAGTCTTTGAATTTGACAAATAAGACACAGTAGAATTTAAAAAAAGATACGTTGGTGTTTGAATGATGCATTTGGCAATTTCTTATTTGGTTGTTGATTATTCTCCAAAATAAGCCCTTGTAAGTTTTTAAATAATTATTTCCAGTTCTGTGATAATCAAAATAATTAGAATTTTCCAGGGAAATTTATTCTCAGAATTTATTTTGCCATAATATATTATTATTCTCACATTGAGTGTAACTACAACTACATTCTAAATTAATCCTGAGCGTGAACAAGTTAGTGTATTATCTTCTAACAAAACTCCCTAATGACCTCAAGAAATAGCTTGCTAACGTGGATTGGTTCCAGAGCGCATGTGCACGCACACACACACACACACACACACATCAAATTCTGAATAATCATAACAGCATAATCATCACATAATCATCACAAAGTTGAAGTACTGTTCCTAAGATATTATTTTCAGACCACAAAGTTTGAGACTTAACTACTTTTTGAAACTATATGCAGTTTTCTCTGTGTGGCTCATCTCCTTGAAATTTTGCTAGTTTCACTGGTCTTTAAGGTCCTTTCATACTTCTAAGTCTCTACAAATTCATCTGATATTCACAGTCTGTGCACTGTCCATAGGCAACTTTCAGGTATTAACAAAGCAAGTAATATTAAGCTGGAATGGATGACAGAAGACAATCGAAGCTGTTTTCTCTCTGGTTGCTCTAGAGACCTGGAATGCTTCACTCTCTTACACTTTGTACACTGGCACAGGTTGTTCCCTCTGCAACAGCATACACCCTAAACTACACACTCAGTGCATTGATCGTTGAAGTCTTCTCTACACACAAGAACTAGCATTACCATTTTGTAACACCCGCTGAGACTCACATCCAGGCTTTGCTGCTCTGCTTCCCTTTATGTAACTGCTCTGTTTTCTGACACCTGTTTTTATATTTGCCTGCCCACTAGATAGTGAACCTCTTCAGAATAAAAGACAGTACAAAGCTGGGAACTGGGTTGATCTTCTAAATATAGATGAAGAATAAGAAAACAAGGAACTAGTGTATTGCTTCTAATATCAAGGAAACAAACATTTTGGTTAAAAGTCTTTTATCAGCCATGACTATTGTATTTTAACAGTTAACCAGCAGTTCAGTTGAAATTAAGTTGAAATAAAAATTAAAAATTGTTCTTTTGATTTTAGGACATGAATTTCTCATGTATTTTGAACAATTTTCAGAATTGCCTGAAATATTTCATGGCATGAGATTTCTCCTATTTACTGAAATATGCAGCTGAACCAGTGTCCTATCTTTGGATGCACTCCATTTTTGTTATCTTCAAAATAATTTACAAGCCCACAGTAATTAGTATAATTTTCTGCTTTATCCAGCTCTTTATAAACTTATTCCACATTTTATTCATTGAGAATTTCTTTTCTCACTTTGCTTATTGTAGATTTCATGTTCACCCCCAAATATAATTTCTGTTCCTCTCAGTAATTTGATCTATTTTAGTTTACAGAAATTATTTTTTTGCTCCTTTCTGAGGAGAATTTAAGTGTACTATATTAGGTAATGTTGAAGTGAAGACTGAAAAATATCAAAGTTTCTGCAACAATTCTTTACTCAATACTTCATGCAACTCAACATTGATAACTGTAGTGTATAACTAGAGGGATTGAGTTGGGTAAAAAATGTGGAATGACCCTGTGTCTCCACACTGAAGAAGAGACAGTGAAGCTATTAGCTCATCAAGATGGGTCAATGATATGCCTAGTGCAAACACCTTAGGAAACTAAAGATTAAACTCATTTAAATTGGAATATTGGTGGTCATGAAAGCTGAAGGAGCCTAGTAGCTTTATATTCAGACCCTTTAAAAAGAAAACTAATTAATGTGAAAAAATTCTTCATTTTCTCAGAATCAGAACGCTAGTAACAGATTTTTGTAAGGCAAGGGATTCTTAAACTTTTCACTCAAGATCTTTATTTACCTGAGAAAATTTTATATGAACTGGGTATATAGGTATATAAATCAAACACTGATAATAAGTCATAAAAATTTGCTTTAAAGCATTTTTGGTACAGATACAATTTTAACATTTACTAAAGATGAAAAGAGTTTTGCATACTAATATGATGGATATACTTGTTTTTTTAATGTTTTATTTATTAGCTTTTATTTTGTGCGTATGAGTATTTTGCTTGCATGTATGTAGGTGCAACCATGTTATGCAATGTCCACAGAGACTAGAAGAGGGAATCAGATCCCTTGGAACTAGAGTTACAGACAATTGTTAGCTACCACATGGGTGCTGGGAACTGAACCCAGGTCCTCTACAAGAGCAGGCAGTGCTCTTAAACATTGAGCAATCTCTCCAGATGCGTGCTTATTTGTTTTTATATGAAGAATTAAATATTGACTGAATATTTGATACTGCAGGACACAGAGAACCTTCAACATTTTTCAAAGTTGATGAAAGTGTTACTTTTTACAACTGTCAGTGCTGAGTACGCCACATCACATAAATATATGGTACAGAATGGAAACATATGTTTAGGGCCATTTCAGAAATCTTTGGGAAATTCTGTCCTAATCCCAAGCCAGAATTAATCTAATAATTTTTTTAAATTGGTGTTTATTGAATTTTTGTATATTTCATACAGAACATCTCAAACAATCTTAATCATCTTTACACCCCCATCTGGCACACTCCCATAGGCCACCCTACCCCCTGACCCCACTGGAACCTATATACTCTGTCATCATGTTAAGGCCCACTGAATCAAATCAGTGTCCCTAGATGTTCCCCAGTGTAAGTCCATCCTCTGAGGTCTAGTTAGCCTATCTAGAGTCCCTTACTTTAGGAAAATCACCTCTTCCTCATCTAGCAGTAGTAAGTTGCCAATATTTCTTCAGCTAAGATTGGGGTCTGCAGTTCATTTCTCCAGTTCTATGGTGGGATTTTGTCTGCCTGAGTTTGCATGGAACTTGTTTATGCTAACACCAATGCCATAGAATAATATGAGCAGGGTCCCAGGACCTTGTAGGACTATGTTTGCATATGGTCATGCACCTCTTCCCTGACTCTTACAATCTTTCCACCACCACCCCTCCACAAAGGTCCCTGAGCCCTCAGCGGGTGAAGTTTAACATAAGAGTCCTGTCCAAGGAGCATTCTGCATATTCTTAATCTCTACCCTTTGCCCATTTATGACCTTTTGTGTTCCTGGCCCTCTGTTGCATAAGGGAGCTTCATTAATGAGAATTGAGAGATTCATTGGTATCCTCTTCTTTACCCCTATTCTATGTTCCATGAGCCTTAGGTATAGAGGTTGCATTGCAGATGTGTCACGTAGGCCTGGGCAATTCATAGACAATGCCTATGTGTGACCAGTTGTGATATTTGGTAATAGTCTCTGGTGCAAAAAAAGCTTTTTTTGATGAGTGGTGATGGGGATATTTGTCTGTAAATATAAGGTTACATAATTTGCACATAGTAAGGAATTACATTAGTCTAGGGATGTGAGAGTCTTAGGGTTTTCTTTAAGAGCTATGACCTTTCCAGCCATGTGTATTTGGTTATGTTTACCACACTTGGGTTTCCTCCCATTGGGTGGACTTTTAGTTTAGTTAGGTAGCTGTTGATTGCCCCCAAGATAAAAGCACCACTACCGAACCAATGTTGTATGCTGTGCCGGTCATTTATGTGGTTAATTGTTCTTGAAGCTGGTGTTGGACCATTGATTGATGCTTTCTGTTGGCACCTTCATAATGCTCTCCAAAGCTATGAGAACTCGCCTCCAGGGGAAGGGGCTTCAGGTCAGTTTCAGCTGTATTGCTCTAGATCCTGTGTCCAAAGTATGTTCTGTCTTCAGCAGTAGAATCTTACTTAAAGTTCTGGAAGCAATCAAGGGCTGTGGCAATAGCTTGTGTAGTTTTGGCAGTCTCTTGGACCACCCTGGCTAACAACTCAAAGAAAGGTTTCTCCTGTCTGGCATTGTTTCTTGTTACGTAGACTTTAGCTGTAGACATGGACTCATGTAGAGATACTGTATGTTTAATTTGTCATTAAGTTGTTGGACTAATGATTCCCTCTAGTTTTTAAAAACTATTTATCTCTCCTCTTTCTCGCCCTGTCTAACCCTTCCAACCCACCATAGTTTCTCTATTAAAGTGTTCCCATTTTTCCAATTTCTCCCTTGATAATATCTGTTTCCTATGGTGCCACCTGTCTTGAGCATCTCCTTTCCCTTTATTCCCAAGGTTCCTTTTACAACCCTGCTTACCCCCTCCCAATTAAGTAGCCCCATTTAAAATCCATTTCCCCCTTAGTCACACCCATCTCCCACTGTTCTTCTCTCTCAGGTTCTTTCTTTCTCTGTACCTCCCTGGTTCTTTTTCATTATCCTGGTTCCAGCAGTTACTACATCTGGGTACATACTCGCATATAATGATTTGGTGCTAGGATCCACATATAAGGGAGAACATACATTGTTTGTTTTTCTGAGTCGGTGTCACTTCTAGTTTTATCCATTTACCTGCAAATTTCATGATTTCATCCTTCTTTACCACTGAGTAGAACTCCGCTGTGTAAAAGTACCACATTCTTATTATCCACTCATCAGTGGAGAGACACTTAGGTTGCTTCCATTTCTTAGCTATTGTGAAAATATGGATGTACAGGTGTCTCTGCAATAAGATGATTTCTTTGGGTATATGCCAAGAAGTGGTATAACTGGGTCAAATGTAAGTTCATTTTTAGATTTTTAAGAGATTTCCATTGCTTTCCATAGGGGTTGAACAAGTTTGCAGTCCCACCAGTAGTAGATGAGAGTTCCCCTTTCCCCACATCTTCTCCAGCATTTGGTATCATTTGTTCTCTTGATCTTAGCCAGTCTGACTTGGGTAAGATGAAATCTTAAAGTGGTTTTAATTGCATTTCCCTAATTACTAATGAAGTTGAACACCTTTTATCATATGACTTAGCAATCTTTATTTCTTCTTTCAGGAACTCTCTGTTCAAATCCTTAGCCCATCTTTTAGTTGGGTTCCTTATTCTCTTGGTTCTTTGCTTTTTAAGTTCTTTATATCTTCTGAGATTTTTGAAACTCAAGTTAGCAATTTAAACATCAATCTTGAGAACCCAATAGTCAAGTACAAACATATACTAATTTGATACCTGCTGAAGAATAGTGATAGAAAATATTTAAAGGTTCTACTTCCCATTATTAAACTATGATGTTTCTAAAAAAAAGCCAGAAAGTTTTGTTATACTTATTTGTGTATGTATATGTTCATGGGTACACTCATGGGGATTAGAGGACAACTTGAGGGAGTTGGTTCTCTCTTGCTACCATCTAGGTCTCAGGAATTGAACACAGGATGAAATTTCGGTCATCAGACTTGGGGGCAAATCCTTTTACTCACTGTGCCATCTCATGGGAAGAACTGAAAACTAGTATCATAGAACTTGAAGGCATGCACAGTGCAAAATCTACACAACAAAGTATGTGTCCAGAACTAAGGCTGCAGTGAGGTTGTGTGATGCAACACAGTTGAGCACTGTCAGAAACACCCCCAGTTCATCACTTATTTGATTTTGAATTTAATTTTGGCTCTTGCAGAAACTTTGTATTGTAAAATTTTTCATGAATCCGATATTCAGTTATATGACCCCATATGCACTTGTGACCCACGGTTGAAGAAGCTGAGTTAGGAGATGTAGAGATGGCTCAGTGATTAAAAGCACATAATACTCCTGCAGAGATCCCCACTTCAGCTCCCAGCACCCATGACAGGCAGCTTACAACTGCCTGTAATTCCAGCTTTAGGGAATCTGGCACCTTCTTCTGGCTTCCACAAGTGCCTGTACTTATGTTCATAAATCAACACACAAATAAACACACACATAATTATAAATGAAATAAATCTTCAAAAAATAAGCTGGGATAAAAGAGACTGATAGTTGTGCTGCAAAGTGAATCACTTGAGGAACACTGAGAAAGGACACTCAGGTTATCATGTATTTCAGAACCACTTCATATTATAGCAGACAGCAGATGGTACCATTTCACACTAATCACACAGATACTTGCTGTGTCAAATATTGTAATGTGTTATGTATAAGTGGTTTGCATTTTTAAGGTATGAGGACATGATGTTAGCTGGGTGATTAGTATTTTCAGAGGAAATAATAGCTCATTTCTCAGAAATTTAGGCAAATGAAGTCTAATTTAACAGAAAAAAATTCATTTTTGTGATCTTAAAAAACTGCATATTTCTTCAGAGACGAGTTTAGGTATTGACCCAAATCCTTCAAGAGCTAAATTACAAAGGAAAGATGCTGTTAATTTTTGTAACTTAAGAATTTGTTTTCTTATTCAATCAAGTAATTTTATCATATGCGAAAGAATGAATGTTAGAGATCCTAAAGCTATAAATCAAGGGGAAAATACAGAGTTAACTTACCCATCCATCCATCTATCCAAAAACAAATAAAACACTTTAATTTATTCTTAGAAGACTGAGTAACACAGTCTCGTAAAAACTTTTCATATAAACATGGTTACCATTGGGGTTGGAGAGATGGCTCAGTGGTTAAGAGAATTGGCTGCTCTTACAGAAGATCTGGGTTTGAATCCCAGAACCCACATGTAATTCCAGTTCCAGGGAATCTGACACCCTTTTCTGGCCTCTACAGGCACTGCACTGCATGACACAGGTGCACTTACATACATGCAAGTATAACACTCAGACATAGAAAATAAATAAATAAGTAATAAATAAATAAATAAATAAATAAATACTAAATATAAACAAACAACATAAACCTGGTTACATAACCTAACTACTGGGAAATTTTCACAAAAGGACTTGATTGTTAAATTCATCACTGTCAAAATATAATTTATCAGAAATTATATTGTATCCTCAGTTTACTAAAAGAATATATGAAATACATGGTTTGACATTTTCAGTGTTTTATTGAATCAATGTCTACATAGCACTAAACTATTGGAGATGAAGTCACCTCTTAAATCAGTTTATCCTTGTTTAAGACATGGCCGTTTTCCATGAACTCACTGAGGCCATTTTCCTCACCACGCCTATGACACCAACTTGAGAAACAGTAACAATGAGCTCTTTCTTTGGAAGCGTGATTCATCATGACTATTCAGTGCATTTTACAGTTTCTCTTCCTTTTTTCATACTTGTCTTAAAATTTTAAGGATAAACATTTGAAATTTGTAGAGAATTATCTTGTTAATTTTGATTCTCCTAAGTACCTCTGTTATTCCTTTGTATTTGTGAAGGACATGGGGAGTTGCTTTAGGGTAACAATGGCACGCATAGTCACATGTTTCTCTTACTTTACCCTTACCCTTTGGTCATAATTGAGACATTTAGAAGACTAATATAATAAACATCACCATCAGCCAGCAGTCAGTAACCACTTTTCCATAAAACAAAGGTTTCAGAGCTAAAACGCCGTTGATATTTATTTAAATGTAATAAAATTAATAATGAAAAGAAATGACACATTGACAATATACAAGAATCATACACACACTTGGTCTCTATTAGCTATTTATTACTTTAGGAATTAGCTAAGTGAAAAAGCAACAGCTCAAACAAACAAATGGCCTCTGAAGATAGACTTTTCACCTTTTTCCCCAAAAGACGCTGCCAAGAATTTTCAGAAAATATCTTGTAAAAATTAGGATCCACAATTAATTCTGTGTACAATCCACTTCCAATCTTACTCATTCTAAATCATTTCTTAATACTCTACCTGTGATTATGTCCTCTCGGTAGAATGAAGAAAAGGGAAGCAATGCCAGGCTAAGAGTATGAGGACTTCTCATCAGATTACTTCTATGATCACATGTTGCTGTAAAAGGAGAAGGTGAAATCTAGTGTTGGGTACACTCAAGGTTAGCATTTTTTTTTACAGAGGTCAGATATACGATTTTGCATGAAGTGGCTGAGTCATTAGTTCTTCTTTGAATTCACTTAAGAAAAGAAGAGAGATCGACCACCCCATCCCCTGCCTGCCTTTGTCACAGGCAGACTCCAATTCCTTCGCCTCAGATCCCAGGACTAGCTTCCTAAACCAGACTAGCTAAACATCTTACCACGGATCTCTAGGTCCCTCTCCAGGTGGTCCCTCCACCACCAACTTCCAAGACTCTGGATCCAGCAGACAGACCTGCTCATCTAGGACTAGAAGCAGTCTACTACCCAGTAAGAACTTGAAACAGCCACCAATTTATCTACCATACCTGAACAAAAAGTAACTAAGCTATATAAACAAATTAGCAGAATCACAAAATTAAATAAAACAAAATCAGAATAGAAGTTCTTGTTGGACACATAACCTTCAAAGAACATCCATATGTCCAAACGGTATTGGAAAAACACAAACAATATGAAAAACTGGGAAAATATGTCCCCAACAAAACCCACTAATACTACAGATGTGCACAGCAATGAGAACCACCCTGAAGAACACCAGAATGCAGAATTTAAAAGAACATCATAAACATCAAGAACGTCAAGAAAACACAGACAAACAACTCAAAGAACTCAAAGAGGAAAGGCATAAACTTATGATGGAAGCCCAAGAATATACCCGTACATGGCTTAAGGAAATATCAAAAACAATTCATTGCCTGAGAAGTGAATTTACTAAAAAAGATGGAAATAGTGAAGAAAACCCAAACAGAAATGAACACAGGAATGAAAAACTCAATAAACCAATTAGAAACAACAGGAGAAAGTCTCACAAGCAGAGTGAATGAAATGGAAAACTGAATATCAAGACAGGATGATAAAGTTGAAGATCTGGACTCCTTAAACACAGGAATGGAGTACTCAGGAAATGTGGGACAACATGAAATAACAAAATCTATCAATTATGAGCATAAAGGAAGAGGAAGAATCTCAAGTCAATGGCACTGAACAGATCTTCAATAGGATTACAGAAGAAAACATCCCTAAATTAAGGAAAGATATACCTATAGAGATTCAAGAAACACAGAGAACACCAGTTAGACATGATCAGAACAGCAAGTCCCCACAGCACATCACAGTAAAAACACTAAATGTGCAGAACAAAGAGAGGGTACTGAGTGCTGCTAGAGTAAAACAACAAGTCACACAAAAAGGAAAACCCATCAGAATAACAGGTGACTTTTCAGTGCAAACTACGAAAGCCAGAAGAGCCTGGACCAAAGTATTCCCAGTTCTGAACAACCACAGATGCCAACCCTGAATATTTTATCCAGCAAAACTATCTATCAAGGTCAAAGGGGAATGGAAAGTTTTCCATGACATGAATAGACTGAAAGAATTCATGTTATCCAACCCAGCCATACAGAGAATGCTTGAAGAAATACAAAGAACCAAAGAAAGGAATGAGTATACTCAAGAGGCTACAGAAAGCAAACAAATGATATAACATCATAAACACAAAATAGGGCCACAAACACAAAGAAATTGAAACGATAGCATCCAATACACACCTTTGAATAATAACTCTAAATATCAGTGGCCTCAGCACCCCTGTGAAAAGACATAGGCTGGTGCAATGAATCAAGAAAGAAAACCCATCTTTTTGTTGTCTTCAAGCATCTCATCTCACTTTCAAGGACAGACACTACCTCAAAGTGAAAGCATGGAAAATATATATATATATATATATATATATATATCAAACAAATGGCCCTAAGAAGAAACCAGGTGTTATAATTTTAATATCTGACAAAATATATTTCAAATGTAAACTCATCAGAAGAGACAAAGAGGGTTACTTCATTCAAAGCAAAGGAACAATTGACCAAGACAATATTACAATCATGAACATATACACACTAAACTCTGGAGCACCCAATTTCATAAAATCAGTACTCTAGGACTATAAAACAAAATTAATCCCTACTCAGTAATAGTATGTGACTTTATTACCCCATTATCTTCAACAGACAGGTCAACTGGGCAAAGAATAAACAGAGAGACATCAGAATTAAATGACAGATTACATGAAACGGACTTAACAGACATATACAGAATATTCCACTCAAGCACCAAAGAAAACACTTTTTACTCAGCAGCTCATGCAAGTTACTCTAAAACTAACCACATTCTGGGAAACAAAACAAATTTCATCAAATACAAAAAATTTGACATAATTCCATGCCTTCAATCAGACCACAGTGCAATAAAGCTTATAATTAACAAAAAAGAAGCTCCAGAAACTACATGAACTCATGGAGATTAAACGACACACTCCTGAATGATGAATGGGTCAAAGAAGAAATTAGGAAAGAAATAAAAGTATTCCTGAAACAAAATGAAAATGAGAACACAATGCAACAAAAGCTCTGGTACACCTTCAAAGTAGTCCTAAGAGTTTACAGCTCTTATTGCCTACATTAAAAAATTCAGAACGAGCACATATAAATAAATGATTTGACAGTATAACTCAAGACTCTGGAAAGGCAAGAACAAACCAACTGAAACCTAGCAGATGAGAAGAAATAACAAAAATCAGAGCAGAAATTAATGAAATAGAAACAATGAAAACAATACAAAAAAATCAATGAATCTAAGAGCTGGTTCTTTGAAAGTTTAAACAGGATAGACTCAGCCCAGTTAGCCAAAAGAAGAAAGAGTAAATCCAAATTAAGAAATTCAGAGATGAGAGGGGAAACCTCACAACAGAAGACAAAAAAAAAAAAGCCAGAACATTGTAAGGGAATGCTTTAAAAATCTATACTCCACTAAATTGGAAAATCTGAAAGAAATGAATGAATTCCTAAAATCATGGTTACCACCAAAGTTAAACCAAGAGGAGATCAACAACCTAAACAGACCCATAACAAATAATGAAATTGAAACAGTAATACAAAACCTCCTGACTGAAAAAAGCCCAGGCCCAGATTGAGTCACAGCAGAATTCTATCAGCCATTCAAAGAAAATCTACAACCAATAGTGCTTAAATTATTCAGAAAGATAGAAACAGAGGGAAACCTCCCAAATTCCTTCTACAAAGCCAGTATCACTCTAATACCAAAATCAGGTAAGGATACAACAAAAAGGAAACTATAGACCTGTAACTTTAACGAACATAGATGCAAAAATACTCAACAAAAGAGTCACAAAGTTCATACAGACACACATTAAAAAAATCATCTACCACAATCAAGTCGGCTTTATTCCAGAGATACAGGGATGGTTCAATATACATAAGTCAATAAATGTAATAAAGCATATAAATAGACTGAAAGATAAAAACCACATGGTCATCTCAATAGATGCAGAAAAGGCCTTTGACAAACTCCAACATTCATTCAAGTTAAAAGTACTAGAAGGAATTGGTCTTGAGGGAACATACCTTAACATAGATACATTTATATACAACAAAGCCATAACCAATATCATCCTAAATGCAGAGAAACTGGAAGCATTCCAATAAAATCAGGAACCAGACAGGGCTATCCACTGTCTTCACTCTTTTTCAATATAGTGTTTGAAACTCTTGCAAGAGCAATAAGACAAGAGAGTACCAATTGGGAAAGAAGAGGTCAGATTATCCCTATTTGCAGATGATATGATATTATACATAAGAGATGCCCAAAATTCCTCTAGACAACTGTTAGAATTGATTAAGGCATCCCTGGATGGCACAGCCACCAGCTTCCTGGTGCCAGCATCTTTCCTGGGTAAGTCCCACAGCACCCACTCTGCCCTCACTCCCCTAAGCCTCATTCACCCTCCAAGCTCCCCCACTCCATCTCTCCTCCTAGCCTGGGTACTAGCTCATTTCTTGTCTTGACACCCCAGACTTCTGGACTGACCTCTTGGCCCAGAATCCCCACTCCTTCCTGATCCTTTGCATCCAGACCAACCCAGTTCCTCCCTGCAGTCCCCAGGAGCACTCTGGGCCTGGTCCTTCCCCCACCTTCCTTCACCAGCATACTGGTGCCAACATCTTTCCTGGGTAAGTCCCATGGCACCCACCACACCTTGGTTCCTCCAGCTTCATTCACCCTCCCAGCTCCCCTACTCCATCTCTCCTGTTAGCCTGCATACTGGCCCATTTCTTGTCTTGGCACCCCAGATCCCTGGATAGCCTGCTTGGCCCAGAATCCCCACTGCTTCTTGAAACTTTGTATCTAGACCAACCTAATTCCTCCAAGTAGTCCCCAGGAGCCCTTGGGACCTCTTCCCCCACCCATTGCATCCTTGGATGGCACAGCCACCAGATTCCTGAGACTAGCATCTTTTCCTGGGCCCTGCTACCAGGCCAGCCCAGCCCCCAAATTCCTGAGGTTAGCATCTTTCCTAGAGGTATTCAGACCTTAGGAAAAAGACTGAGAGCATCTGATCTCCATCCAACTTGGGCCTCTGTGGGAACTCCTGAAGATAAAAGCCATTTGGCCACTCCAATATCAAATCAAAACAGAGAACCTGAAGCCTAGACCAACCAGCTTTTCATGTCCAACAAGTAAACCACAAAGACACATAAAGTTTACAAAAAGAAGCAGACCAAAACTCGACAAAGGAAGGCTTGGGTCTCACACAAGAATCAAAAACTACAGAAGTCCACATGTCAAAATCACAGAGGAAAAAATAACAGGAAAAACCAAAATAAAATATCCCCACCAACTACCAACAGTCCTCTAGAGGAGTACAATGAGAACCCCCTAGAGATAATGCAGGACATGGAACTCAAAAGAACAATTATAAACATGATAAAATAATTCAGTGAATTTAAAGAACACACAAAGAAATCAAAGAACTGAAAGAAGATAGGGATAAACTTCTGAATGAATTCAGAAAAGAGTTAGAAATATTGAAGAGTACTCAGGCTGAAATGAAGACGGAAGTGAAACACTCAGTAAACCAATTAGAAATGACAGGAGAAAGCCTCACCAATAGGATGAATGAAAAGGAAAACAGAGTATCAAGACTGGAAGATAAAGTAGACAAATTAAATCACTCAGGCAAAGATTATGAAAAATTTAAGAAAACAAAAGAATGGAATATAAAGGAATTGTGTGACACCATAAAAAGACCAAACTTATGAATCATAGGCATACAGGAAGAAGAATAATCACAGGATAATGGTATGAACCAGATCTTCAACAGGACTGTAGAAGAAAATTTCTCAAAGTTAAAGAAGTACATGCCCATAGAAATACTAGAAGCACATAGAACACCAAACGGACAGGACCAGAAAAGAAACTCTCCATGGTACATCATAGTGAAAATACTAAACGTTCAGAACAAAGGCACAATATTGCAAGCTGCAAAAGAAAAACAACAAGTCACAG
>NW_008349068.1:6868095-6870264 GCF_000622305.1 Nannospalax galili | reverse complement strand
AGGATTACAGCTGACTTTTCAGTGCAAACTATGAAAGCCAGAAGAGCCTGGACCAAAGTATTCCCAGTTCTAAATGACCACAGATGCCATCCCAAATTACTTAGCCCAGCCAAAATGTCTATTATAGTTGAAGGGGAAAGAAAAATCTTCCATGACATAAATAGGATGAAAGAATTCCTATCCACAAACCAGCCCTTCAGAATTCTTGAAGTAATACAAAGAGCTGAAGACAAGAATGACTATATCCAAAGGGTAACAGAAAGAAACTTAATGAAGGTATGGAAATGCAGAGCTACTCTATGAATTTGAACAGAAATAAAAATGAATCAATATACATCCTTCATTAGTAACCTTAAATATCAATAGACTAAACTCCCCAGTCAAAAGACACAGACTAGTTGAATGGATTAAGAAACAAAACCAACGTTTTTGTTGTCTGCAGGAAACTCATCTCACGTTCAAGGACAGGCATTACCTTAAGGTGAAAGGATGGAAAAAATATACCGAGCAATTGGTACTAAGAAAAAAGCAAGTGTTGCATTTCTAATATCTGAGATAATAGACTTTAAACTAAAACTAATCATAAGAGATAAAGATAGCCACTTCATTCTGATCAAAGGAAAAATTGACCAAGAAGATATTACCATCTTGAACATATTTTCACCAAACTCTGGTGCACCCAACTTTATAAAAACAGTACTATAGGACTTTAAGACCCAGATTAATCCTAATTCATTAATAGTAGGGGACTTCAATACCCTATTGTCTCCATTAGATAGATAAACAGGACAGAGAATTAACAGAGAGACATCTGAATTAAACAACACCATACATCAAATGGCCCTAACAGACACCTACCAAATATTCCACCCAAGCACCAAAAAATATACTTTCTATTCAGTACTTTCTCCAAACTCAACCATATACTGGGGCACAAAACAAACTTCAACAAATACAAAAAAGTTGAAATAATTCCATATATTCTACCAGACCACAATCCAATAAAGCTTAAAATCAACACCGAAGAAACCCTAGCAACTACATGAACACATGGAGATTAAACAACACACTCCTGAATGATGAATGGGTCAAAGGAGAAATTAAGAAAGAAATAAAGTATTCCTGAAACTAAATGAAAAGGAAAATACAACACAACAAAACCTCTGGGACACATTGAAAGCAGTCCTTAGAGGGATGTTTATAGCTCTAAGCACCTACATCAAAAAATTGGAAAGAACAAAAATAAATGACTTAGCATTGCAACAACAAATGAAATCCAACCAAGCAGACAAGAAGAAATAACAAAAATCAGAGGAGGAATTAGTGAAATAGAAACAAAGAAAACAATACAAAGAATCAACGAATCCAAAACCTGGTTCTTTGAAAAGATAAACAAGATTGACAGATACTTAGCCCAGTTAACCAAAAAAAAGAAAGAGTACCTCAAAATCAACAAAATCAGAGGTGAAAGGGGAAACATCACAATAGACACAAAAAAGATCCAGAACATTATAAGGGAATACTTTAAAAACCTATACACTACTAAATTTGAAAACCTAAAAGAAATGGGCAGGTATCTAAAAGCATGGGATCCACCAAAACTAAACCAAGAAGAGATTAACAGCTGAAATAGACCATAACACATAAGAAAATTGAAACAATAATACAAAACCTCCCAGCTAAAAAAACCCAGGACCAGATGGATTTACAACAGAATTCTATCAGACATTTAAAGAAGATCTACAGCCAATACTACTTAATTTATTCAAGAAGATAGACATGGAGGGAGAACGTCCAAATTCCTTCTATGAAGCCAGCATCACTCTAATAACAAAGCAAGGTAAAGACACAACCAAAAAAGAAAACTGTAGGCCCATATCCTTAATGAACATAGATGAAAAAATTCTCAACAAAATACTAGAAAACTGCATACAGACACACATCAGAAGGGTCCACCATGATCAAGTCAGCTTTATCCCAGAGATGCTGGGATGGTTCAATATATGTGTCAGTAAACATCATAAACCATATAAATGGGCTCAAAGATAAGAACCACATGGTCATCTCAATAGATGCAGCAAAGGCCTTTGAAAAAATTCAACATGCATTTATGTTTAAAGTTCTAGAGGCAATTGGACTGGAGGGAATATATCTCAATATAATTAAAGC
>NW_008349068.1:6860395-6868083 GCF_000622305.1 Nannospalax galili | reverse complement strand
CCACAGCCAACATCATTCTAAATGGAGAAAAACTGGAAGCATTCCCATTGAAATCAGGAACCAGACAAGGCTGTCCACTATCTCCACTTCTCTTTAACATAGTGCTTGAAAACCTTGCAAGAGCAATGAGTCAAGAGCAGGAAATTAAAGGAGTAATAATTAGAAAAGAAGAGATCAAATTATCCATTTTGCAGATATGATATATCTAAGAAATGCCAAAAATTCTACCCCAAAACTCCTAGAAATTATTAACACATTCAGTAAACTGGCAGGTTACAAAATTAATCTATAAAAACCTGTAGCTTTTCTATATCCCAATAATAAATAATCAGAGAAGGAGTACATGTAAACACTCCCCTTCACAATAGCTGCAATAAAAATAATAAAATATCTCGGATTAAACCTGACCAAAGATATTAAAGACCTCTACAATGAAAATTTTAAATCTTTAAAGAAAAGGATTGAGGAAGACATCAGAAGATGGAAGGACCTCCCATGATCATGGATTAGAAGAACTGATATTGTGAAAATGACCATCCTACCAAAAGCCATTTATAGATTCAATGCAATGCCAATCAAAATCCCCATGACATCCTTCACAGAACTGGAAAAAACATTCTAAGATTCACATGGAAGCACAAAAGGCCTCGGACAGCCAAAGAAACCCTGAGCACTAAAAGCAATGCTGGGCATAGATCAATGGAACAAAATTGAAGACCGAAATACGAGTTCATGCAATTTCGGTCAGCTGATATTTGACAAAGGGTCAGAGAACATTCACTGGAGGAAAGACAGCATGTTCAGCAAATGGTGCTGGCAAAACTTGATCTCCACCTGTAGAAGAATGAAACTAAACCCCTTTCACCTTGCACAAAAGTCAATTCCAAATGGATCAAAGACCTCAATATGAAGCCTGAAACTCAGAACTGTTAAAAGAAAACACCGGCAATAACCTACAAGATATAGGTGTAGGAAAGGATTTTTCTAACTGGACACCAATTGCTCTCATTAAATGAAAAAGCTTCTGTACATCAAAAGAAGCAACCAAGGAAGTGAAGAGAAAACCCACAGAATGGGAGAAAATCTTCACCAGCAACACATCTGACAGAGGTTTAACACCCAGAATATATAACGAATTCAAAGTCCTCAAGAGAAGAAATTAAGATGGCTAAGAAGCATCTTAAAAGGTGTTCAACATCACTAGTAATTAGGGAAATGCAAATTAAAACTACTTTAAGATTTCATCTTGCCCCAGTCAGACTGGCTAAGATCAAGAGAACAAATGATACCAAATGTTGGAGAGGATGTGGGGAAAGGGGAACAGTCATCCACTGCTGGTGGGGCTGCAAACTGGTTCAACCCCTATGGAAAGCAGTGTGGAGAACTCTTAAAAAACTACAAATGAACCTACCATTTGACCCAGTTATACCACTCCTTGGCATATACCCAAAGAACTCATCCTGTTGCAGAGACATGTGTATACCCATGTGTGTTGCTGCTCCTTTCACCATAGCTAAGAGATGGAAGCAACCTACTCAATTGACGAGTGGATAATGAAAATGTGGTTCATTTATATGATGGAGTTTTTCTCAGCAGTAAAGAAAGATGAAATCATGAAATTTGCAGGTAAATAGATGGAACTAGAAATAGTTATACTAAATGAAGTAACACAGACTCAGAAAAACAAATGACATATGTTCTCCTTCATATGTGGATCCTACAGCTAAATCCTAAGTGAGTATGTATCCAGACATAACTACAGGAACCAGGATAATGAAAAGGAACCAGGGAGGTAAAGAAAAGAAAGAATCTGAAAGAGAAGACAAGTAGGAAACAGACAGAGATATGGATAAAAATGGGGTTATTTTAAGGGGAGGGGAGAGGGTGGTTTATACAAGGAAACTTGGGGATAAAGGGAAAGAAGGAGCTCATGAGAAGTAAGGCCATAGGAGAAGGGTATTATTAAGGGATAAATGGGGAAAATGGGGGGTACTTTAAATTTGGAAACCATGGTGGAAATGTTAGACAATGTGAGAAATAAATAATGCCTAGCTAGTGTAACAAAAAACAAAGGGAACCATATTAATCAAACAATGTACTGAGAAATTATACACACAACCAGGTCAAGGAATATAATATATATCTAGGCAAGGTTTATCTCAGAATGTTTGGTCTTTGCCCAAGCTTTATCTACATGGCACATGGTAATTAAAATTACCAGACTGGTGGAACTAACCTTCTTGCATGTTTAACAGCCATATTGTGAGGCCTATACTAATTTGGTCAGAGGGACATAAAGAAGAGATTTTGCTACTAAATTCCAGAGGACTATGAACATCTCTCAAAATGTCCTATAACTGTGGTGACTCCCCTGTCCTCTTGATCAAAGAGGCCATGGAGACCTCATTAAATGAAACTGAACCAGTGTCCTGTCTACAAAGAGGAGGGTCAACCCAGGGAAACATTTCCTTAAAGAAATTATTTTGAGGCCTGGAAAGTTGGCTCAGCAGTAAGAACTTATGCTTTTATTCCAGAGGACCTAGGTTCTATTCACAGCATCCACATGATGGCTAACAACCATCTGCAACTCCAGTTTCAGGGGATTCGACACCCTCTTCTGGTCTCTGCAGGTAATGCTTGCATGTGATGCACTTATACACATATAGGCAAAAAATAAAATCATACACATAAAAAATTAAAATGATAAATAAAATATTTTTAAAAAGAAATAAATTATTTTCAAGGCTATCCTTTTAATTTTATTTTTCTCTCATTTAAATTATTATGAAAAATCCTTCAGCAAATTTAGTAGGGTAAATCACTTTCACCGTACTTCAAATATTAAGTCAATTCTGGAACTTTATTTTACAGCATTCAACATTGTATGTTCTCATGTTTAATAAAACAACCTGTGTCAGAAAAGTTATGTGGAATTTCGGTTGAAGACCAAGACATTTTCTTTGCTTATGATGATTTCCACATTTTTTCAAGACCCCAAGGTAAACAAAATGCAGAGCAACCCAGCCCAAGGCCTCCCATCTTTAACCTTCTCACTTGATTTTTATTTTGACTATAAAACTAGATATGCTTAAATAAATACACTTAAACTTTAATTTTACTGTATATAAAACCCATTAGATTGTCTCTCTACTCATACTGCTTGGGTAGAATCCTCTTGTGATCCCTTGATAAGCTGGCTTCCTATTTATTTAAAGAAATTTCTCATTCTTCAAACTTCCATAAGTATCAAGTCTATTTTCAAGGAGCTATTAAAAATACAACCAATGGAAAAATTACATCCAATTTCACCAAGGTAAATAGGCAAACATCAAGGAGACTAAGATTGATAAGACTGTCTATGCCCATGCTCTTATAAAGCTCTTTTATAATCATTTTCATTTATATATCATTTTAACTGATACTTGAAATGCCTACTATTTCACATTACTAGTCTTTGGCCTGTTCTTTATCATAAATGGTTAAATATACTTTCCTCCTGTAATATACTAGCTATAGCTTGAATCTCCAAAATGACACTGACAGTGACCTGTTTTTGATCTTAGTAGGATCACTAAGTTTTTCATCATTAAGTATGTCAACTGTAAAGTGGCAGGCATTATCAAATTGAGGAAGATTTCATTCATTCTCAGCTTTCTGGGAGTTTTATTCTTTATCCTGATTCCATTAATTGATTTTTAAATTGCTCATTATTTTAAAGTTTTGTGTAGATTTTCTTATGTGTGTATATATGCTTATTTATGTGCATGTGTGTGTGCATGTAGGTGCGCCTGTGTGTATGGGTAAGTGTGCACATGTCTGTACATACATGTGGAAGACAGTGGTAAACCTCAAGTATTTGTTGGGCACCATTCATCTTGTTTTTGGAGATAAGATCTCTCATTGACCTGGAGCCACGCCAAATAGCTTAGGTTGATTGGCCAGAGAGCCCTAGGAATCTACCTATCACTGCCTCCCCAGTGCTGGGATAAAAACAGGTACCAACACACCTGGCACTTATCCACATGGATTCTGGGGATTGAATTTAGGTCCTCGTGCTTGCACAGAAAGCACTTTACCTACAGGATCGCTCAACCACCTCATATATGTTTGATGATCTTGATGCTCATGGAACATGTCCAACTTTGAATTACATTTTCCTCACTATTGAGAAATTGTATATGCCTTAATTAGAGCTTTATTATATAATAAAAGCACTAGATCATGTTTATTAAATTCTTACTGCATGGCTTGGAGTCTCATATGCTTATATGACTACCTCATGAACATCCAGCATTATACCCCCTTTAACTCTAAAGCCCAATTATGGGTGTCTCCCAGTTGGCTGGTTCCTATAATGGGCAGGGCCTGATGCAGAGCGTGGACTATGAAGGGAAGCCAGGAGCCATCTTGGCATGGAAGCTGGGAGCGGCAGGTAGCGTGTATGGTGTGGGGAATGTGCAGCCAGCGCAGCCAGCACAGCAACTCAAAGACAGAATGGACTGACTCCTGTGGACCCGGGTGGTGAGATTACTGGCCCCTGAAGCATGAGCAAATGCTAGCAGGGACTATGGTAGCCAGGGCATGGTCTTATATGGCGGGTTCTGAGCCATGCCACCAGAAGCGTGGGGCTAGGCACTGGGTTCTCATTCTTTTGTAAGTTAATAAACTCACATAAAATATATTATATGGTTTGGCTGATCACACAGGAGACCCAGAGGGAATTTGGGCCACAAAATTGGCATACTCTGGCAGGATATGATGAAACTGAGAATGAGTTTTAAAAGAGGGCTGATGTGGTTGTTACAATGGGTTACTAAAAAGAGGCCATCCATGTAGAAGCCTGGGCCACAGCTATGTTGTAAATGTGGGGACATGTTGTGGGTATGTGAAGATTTGTTAAAAGTTACCCAAAGGTTAGAAAATGTTTTACCTGCCTTGGCAGCCACTTTGCATCATAAAGGATGTGTCCCAGGCAGGAAAAACTGAAAAAGCTGAATTGGCAGATCTAGTTGCAGAGTTTAAGAGAGAAAGAAGTCCAAGGACTCAGAGGAAAAGACAGATAATAGTAAAAAGGAAGAAAAAAAAAAAGCTAACTGTGCTGTAGCTAGGAAATATTCCATGCTAAAACTGTTAAAACTAGGAAAAACTTACAAGCAAGCAAGCAGAGAGCCCCTGGCCACGTGGCTTGTGAGAGTATGGGACACGGGAGCAAATGATGTCAGTCTAAGTCCTTCAGAAGCTTCACAGGTGAGTTATATAACCATGCATCCATCCTTGTGATATAGGCTGCTCAATCTAGGCCAATGCGGGGGCAGGGGCAGTCCTTAATGGGGTGGCTGGTTGAGGGTATTGAAGATACATGGTTGTCACCAAGGGAGACTAACATGATTAGCAGGGGCTTTAGGACTATAAAGGAGGGACAGGCATTCCTGAGAGTACTAGGTATGAGAAAAGCAATATATGATGTGCAGTTCACTGGGCCAGATAAGACTGAGTTCACCAAAGATATGAAAGAAAACCTAATTCAACTTGGACCTCAAGAATGGTATGGGATTTTAATGGTTTTACTAAGCCCTTTGATGAGACAAGACCTTTGTAGAGTGAGAGAGGTTTGGGCAAATCTAAATGATTCTGAGCAGCATGTAAAATGTGTCTGTAAAATAACAGAACACCCTATAAGAGAAATAAAAAAGACCAGACCAAAGAAATGGTCCACTTAGGTTACTCGAAGACAAATGTGGCAAGACTTATGTCAAGCCCAAATCCCCAGAGAAAAAAACTGATAGAAAACCAAATTTGGTACTAAGGCGGTTCTGGAAGGTTTTAAAACCAGAAGAACAGTTTACAAACGCTATTCAAAGGATAACAACTGTACGAGA
The DNA here is from genome assembly GCF_000622305.1 of Nannospalax galili. Taxonomy (NCBI): domain Eukaryota; kingdom Metazoa; phylum Chordata; class Mammalia; order Rodentia; family Spalacidae; genus Nannospalax; species Nannospalax galili. Next base: position 6,862,204 of record NW_008349068.1, on the reverse strand, counting down.
GGTGGTTAAGAATCCCCGAGGATTAAATAAGATGCATTTCTCTTCTGATAAAGGCTATACTAGGTGTGGAAGCAGGTTTTCCCCAAATTTCTCCACCAGCAACCTGGTACAGTCAATGGGAAGATGACAGATGTGGCTACAGTCAGGAGGCAGACCCAGAGCCTGTCTGACTCAGGGAACCAACAAGTGCAGCAGGGACAAGAGAAGCCCCCTGACTTAGCCCAGTGCAGGGTCAGGCAATTGGAGCCAACACATGTAATTGTATCAAGAATAAAAGAATATAAAAAGACCCCATGTAAAATTCCCCAAGTGCAAAATGACTCCAAAGGGATAACTAAAAATGGTAAAGAACTAACCAAATTAATGCCTCATACCCATGCTACGGTACCTAACAAGGTTCTATGGAGAAAACAGTTAATATGAATGGACAAAACCTTTCCATGCTTTGTGAGACCCTGTCTATGAGTGATTTAATATATGTTAATAACATTCCTTCAAGTGTTTTACAGATGTGAAACCCATTTGAAAGATACTTGAAGAAGCAAAGGCCAACTATAGCTGTAAGATTCTTGGGAGTTTTACGTAGGTCAGGTAAGATGAGGATAGAGACTCTAAAATTATAAAACTGTTAAGAAAATCTACAGTACCAGCCTATGAGCTGTTTGTCAGAGAGAGATCCTAGAGGTCCTCCAATTCACCAAGGCTATTGCCATTAACACCAGTTATACACTAGAAAGGTCAGTAAGGCCATGTTGCTGAAGACACTGCATGTTGTGAGCACAGGAAAAGAAGACGGGATGGAACTGAGACTAAGTCAAAACACTCCATGCCACTGGATGGATGACATTCATATTGCCAGGAGACTCTGTACAGAGGGTTGGCAAAGAAAGGATCCCCTATAATTCTTCTCAGTGATGGACCCCATGTGCTACACACTATGAGCATGTCAAACAATACTTGCAAGTGTAATAATGGCTCGACCAACACACATACAGCTGACAAATTTCTAATTGGATAAGGCCTACTTCACACATCTGGTGCTGTAGACCAAGCCAACGCCTTGTATCAAGACAGGCTACAGGCCCTAGTGGAGAAGCCATCATTAGTATATTGTTTAATGAATATAGTACACCTACTGGGATATCTTCTAGGCATTTGTATTTGTGTTCATGTTTGTTTAAATGTGTCAACTTCCTTCCATTTGTCTTTATAGTAGAAGAAACACCACTGAGATAGATCAGTGACCAAGGCCTAAAGATGACTAATGGGAGGCCCAAGAAGCCCACTATCATGCCATGATACAAGAGCAATCACCCTACATCTATCATCCCCTCCAAAGCTCAGGGACTTTAGAGGAAGATGGATGGGAAAAGAATGTACGAGGTTGGCAGAAAGAATGTACGAGCTGGAGGGTTAACTGGAAGTGACCTCTGACCCCTATGCTGGCATGCTATAGTCACACCTCCTTCCCATGCTGGTCAAGGAATAGATGGGGGAGTCAGTTACCCCTCCCACACAATCAGGTGACCTTAGCTGCATGTGGGGGAGAGGCCAAGGATATATAAGCCGAGATTGTCATGAGGCACCTCTCTCAGCATTTTGTGCACCTGTTAAGAACTCATAGAATGTGCTCGGCGTGGTGTGCACCTTTAATCCCAGCACTGGGGAGGCAGAGGCAGGTGGATCTCTGTGAGTTCAAGGCCAGCCTGGTCTACATAGTGAGTTTCAGGACAGCTGGAGCTATAGGGAGACCATGTCTCAAAAAGACCAAAAAGAGAAAAAAAAAAAAAAGGAAAAAAAAGAACTCAC
>NW_008349068.1:6850587-6860313 GCF_000622305.1 Nannospalax galili | reverse complement strand
CTCTTTACTGAAAATTTCTTCTCCTGATTGTTAAATATCACCATTCTCCACCTTCAGCTGGCTTCTGTTATGGTTAATTTCCCTTATTGGATGCTTAAATGCAACTCATTTTGGAGATTCTATTAAAAAATCCTGATGTGGCACAGGTAGTATGCAAACAGTTATTTCCCAATTATCTTGACATGCAAATCTCAAAATAAAATTTACTCATTATGGAGAAACAATGTTGCATTAGTTTGAAAGCCTGAGGCTTTGTGTATGTGTGCTTGGGTCTCCCTGTAGTCCCAGCTGGCCTGGAACTTGCTATGTAGACCAGGCTTGCCTCCACCTCATGGACATTCACCTACCTCTTCTACCTCCCAAGTGCTGAAGTCTAAAACTTTTTAAATAGATAATTATTAAAGTAAAAATGTTATTAGTCTATGATCCTAAAAATATGTGTGTGCTAATATAGCTTTCCAATATATGAAGCATATTGAATTTATTAAAAGAAATTGAGAAATCTAAAAAAAGGCGGATATTTTAGCACCATTTAACTGAAACCAATTTATGTATACTATGTTCTTCGACTATAACATTAATTCTAATATTAAAATCTTCATGTATTTGGAAATAATAGCCATAACTGGAATAGAAACCAAAGGAAATTGCAAATTTATAAAAATTGGATTCTAACTGGAATATTACCTCTCAGAACCTGTCATTTAAGCCACCCCTGAAATCCTCACAAGAGCACTGAAGGGTATTTAATATGTTCGTTCCTTTTTAGAGCAAAGGAATCTGAGGAAATAATAAAGTAATTAACTTGTCTAAGCTATTTGTAGAACTAGGATTCAAACCAAAGTTATTTGAGCTTTCAACTACTACACTTTCATACCTAGAAGTAGAAAACTATTATATTTCAACAAAAGGACTATATATCCATTAATGGAGCAATAATGATTGTGAATTATTGTGAACTGAACTCTATTGTAAGTCTTGTTATACATGTTAAAATGGAAAATTATAAAGGTAATAATAATACAGAATTCTACATGTATTTCCATTTGTCCCAGAGGAAGCTGGCAATGAGGAAGTGAATATATAAAGGAAATGACCACAGGTAAATTTTAGAATTTAAAACCAAATAATTTGAATATATCTTATATTCTGGAAAAATAAGTCTTTCATATTAATTAAATTAAATAAAATACAAAAAATTAAAAAAAAACACATATTATCCTGAAAAACTGTCAAAGCTATTCATATAGGAAAATTTAAAACATCATTTGAAGTAAAATAATGATGTATCTTTTGTACTCAAATGATTTTGACAAAGTATACCTTAAGAAAGGGAAAAAAAGCAACAATGTTGATAATTATAAAATCACAAACAGTAGAATTAATAGATATGATCATTGAAAAACTGCAAAATGTAAAATTAATATGTAAATTACTAGTTCTTGAAAACAATAGAAATAAAAACAAAATTCTTAATTAGGGAGGATAAAAAGTATTATATTTTAAATAAAAAACTATATACCACTCTAAGAACCTTTAATAACATATGATAAAAGTAAAACAAGAATTAAATGAATAGCGTGGTGTCAATTTTATAAAATTTCTGATATACACACTTTTTTGGGAACATATTATTTATTAAAATACAGTACATATAGACCACAAATCATTTTGAAATAAAGTTCAGGTGACTTAGTAAAAATGCAGATTAAATACATTAGAAAAACAATATTTTACATTGATACAGAATTGATAAAGGTCATTACATACCATTTTCAAAGATACATGCTAACATATAAATAGGCTATAACAATGTTAAATTGACAGATTGCATAGAATTAAATATTTTCAGTATTATTTGAAATTATAAAAAGAAATAGACATCAGAAATTAAATGGGCGTTAATCTTATGCAATCTATACACATGTTTTTATACAGCAGGAAAAACATTAACGGCACACTTAACGGTGAGATTTCAAGTGACTTTTAACTTTTTTCTATGCTGTTATGGTATTTTTATATGTCTACAATAAATACTTATTATTTTGCAAGTAACAATAAAAATAATAAAATAGAATATATTATTCTGTGATGCTGCTCCAAATTAGCACCACCTTAGAACCATCATGAATGACATATATGTAACCAGCTTTTCTTTCCATTTGAAGAGCTCTCTGTAAGGCCTGAAATGTAATTCAGGATAGGAAACAATGAATATCTTTTTCATTCCATTTAAGATTTCATAACAATTTGATCTGGTAAAATATTTTGTAAATTGGGCATGTTAATCAGAGAATTTTGTTGGAGTCTCCTCGTTTGCTCCTTCAGTCTGCAAAAAAATACTCCCTTTGTCAAACTGAGATGGGATCCTCAAAGCAATAGTTGTAAAGTAATGACTTTCTGTTTTTGATAAGTCAGTAGCTAAAGCAGAAGTGGGACAGACTGAAGTTTGTCTAGTTTATTATAGTGTTTTACCAAGTCATGATAAGTTTATTTGAGTTTGACTAATTTAGTGAAAATTTTATAAACTTAAGAGTATTTAGTGACCAGACAAGTGCCTGACATGGCAGAGGGTAGTATACAATTATTTTCCAAACATCTTTAACATGCAAATTTGACTTAAAGGAACATAGGTACCTGGTAGATGATATTATGGCATTGATGTGAGTGGACTTGATGTGCCACTTTTACAATTTGAATTCATATGCACACAAAATGCTTTTGAATAAATGTTTCTATTTGTCCAAGTTTTACAGCATTTGAACCAGTCAGCATTTTCTCAGATTTTCTCCTTTTTCTGATTAAAAGCTTTAAAAAATTATTACATTAGTTTTCTATGGCTGTTGTTACAAATGAACACAAACCTGGTAGCTTACAATATACACCTTTTAGCTTTTAGTTCTAGAGGCTAGGAATCTGACACACATTACTCTAGCCTAAAATGAAGACATGAAAAAGAGCCGTTTTCCTTTGGAGATGCTCAAGGAGACTATTTCCTTGCCTTTCTCCTATTTTTAAATGTCTGTTTATTATTTTTCCTGTGTGTATGTGTGTGGATGCAGATGCCACAGTGTATATAAAGAAGTCAGAAAACAACTAGTGGGAATTGGTTCTCTTCTTCTACCATATGGGTGCTGTGGATAGAACATCAGGTTTGGCTGCAGGTGCCTTTACCCACTGAGGCATCTCAGAAACCCATCTTGTTCCTCTTTTATAGGCTATGCATATTTGCCTCATGGACTGTTATCTTCACCTTCAACATTAGAGGTGATCGCTTTCTAGTCATTTGCAGTCATTGTGTATCTCCCTCTCTGACTAAAGCCAGGGAAAGTTCTATAATTTTACAGGCATAAATCCTCTTTTTATATAAAGCAACAGTTACAAATTATGCAAATTAAGAGGTGCACAAATTGTGGAGTGGATTGAAGATAGACAAGCTTTGTGCTGCTTACCATAGTTGTTCTCTAAGGTTTTTTTTTTTTTGTATTTTTGAGACAGGATCTCCCTGTAGCCCCAGCTGTCCTGGAACTCACTATGTAGACCAGGCTGTTATTTTATGTGTATGCGTGTATTGCCTGCATGTAGGTCAGTGCACCCATGTAGTGCAATGACCATGGAGGACAGAAGAGGCTATTGGATCTTCTGGAACTGAAGTTATGGACAGTTGTTAGCTGCCATATGAGTGCTGGGATTCCAACCCGGGTCTTGTGCAAGAACAGTCAGTGTTCTTAACCGCTGAGCCATCTCTCCAGCCCCATTCTCTAAGTTTTAAAACATCATTTTTTACATTTGTCTGTGTGTGCGCACGCGCACGCGCATGTGTACATGTGCACTCAATGTGCCAAGGTCCTATTGTTTAAAGTTAGGTAGCTGAGTTCACACAAAGGGACAGCTCCATCAGTAATTACTCCAGGGTATTTCAAAAGTTATTTGATTTCTAGATGAAAATGATTAGTCTTTAGGCTAATCAAAATCATTTAGATTGTGAGCAAGTCATTTTCTCCTCAGGTGCTTGGAAAATAATGTGCCCTGGTGAATGGGTAGAAAGAGGAAGATGGCTGAATGAATGCTAGAGTTCTACTAGGAGAAAAGGGAGGATGGATGGATGGATGGATGCTGAGTAGCCATTAACTGAGTACATATGAATACATAACAATTACACATGTAAAACCAGAGTACTTTGAACACAACAGTTCTAAGTTGCTGTGAAGAAACAACTAGCCAGAGTTGAAAAACAAAGTGAGCTGTGATTAAGACAGGCATGCTATCTTGAGTTTGCCAAAGTCCGCCTTCCTCATTGGTTTTTATTTCTCTTTGTCAGTTATTCCCTGGCTCTGTAAGAAACTGGATTTACAACCTATTCTGCGTGTTAGCCATATTCAAGAACATATACTTTTCTAACTTCCTTGACAAAATTTATATACCAACCTAATTCACATGGGAGTTTCTCTATAAATGAAAACTAGAGATCAAATAAAGGTATTCAAATACCATTGTGTGAGACATTAATGCAATGGGATATAAATGCTGCAATTACTTTAAGTCTCCAGTTTCACCGTCCAAATCCATGTTTTCTGGTCATAATAGTCTAATATAAAATTTATGGCTGCCAGGCGTGGGGGCACATGCCTTTAATCCCAGCACTTGGGAGGCACTTGGGAGGATCTCTGTGAGTTCGAGGCCAGCCTGCAGAGCAAACTACAGAGCGAGTTCCAGGCAGCTGAAGCTACAGGGAGACCCTGTCTCAAAAAGACCAAAAAAAAATTATGGCTTTCAGTGTTGACATTTTACTCTTTTCCCAAATAAGATGTGTGAGTTTCAGTCCAACACACATTACATGTATGCTTGTATGTATGTTAAAAAAAACACTTTCAGCACAAATTGTGTAGTATTTAAATGTATTACTTTCTCACTTTATATTTGACAAAGAACATCTTTTGTCTTGATAGATGCATAATTTGACCATTTTAAATTTTTAATCTCTTTATTCTGTAGAAGAGTACCAAAATTTTCATGTGATCTTACAGATTTGTTTTTCAACTGATATTCATGCTAGTATTTCTTTTATTTAATACAAAGAATAAATGAGTAATTAATATAAAATTAAAACCATTTGTAGTTATCTTAATAAGTATGTTATATGCTGGACATAATTAAGAAACTTGAAGCTGGAATTAGGTTGAAAGACTATATGAGAGAGAGATAGATATAGATAGATGATATAGATATAGATATAGATACAGATACAGATGTAGATGTAGATGTAGATATAGATGTAGATATAGATGTAGATATAGATATCATCATGTATAGGAATTTATATTTATAAATACATTTACTCTAATGATTTAGTGATGTTAATATTACACAATCACTTATGCTTCAATGTTTTACACGTTTTTTTAATAGAGTTCTCCCTATCATATCAACCTGTGTAACTGACCTTACTTTATAATTTGTTGTAAAATCCCTTTTGGATCAAAGTTATGAGAGAAAGTTGAAAATAAATTCCACTTTGAAGGTGCAAAAGTGCTCACTAACAGGAACCTGATTTTCAATACCCTTTGGTCTTTGAAACAAGTTGATTTCACAAAAGGTGAACATTTTCCTATGATTTTTAGTTCTGTGCTTTTTCCTCTTCTACAATCAAATGCAACAATTTGCTTAGAAAGAACAACTTGTGATTTAAACAAAATACCATATTTTATAATGATAAGTTTCTGGTGAAAAAAGAAGAAAAATTGGTTAGCAGGTAATGACTACCCAGATGAACCCATTTGACCAAGACATGACTCAGCCCAGCACGAAGTGGTATGCCATGCTAATTCTTGCTAGCTCTCATCATCACCCCTCCAGGTTGGTGAACAATTATTGTTAGAATAAGTGAAGAGAAGATTATTGTAGGAAAAAACTAAGACCCAATGTTGTATAAAAGCCCTTGAATCCCCTGTCAAGGAGGTATATTTCAATAAAATGAACAGAAAAGAATCAAAGAACTTATACCTTTAAATAGACCAAATACTTAGATAAAACCATTTTTCTCTCCAGGTATGTATGTCCTTACCTCTACACAAATCCTGTCAACAAAAGTCCACTCTTACAGACTCGAGTTGCTGAGCATTGTTTAAAGAATCTTCACCGAAATCAAATATACAATGGCTGTTAATTTTGCATTATAAATTTGGAGTAGTATGCTTCATGTTTAAGAAAGTTGGGGAAAAAAGAGTTCAATGAAGTAGATGAGTTTTTTCACGAGTCATAAATGTGTAGATACCACACCAGCACTTTTTCTGTTCCTCCTGACCTTTCATTACCATTGCCTTAGAGCACTTTAAATTTTTAAGAACTCCCATATTGCTAATGCAAAAGGTTGATCCAACTGCATAAATCATTTTAAACTTTACAGGTAAAGAAAATACCAAGAAGCATCTGTGAAGGTGTTACTTAACTTTAAATGGCGTGAAAACTGTCAGTGAACTGTGTCTTGAATAATTTGTCTTAATCTTAACTACAACATTACACAAGAATTCTTCAAAGATATTAAAGCAAATATGAATTAAATCATGGCAATTTTTCAAAAAAAGTTTTATCATTAAGACTGCACACCAAGAATGCATATGTGAAATATCATAGACTGGGTGGCTTGGCCAACAGAAATAAAATTTTCAAGTTCTAAAACAGGAATACCAAGGGTCCTAGTTAGCTTTGATTGTCAATTTGACAAAGCCTAGAGACATTTAAGAGGAGAGACACAACCAAGGGAATGCCTAGATCAGATAAACCTGTACACATGTCTGTGGGGGATTATCTTGATTATTAATTATGCAGGAGAATCCATCCCATTGTGGGTAGAAGCATTCTTAAGTAGGTGGCCCCACATGGCTAAGCAAGAACCTGAATGAACCAGAGAGCCAGCCAGCAAGCAACATTCCTCTACAGTTCTTGAATTCAGATCCTGCCATGAATTCCTAGCCTGACTTCTCTCAATGATGGATTGTAACCTAGAAATGTAAGCTAAATAAACCCATTCTTTCCCAAGTTGCTTTTGGTTAGAGTGTTTTATCACAGCAACAGAATGGAACTTAGAATTCAAAGACTAAAGTTCCAGCATGGTAGAGTTTTGATGCAGGTTCTCTTCCCATCCTGCAGAAACAGAAAGCTATCATCTTACTATATCAGAGAGAAAGTAAGAGGGAAGAGGAGGACAGGGAGAGAGAGATTATTTTGATGTCTCTCTCTTTTCTTGACATAGGGGCCCCAGGAGTGTAGTACAGTTCAATATGCCTAATTTCTATTTACTTACAAAGGTGGGGAGACGGTGTGTGTGTGGGGAGGAGTTTCAGAGCACTTTGAGAAAAATGCCCATTAAAATGAGAACTTCTTTGCTGGCATGGGCATACACATTTGTAATCCTAGTGCTCAGGAGGATGAGGCAAGATGATTGAGAGTTGGAAGTTGCCTGGGCTACATAGCAAGATTCTGTCACAGAACAAAAGAAACAAAACAATATACAAACAAAATTCAAAAAGGAACTTTCTTTAATTACAGTGGAAGTAAGTGGATAAATCTATGTAAATGACTGTATCCATAGAATGCTGTAACGTGACAAATATATATATTATATACGTGAAGCATATAATATCTAAAGTTTAAAAAGCTTCCTCCATCCCTCCATGCATAAATGTAGGTAACATTCTTTTATTAGAAAACGATTTCCAACTGTAACTAGAGAAAATGACAGTTAAATTAATAATTAAAAGCAATATTTATTATGTGGCAGTACTGTACAGATCAGATATTTGTTACATCTCCTGCATGGGGCAAGTCCTCTCAAGTTCCCATTGTACGATGAGAAACTGACATGCAGTTTGAATTGATGGAGCCATAAATAAAACCAGTGGGCTGGTCTCCAGGTTCTATAGTATTAAGCTTCATGCTGCAATAAGATGTAATGGGAAGTGAAATGTCAGTGCTGATGGTCATGCTTTCCCTTTTCAAGCTATCCTAAGCAATTCCATGGTTTTGTGTTTGAATTTGAGATTTTACAGTGTCTAATTATGTAGTCGGTTTTCTTTAAAGTTCATTCAAATTTTGCTTCTTGTGTCTTTTTCTGTCTTCATGGTCTTTTATGAAACATGTTAAGTGATATTTCCACTATGTTAAAAGTTCTGGAAAATTAAAAAAATTATTTGTGAGATTATGTCTGTTGTCAGTAGTTTAATTTGTGAAATTATGTCTGACTTTTAGTGTCTTTTAAATATCTAATGTTTGCTTAAATTAATCATTAATGAAATCATTATAAATCATTATTATTCTTCTGCATAGTTTTTATACCTACTTGTAAAAACTAAATTTATAGAAGCAAAAAAATCTTAGAAAGTCCTTTATCATTTTATTTTATTTTTTTAAACGAGATCTCATTATATGGCCCAGGTTAACCTTAAACTCCTGGGCTCAAGCATTCCTGAAAACCTCAGCCTCCCTAGTATCCTTGACTAACTACCACATGTCATGATGCTGGTTCCATGCTATGATGTCAGCACCACATCATAAAATTTAAGAATGAATTCCAAATAGTTGAAAAATAAACTTTATGTTATATTTCATAATAAAGGCTGAGATGAAAACATGTAGGGGAATAAAGGTGATTTTTTTTAAATTAAATATATTGTTTAATTTCACTGCTGCCTAATTATGAAAAATGCTCCATTTTTTAAATTCAGATTTTAAATCTAGAGATAGTATTAGATCCCAAGTGTTCACATCTCTGGTCTCAGTTTCATTCTGTGGCATTTATTATGAATACATATTTGCCTCCATAGGAAGATGAATATAAAATATGTTTATGTCTTTGCGGGAAGCCATACTGACAGTTTCTTCCTAGGTATGAAGCAATACACTTTTTGATATAAGCCACAGAAGTGCAATACCATAGGTATCATGATAAAAACGCATCCTCATTGTATAGTAAGTATTCCTTGCTTTAAATAATCAACAAGAGAGGTGTTATACAAATCAACTTTCTGCCTTAATGAAGAAGATTTGAATGGCACATGGAGACTGCATTTTCTCAGCCAATTAGCTAGAGTGGAGCTCATAGCTTTTTTCCTCGGAATCAGTTTTTATAGTGATAGATTATGGATTTGTGAACCTATTAAACATTCATCTCTATTCACTGAATATCCTCTTTCCCATGTCTCCATGCCCCAACATGTATATGCTTAGACGATAGTAACTGCTTAAAAAGCATTCTTTTTCTTGGTCTGTAGATTGTAGGAATAATATGGTTCCCTCTGGTTTTTGTGACTAGCTAGGCATTGTTTCTCTCTTGTATCGTCTCACCCCTCTATCATGGTTTTCCCACTTAAGGTGCCCCCACTTCCCCCCCTTTCTTCCTTACTAATACCCTTGCTCCTATGATCCTACCTCTGTTGAGCTTATTCTTTCTCCTTATCCCCTAGGTTCCTCATATACCCTTCCCTCCCCCCTCCCTTAGACTAACCTAATTTTTATCCACATCTCCCTTATTAAGGCCTGTTACCTACTATTCTTCTCCCTCAGGTTATCTCTAGATAAGCTTTATTTGAGACCTACTGGTCATTACCCAAGACTTATCTGCATGACACACAGTAATTAAAAATGCCAGAATGGTGGAACTAACCTTCTTGGATGTTTAACAGACATACCTTGAGATCTATACTAATTGGGTCAGAGGGACACAAAGGA
>NW_008349068.1:6832114-6849904 GCF_000622305.1 Nannospalax galili | reverse complement strand
GTGCTGACAACACAGTGGACAGTGACAGGGATGGCAGAGTATGGAGCCTCTAGTGGGAGAGGAAGGCTGTCTACCTGACGAGTTTGTAATCATGCTCAGATGCCGAGCAGCTCAGAAGGTGGTTGACTGTGACCAGTAATAGTCATGTATATAGAGATTAGAAATGCATGTGAAAACGTCTCAATGTCAATAGCCTTGGAATGAATTTTTCTGTACGAAACTGTGTGTTTTGACAACGAAGTGGAGATCTTTTTTAAACATTGGAACCTCATTTAATTTTATGTCTTATAGAGTTTATAATGAGTAAAACATTATATAAGCGTAATAATTCATCTGTAAACCTAGAAATGTACAGCCAATTTTGAAAGAGATGTACCCTAGGTCAGAAAAAATGTTATTGAATAGGTTAATGCTGTTGTAATGAAATGCTTCTTCTAATTAAAAAAAAGCATTCTTTTTCTTTTAAAAAATATTTTATTTATTATATTTATTTTGTGTCTATGAATGTAAGTGAACCCATGTTTTGCAATGCCCACGGAGGTCAGAAGAAGGGGTTGGATCCCCTAGAACTGGAGTTACAGACTGTTGTTAGCTGCCATGTGGGAGCTGAGAATCGAACCTGGGCCCTCTCCAAGGGCAGTCAGTGCTCTTAACTGCTGAGCCATATCTCCAGTGCCCCCCATCTCTATTTTCCTAAGATGAAAAATTTCCAGGTTAGAAATAGTATCACAGAAATAATTAAGAGAAAGATGAGAGATGAGAGAAATGACAGACAACACATAAAGGTAAGCGTCCAGGAAGAAGTCTTTTTCATTCCCAGATTCTGAAAAAAAATTAATGCATTGTTTATTCATTTGTCTTACTAAAGTAACAACTTCATTAAGATTCCACCTCACCCCAGTCAGAATGGCCAAGATCAGGAATGTGAATGACCACAGATGCCGGCATGGATGTGAGAAAAGGGGAACTCTCATATGCTGTTGGTGGGAGTGTCAACTAGAGTAGCCACTATTGAAATCAATATAGAATTTTCTCAAAAAAAAAAAAAAAGAAACACTAGAAATAGAAGCACCATGCGGCTCATCTATTTTACTCCTGGGCACATACTTGAAGGACTATATATCCTTCAACAAAGACATTTGCACATCCATGTTTATTGCTGCCCTAGTCATATTACTAAAGAAATGAAATTAACCTGGATGTCCATCAACTAATGGATGGATAGGAAAGCATGTTACATATATACAATTGCTTAGGTGTAAAGAAAAATGAAATCATGAAATTTGCAAATTAATGGATATAATTGAAAAATTGTATACCAAGTGAGGCTACCCTGGCCCAGAAAAACAAACTTTGCATGTTCTCTCTCATAAGTGAATATGAGCTTGAACTTTTTGTTGGACCTGGAGGACACTAGAAGCCAGGAAACTAGAAGTGGTTTACTGGGGTGGACACCTTGAGGGAGGAGGAATAATAATACACAGGTACAATGAAAGCAGAGAGGGGGAATACTGGAGGTAGAAAGGTTCAAACACGGAAGAGAATGGGGACATCTTAACCAAAATGAAGCTGTATGAAAGCCTACAATCTTCCAACTCAAGGAAAAATACAATTAGAAGGGTTATTAGAACACAGGTGACATGGAAGGAGAGGGATATAGTGAAGATGGGGAATTGGGGAGGAAAGAGGGTAGTGGGTGGGTTAGCCAAAACTAAGGATACAGGAAGAATCCTTATGGAAATCCATAAATCTATATGAGAGTTTGAACAGAAGTTCCTATTCATGGGTGAACAATGTTTCTTTCAGAAGACATGGGTTATTAAATGAAAATCTCAGTGCTGGGCAAGATTGCCACCTTCAAAATTGTTAGTCCAGGAGGTCCCAGAGGCTCCCCAACAACCCAGGCTATTGCTATTGCTCTTAGATGTCCAGAATAACCAGATGGTAAGACTCTATTTCTGAAGATACCGTAACTCACTTTGGACGAAGAACGTAGAGAAACCAAGCTCAAACTGACCAGGAAACTCTTTCCCTGCTGTCTAGCTTTCAGAGTGCTGTTGCTGAGGGAGAAAAGACAACAGTGGTCTTACCATGATGAACTCTTGCCCCTATGGAACTGTCAGCTAAACAAACTCTTCCTTTTATGAGGTCCTTTGCTCATGATGTTTCTATCATAGCAACAGAAAAGTAACTAATACAAAATCTCAGGAAATTTTAAGGAAGAAGAGATGAAAGGAATGTAAGCGTCCAAGGAGGAGAACTGTTACTTTTTGGATATTACTTTTGGAAATGATATGGCTGTGATATACATCAAATCACTGCACAAGACTTTCACAGTATCAAGCCAGTCACAATTCCAGCATGGATGGCAGGGAACTATTGGTAGCTGATGGCTGCTGAGGATGGGAGACTCACTCTGCTTTGTGGATACGGCTACTTCTGCTCCAGTGAACATCCATACCCTTGTGCATATGGGCAGTACTAATTAGACATAACAGGTTATTAAAAACAACAACCATAGCTATGTTCCAAAGGCCAAAAATGTTAAAAGTATTTGGGAGCTTGTGTCTAATTCTTAAAAGATTTTAGGGTTACCTCTTCAGAGGGGGGAGTGTTGGAGGGGAGGGAGTGGGCATGGATTTAATCAAAGCACCTTATATGCATGTATGAAATTCTCAATAAAATTTTTGTAAAAATTAAAAAAAAAGAAATACAAAGGAAACAGAATAAATTAACATATTTATAGACACACCAGAGTCACAGAATTCCAAGAACACCTATGAGCTTTCTTGGCAACTATACCATGTGCAATTAGGTCAACAGGCCAGAGACTTAACAGAGAGACATCTGAATTTGCCCCATAACTCTAAATACACTCAGGAATATCAATTAACTAAATACATTTCTAAGTGATCAAAAAAAAAAAACATAGAAAGGTGAAAAGAGGATATGAACCTGAGAGGGAGGTAATGGATAAATATGATGAATTTGCACTGCATAAATGTATGAAACTTCCAGAGAATAAAAAATATTAAAATTTTTAAAGATTTCAAATAAAGAATAACATAGAAAATCAAAGTGTACATGAAGATATTTCTGTACCTGATACTTCACATTGTGAATTTAGTTTGGGATGGAGGTTCAAAAATCTTTGTTTTGTAAAACTGGCCTGACAGGTTTGATAATCACCACACAAAATATGAGCTAGTGTGATCAAGATTAAATCTGCCCATATGAACAATGTGTTACCTACACATGATTTAAATAAATACTGAATCATTCTTACAGTTGATAATTATTATGAGGTGAAAAAGTACTGCTTCTCAGTTTTCAATGGGTTACGTCAGATAAATCCAATCATAAATTAGAAATGCAATTGTAAAAATGCATTGAATGCACCCAACTTGCCAGTCATCAGAGCTTAGCAGCACAATGCTATGAAGAGCATTTTTTGTAAACCCTGGTGATGGCATGGCTTAGTGGAGTGGCTTAGCTTCATGAGAGACTGACAGATAGGAAACCATTTATTTGCCTGAGAAAAGTTAAAAACCCAAAATTCAAAAGATAGTTTCTAATGAATGTCCATTTCATTTGTACTTTCATAGAGCTGAAAAGCCATAAGCTGAACAATTTTAACTCAGTCTACATATTTAAAAATATTTAAGCATGTACATATATTATAATGCACCTATAATATATATGTCTATTACAGACATGTCTGCATACGTATGACTCATTATTTTATCTACTGCCATCACTCAAAGAATTGAAACAAGCTGTTTCAGCTTAAATATCCAAGTGTTTTATACTCCAAGTGCAGTGTGTTACTGTTAGTCCAAGACTCCTAGCCCCTCCTACTCTGCAGCACCATCTTTGCATTACCATGGTAATCTGGTAGGCGATGTCTCGGCTGCATTGTCTCCTTGTCCTAGGGTGTTGGCATTTGATGAGGAATTTTCTATCACATTATTACTTTGACATTAAAGTGGAAAGGAATGTGAAATTCTTAAGTTTTCTATTGTCAAATCTTTTTATAGCAGCTGAGAAATAGGTATTTAGCCATTTTTCTTATGACTTTTAGTAAGAATAAAATCTGTGAGAGTTACTCGGCTGCATTGTCTCCTTGTCCTAGGGTGTTGGCATTTGATGAGGAATTTTCTATCACATTATTACTTTGACATTAAAGTGGAAAGGAATGTGAAATTCTTAAGTTTTCTATTGTCAAATCTTTTTATAGCAGCTGAGAAATAGGTATTTAGCCATTTTTCTTATGACTTTTAGTAAGAATAAAATCTGTGAGAGTTATAGCTTCATAAAATGAACTTGTCATGGATGATGGTACTTACCGTCATTCACCTTATATTCAATGCTCTATTTTATTTAAAGTGCATTTGTTCTTTACAATACAATTACTTCTAAGATAGTTTGCATGCGTTACTAAATTTCTTCATGTAGGCATTCTATAAGTGTCATGTCTTGTTATCTGTAAAAAATGAATCAATTTCCTAGGAAAAGAAAGAACTATAAGTGGGCCATAGCATAAATCCAAAGCAATTTATGTCAGTAGGGAAATATTCTTGTGATTGCTGTTATAGCATGGAGAGATCAGTTTTTCCTTTTGGAATTATGAATGAGTTACAAAACAATGATGTTTGGGGAAAATAAAAATTTAAAAATCAGGATAGATAATATGACTAGATATAGGCCAGTCATGTTAGTTCTGTGAGCAAGGTTCATGCATTAACGGAGCTACCCATTACAGTAGCATACATATACAGATGTAGCACCATTAGACAGAGAGAATAGAGCATATTCCTAGGGGTGAATGATCTTGAACTACATTACAGGAATTGCCACTGTCTTTACTCACTATACTCTAATTAATATATACCTGTAATCCAAGGGCTGTTCAAGAGGGACCAGTTGGTTGGGGACTTCTTAATTAGTTAGGTGCCCTATATCATAGTCTCTTCATTTCTCTCTCTCTTGGACTAACTTGTTTCCTAGAAAGAGAAGGAGAAATATGAATTTTAAGTATAATCTCAAGGAATATATAAAGAAACTGACAAGATACTCATTTGTAAACAGGGTGGAATCATGAGCAGGGGAGAGACTCTGAGTGACAGTAAGATGTCTCCAATGCTTCTTTCAGTTCATCCACGTTGCTCTGGATAAACCATTCCAGATGTTCTTCCATCTGACAGAGGCTCAGAAAGCTTCTTCAGAGTCCTCAATTTCAGGCATGCAAGTTATAAATTCTTACGAGCTGGCTTCAGTATGTCCTGTTTCTTGTAAAGGGAAAGATGCTGACACAATGTTTTTACAATGTAAAAGAAAGAGATGATGCTCTGCAGTGACATCCCACATTCTAAAAGCAGGCTGACCTCACACCACGCTGTTAACATTTAGCTTTATGTTGTTCCTATTGTGCTGTAGAGTTGGCAGCATTGCACATTTCCCCCCATATTATATGAGCAGTGTCAAATGCTTTTGGTTGAATAATCAGGATCATTTATGACAGTGAACGCTTAGAAACAAAAAGGTATTTGAAAAGAAAACTAGGAAATCTTACAAATGGATTTCATTATATGGATTATATTTTAAAAGTTTATTTAAAAAATATATGATTTAATACTATTTCTTGGAAATTTCTTTAAACAAAGTGACAAAAATGATATTTTCTTTTTCCAGGGGCTCTTTGTAAATTTTCGGCATTTTATTTTTTGCAATGTTACCATGCCATATTACAATCACTTGAATAAAATAGCCTGACTCTTAACTTTAGATTTTAGGAGTGTTTCTTGGAATTGTGCCTTGGAACTGTGCTCTGGAGCTGTGTTCCTGAATTAGGCTTCACCCATAATTCTATTCAAAACCATTCCTCTAGCTTCAGTTAGGGAAGTACAAACATGGATCCACTGTTAACTTATCAGACAATCTTGTCCTTCCATCCCTAAGCCTAAAGTATCTCATACTCACAAGGTCAAGCAATAGGTCTCCATGTTGTTCTCAGTGAAGATGCATGTGCTGCCATTTAGCACATCGATATGCTAATTCTTAAGCAAACCCACATTAATTCATTATCTTTTGGGTGGAGTAGCAAACTGAGGTTCTCAGAAAACAAATTCAGGTGTCTAGGTCACAAGAGTACATGATTCAGTGAGTTTGCCAAGGTTAATTACAAGCCATTAGTACAGATTCTGTCCATTTTATAAGTCATTCCTACATATTTTCAGTTAAAAGTTTATGCTAACATGTGAATTAATGAACAGAAACCCATAAAAAATCATGCAAAGTGGTTTTAAAAGTACTTATGGGGCTCTCGTTGTTGTTTAGGGGTGTGCATTCAAGTTAGGAAACTGTCATAATAAATTAAAAACCCCATCAAAGCCATGTCTATGCATTGTGGGAGCTCTCAGCAGTGCAGTGTGCAGTTTCTGGGTCTCGTGTCATTTAACACAGTGACTTAGCTAAGCTTAGTCAGCTAAGGCTCCACAGTCTGGGATTCTTTCCCACCTTCCCTGTTCTATAAGCTTTCATTCCCACCTCCTTTTGCAGGAAAAGGCCTCTTTTATATACTGAATGTCTTACATGACAACCTGCTGGTCCACTGCTATGAAGGTACCCTAAGGATTTGAGACAAACTTAATCATTGAGCAAATTGGAGCAAGAATTCAGAATATAAAATGACCAATTCCCAACGTTCGTATGCATTTTCTTTCATAGACAAAGTGTACCTGAAAATGAATTCTGATAGAACCTAGATTCGTTTTCAGTAAAAAACAGCAGTTCAGTGTTTTCATATAATTTGCTTATAAATCCAACTTAGAATATAGAGCATTCTGGTATAATGGGGAGCTGGAGAGATGGCTTAGCAGTTAAGAGCACTGGCTGCTCTTGCAGAAAACCCAGGTTTGAATCCCAGCACCCACATAGCTGCTCACACCTGTCCTTAACTCCAGTTCCAGGAGATCCAGCATCTTCTTCTGACCTCCATGGACATAGCATGACACGGGTGTACCTACATGTATGCAGGCAATACACTCATACACATAAAAATAAATAAATAAATAAATAAATAAATAAATAAATAAATAAAAGATAAAATGGTTAATGCACGTCACTTGAGAGCCAGTGTATTTTTCCTACTTTCTGCCTCTTTCTATTTCAAAGCATGAGCAACTGTGACTAATACCTAAACCCAGACCTGCTCATAGTGTCATATTGGGTTAAAAACACAAATTCTTAGCACTCCAAACATGCGAAAGCTAGAAATATGTTGGCATTTTCATTATAAGTTCAAAAGTTTCATAACACAATTGAAAAAAATTTAAAACGTAAGAAAGTAAAAAAATAGCCAGTTATTATATATATATATATATATATGTGTGTGTGTGTGTGTGTGTGTGTGTGTGTATTTGCATGTGTTTATGTGTGTACAGGCACATGTGTGTGAGTACAGTTGTATGGTGTATGCTTGTGCAAGTGGAGACCTCAGGCCAAACTCAGAAGTCATTTCTTAGATTCCATCCACCTTGATTTTAGTGACAGTGGCTCTCACTAACCTAGAATTGCCAAATAGGCTAGAGTGCCTGTCAGTGAGCCCTAGGGATACGCCTGTCTCCACTTCCCCAACACTGGAACTACCAGAGTGTGCCACCACAGCCAGCCAGCTTGTGTCTTCTGGAGATTGAACTCAGGTTCTCATGTTTTCAATGAAGGCAGTTTACCTACTGAGCCATTTCCCAGATTAATAGCCAGTTGTGAAGATCACTAATATCCATATGTATATATGTATATATATATATATATTTGCAGCTATCTTTTTTTGTTTTGAAGTGCTTTCAAAGTTAAGATCATGTAATATATATGCATCATCAAAGTACTGGGTGTTTCAGTGTTTATTTATAGATGTCTTTTTAATTATATTGTATTGATGTGGATCAGATCCATCTAGACAGATCTGTATTGACCCAGGTAGTTAAACTGCCAAATCTATGCTTAGTGAAGAATAACATCTCAAACAAAGAATATTTGCCAGAGGAAATTTATATTTGATTCATTAATATCTTTGTTATATAAATGTTTTTATTGTCTAATTTTTTCAATATATTTTTACTGAACGTTTGTGTATTTCATACAATACCAATTAATCATGTTCAGACCCCTCCCCAATCTGCACCATCCATATGCCCCTAACCAGGTTTCATTCATTCTGTCATTTGTGTTAAGGCCTATGGAGTCAAGTTTGTGCCCCTAGATGTACCTTGGTGTGAGTTCAGCCACTAAAGCCTGGTCAGCCTATCTAGCATAAATTCATTAAAGAAGACCAACTTTCCCTCACCCAGCAGTGATCAGCTGCCAATAGTCCCTCAGCTAAGGTTGGAACTTCATGCCTATTTCTCCAGTTGTATGCTGGTTTCACTTTGCATGGGTCTTCTGCATGTTGTCACCATTGCTGTAAGTTCTTATGAGCAAGTTCCCAGCGGTCTGGAAAACTGTCTTTCTTTGTGGTCATCCACCACTCCTGAGTTCTATAATCTTCCCCCCCCTCTTCCAAAATGGTCCCTGAGCCCTGGGTGGGTAAAGTTTAACATAGGAGCCCTATCCAGGGACATGCATTCTACAGTCTCTTATTCTCTACACTTTAGCAACTTGTGGCTTTCTGTGTTAATTGACCTCTGTTGCACAGGGAAGATTTACTGGTGAGAGTTGAGAGATGCATTAGTATTCTCTCTACCCCTTATTCCACTATGCTCTATGAGCCTTAGGTGTAGAGGTTCCATTGTAGATGTGTCACTTAGGCCTTGTACTTCTCAGGTGCTTATTTTCTGTGTGTGACCAGTTGTGGAACTCTGTAACAGTCTCCATTTCTTGCAAAAAGAAGCTTCTTTGATGAGTGATGACAGGTACACTTGTCTGTGAAAAGAAGTGGTCTTCCTAAAACAAGGGACTCTAGATAGACCGATTAGACTCAGTCAGACTGATGGACTTTCACTAGGGAATGACTGGGGACATTGAGAGCCCAGTGGGCCGTAACAGGGATGACAGAGTATATGGACTCCGGTGGGGAGAGGGGGCTATGGGAGGGTGCCAATGGGGACTGGGGTATAAAGATGATTAAGATTGTTTGACATGTTCTATATGAAATACACAAAAAAATTCAGTAAAAATTTTTTTAAAAATTTAAAAAGAATACATATTTACCAAATATTATTTCCTTTCAAATATTTTTAAAGCCTATAGTATACTCCTGAGTCATGCTCTCTTGTACGTTTTGATTACTAATTAGCTTTAAAAATTGCTGTCATTGCCAGGCGTAGTGGCGCACGCCTTTAATCCCAGCACTGGGGAGGCAGAGGCAGGTAAATCTCTGTGAGTTCAAGATCAGCCTGTTCTACTGAGTGAGTTCCAGGCCTGCTGGGACTATAGGGAGTCCCTGTCTCCAAAACAACAAAAAAAAATTGTTGTAGTAAGATAACTTCACATATACTATAGTTTGAATGTGTCCTCAAATTGACATGCTGAAATATTAATTCCAAAAGTGATAGTATTAAGAGGTGGAGTCTTGGGATATGATTCAGTGTTAGAATTAATATTTGGCTGAGTTTTTAATGTATAGATTTATCTTTTCACTTATATTTTTGTTTAGCTTATGTATTATTCTCTTGATTTCATCTGTCTGTCTTTGTTTTCTTATCACTCAGTGAGTGGTTAACAAATCCCCCTTTCTTTAGTGTCTGAAGAAATATTGCATTCATTTGTTAGATCATTTGTCTGTCTTTTTTTAATGTTTCTCGAAGTCTTTATTGATTGTTGTGCATCTGAGATAAGCCATTTCTCCCATTCTTCATGAGCTGGATTCTAAAGGGAGTGACCTTCAACAGAGTCTGCCTAGAGATTGCAGGAGCTTCTCATATCTTTTGTTTACATACCATCATGCACCAAGACAAGTGGTATAACCCAAGATGCTATTCAAAACTGATGACAAGGAGTAAAATTTCATCATTCATCTCTATATTCATCTCTACATATCATATATTCTTTGTAAAATTTCCCAATTGTTAGACCCTGGAATTTATACCAGCATTTTTAATAAACTTCTACTAAATGATTTTGTAACCTGTTTGGCTTATTTTAAGTGGCAGTTGTTTATTAAAATCATTGTTGGAGAATTGAAATAATTATATAATAAATGTGTATAATTTAATAATGTAGGTAGATTCTAAATTTTAAAATGAACATTTAAAGGACTTAAATTCATATTCAGAAGTAGCTAATGTAGGATGTTGCTTTTTTTTAATGTGGATGAGTGTATTGCCTGCATATGTGTAAGTGCACATGTGCTGTGCAATGCCCATGGAGGTCAGAAGAGGGTGTCGGATTCCCCTGAAACTGTACTTATAAATGGTTGCTATCTGCAATGTGGGTGCTGGGAATTGAACCCAGGTCCTCTGCAAGAGCAGTCAGTGCTCTTAGCCACTAAGCCATCGCTCCAGCCTTATGTAAGATGCCCCTTATAAAAATGTTTAATCTGTTCTACCAGAGAAAATCATTATAGAATTACCCAAACTTCAGGGGTCCACTGTCTTCATTTCAGATTTCATAGAAACTGTTACTACAAACTTGATCACTCAGGATATCCGTTCTAAACTGCTAGTTAGCTATGAGTACTAAGTGCACAGCATGTGTCAGATCTTCCTGACCACAAAGTTCCCCCTAAAATGTGCATTTACTTCAATCTGTGTTAATGTTAAAACTATTAATTAATTGTATTTATTCTTTATTTTTTATTCATTTTTTAATGTGATTGAATGTTTTACCTGAATGTATGTAACTGCACCTATGTTGTGTAATGCCCACAGAGGTCAGAAGGCATCAGATCCCCTGGAACTAGAGTTATAGATGGTTGTTTGCCACCATGTGGGTGCTGGGAGCAAAATGGGTCCTCTCTCAGAGCAGCCAGTGATCTTACTGTTAGCATCTCTCCAGCCCTTCATTCTTAGTTTTTGAGACTGGATTCTTGTAGCCCAAGCTGGTCACAAACTCCCTATGTAGCCAAAGACAGCTTTAAACTTCTGATTCTTGACTTGGTCTCCTGAATGAGGGAACTATAGGCATTGATTGATAACCTCATAAGCAAAATTAATTTTTATATTTCCAAATAAACATAGTGTAAAACAGTTCTTCATGTGAAAATGGTTTCTCTATATCATTATTTTTGAGATGTGTATTTAAGAGCTCACCAGTAACTGAGAAGTGTTATCATTTTTTAAGATTAGAATTCAAAGTATATAAATTAATGAATTTGTAACTATTTCTTCTTTATTTATATTTATTCATACTTATTTTAATTGAAAAATGATAATACAGGACTGGAGAGATGTCCCAGTGGCTAAGTGCACTGTATGCTTTTGCAGAGGGCCTGGGTTCAATTCCCAGCACTCACATGGCAGCTAACAACTATTCATAACTCCAGTTCCAGGGGATCCAATGCCCTCTTCTGACCTCTTCAGACTTTGCATGACACGGGTGCACTCACATACATGCAGGTAATACACTCATACACATAAAATAAAAATAATAAATAAAATTTAAAAGAAAAATAATGATGCATCTTATGGGGTCAACCATATATTTTGATCTATGTATATGTAATAGAAAAATTAAATCAAGTCCGTATATACATCCATTACTTCATCAGTTTGTCATTTTTTTAATAATGAGAACATAAGTATCAACCTCAGAAATTGTGAGCTATGTGTCTTGTTAGTTCTGGTTGCCATTCAATGTAATAGAGCACTAGAGCTTAGTGCTATAGTCCAACTAAAACTTTGTATCATTTCCTAAATGTCTTCTCTTCCCCTGTCCTTCTCCCTCACATTTCAGGCTCTGTAAACTACCATTTTACTCTTTGTTTTTTAGTTCAACTCTTCTAGGCTGCACATATAAGTGAGATTATGTAGTATTTGCCTACGTGTTCATGACTTATTTCTCTTAGTATTGTGTCTTCCACTTCCTTCTATCCATCTATATTGCACGTATAACAATTTATTCACTTTAAAGGCTTCATGGCATTCTCTTTTATATACATGACACTTTTTTATCCATTCACTAATTGACAAATACTTAGGTTGATTTATTATTGTGGCTATTATGAATATTGCTGCCACAAACAGGAAGTAGATATCTCTTCAATGTACGTCTTGTTCTTTGATGCATACATGCTTATATACCTCTTAGAACCCTTACTTCCTTAATCATTTTTCTTAAGCCATAGCCAACACTGTGTCAATGAACTTCACCTGTATTATATATCAATCTCTCTCTTATACAAATGGGCATTCTAACATTTGGTTTACAGTAATGAAAATTCAGTTTATGTAATGTCGGTTTCTAGTGGTATTTGAAATATGGTCACCTTTTGCAAAGTGATACTTTTTTATTTTTATTTTTTGATTGATTTAGTTCAATTTTATGTGTATTAATGTTTTGTCTGCCTGCATGTAAATGCCCCTGGGTTGTTCAATGCCCATGGAGGCAGGAAGGGATTGTTGGATCCCCTGGAACTAGAGTTACAGATGGTTGTTAGCCACCATGTCGTTGCTACAAAAAACAAAACAAAACAAAAAACAAACAAAAACAAACAAAAAACCTGGGGTCCCCTTCAAGAGCAGCCATCGCTCTTAACTAGTGAGGCATCTCTCCAGTCCCTGAATAGTGATGCTTACTTTAAAGATCCATCTTTCCAAGTAGACTTCATGACATCTTTTTACTACAAAGTCTTATGATTCATTAAGCCTTTTCAAGCATCATTTTAGAAGAAAAAAAAATTCTCTTAAAAGATGATTGTCCTTAACAGGTATCTAATCAAACTTGAATAATAAGGACATTCTTTCAAAACTGCTGAGATTTGTGGATGACACATTTTAGCTGGTGGGAAACATTCAGCAACAGAGACAAGTCTCCTGTTTCTGTTGGTTCCAGTGAACTTACTCTGCTGACTTTTCTTGTGTTTGCAACAAATTGCAGTGAGGTTCCAGTGTATTTGTTCTACCCTGAGTGTCTGATTTGGAACAAAGTGATTTTCATCCACCTCCATGATTCTCTTGCATGGTTTCCTTGACTAGCTGAAGCACATAGAAGACAGTTTCATCACTCAGTCTACAAGCCCTTTAAGTGTGCAGACACTGGAAACTCTTTTGCTCACCATGAACATCTAAAGTCTGCATAATAATTAGTCACATAGGACTCTCTAAAAATAAAACCTGTGCATCAAATGAGTGAGTGAATCAGACAATTAATTCATGGTATTATAACTCTTTCTGAATGCCAGTGTCATAAGGAATACTGGTAAATCTTAAAATACAATTTCTTGTTCACTAGATGGATCTGAATGATGTTTTTCTAATCAGTTTGGCAGAGGCACTCATGGGGTTGGTCTTGGAATAACACATGGAGTAGCAAGGCTCTCTTCTGAAGGGCTTCCTGCATTTTCTCAACTTTCATAGTTTGGGTCTGAAATGTTCCTAACAGGCCCATGTGTTTGAATACCTGAACCCCAGCAGATGGTGCTGCTTTGGAGGCTAAGGAAAATTTAAGGGATGGGATCTGGCCCATTAGGGGGGAGCCTTGAAAGTTATATTCATTTCTGGTGCCCACCTAGACTCTCTGCTTCCTTGTCTACTACCACATGGAAAGCTGCTTGGCCAGCTCCCACCATCAGGAACTGAACTCCAGCTACCATGCTTTCTCTGCTCGTCTGGACTGAAATCTCTTGAAACTACGAGCCATGTTAAACCTCTCATCCTTTAAGTTATAAAGGAGGCAACTCTGTCATAACACGGAGACAAATAGCATATTAACCAATCCCAACTTCTAAGAAATGTTTTTGACTTTCTACAACTATCCATCCATCTTCTGAGATTACCTGTCTCTTTTAAATGTGGCCCAGACTCACCTTTCTCCATATCTTCTGAAATCAAATTTAAAGCTTCAATAGCAAACTTCCCCAACCAAGCCTAACTTCCTCAAGCTCCAAAGTTCATTCTATGCCTACTTTTCATTCTAGTTCATTCTATGCCTACCTTTCCAAATTGCTCCCCTATCACAAATGCTCAAGATTACTGCATGAAATTTTGCTCCAAGTAAAATTATTCTGAGTTAGCAAAAGTCTAAGCTCAGAAGAGGAGAAGCCTTGAGGAGTTATGCTGCTGAGTTTTCCAAGGGAAAATTTTCTTAGCTGTGTTTTACAAACTTCTGTGCTTATCATTTTAAATTTTAGGATCTCGCTACTTGGTATATAACCAGTAAATAAGAGGGTGTGAAGAAAGGTGTGAATCCTGACCTAACTAGGAATGAAGAGAGCATGTGCTCCTCGCTGCGGTTGCAAGCTATGGTCTCTCTTCTGCTCCTTGCGGAGCTGAGGCAGCTCTTCTGCTCACTGCAGTGGCTGCCTCTGATCATCACTACTTCTGCCCAGTCCTGGACCTCAGGGCTGGTGAGCAAACTGTGTCAGCGGAGCCGCATTCAGACACAGGAGACCAGATTTGCTGAGGCAGATCCGGTTTATTGTAGAAGGGCACAAGCTAATATAGGGGTAGGGGGCCAATCAAGAAGTTACAACTCAGATCTTTGGCGGGCTGTGTGCTATCATGACATTACGAGCCAGACACCTCATTAGCATAATGGGTTTCAGTTTACTTAGGTTCCGGTTGCCTTACGGGGCCTGGTTTCCTAGGAATCACATGACCCAGGCTATCTAAGTGTTGCAATTTGGGATCTCAAGGGTGGTGATTAGGGAGTGGCAGCTCTAGGCATCAGTCTCATGATCTGCCAATGGGAGCAAATGTCACAAGGTGTTTCTTGTGGCTCCAGTTGTTGGGCCGTTGCCTCCGTCCTGCTGTATGGCTGTCAATAAGGCTTTCACCCTAGGTTCAAGCCTGTCTCCCACAATTATTATTTAACCCAGTAATTAGCATTGCCCGTGTGTGCATGTGTGGGGAGTCATCCACTGAGGCATGCACAACCTACAAATGGTTGCCCTCCCCTAAAGAAAAGAGACTTTTCCTTCCCTAGCAGCCATCAACTGCCATTAGCTTCTTAGCCAGGAGTGAGACATCTGGAGCTCCTACCACCTCCATGCTGAAATTTTTAAGTCTCTTAATTTTGTGTAGGTTGTGCAGATAACCAATGCTGCTGTGAGTCCTTCTAAGAAACAACTGGTTGGTGGTATGTGCCTGTAATCCTATTATTTGGAATGCTGAAACAGGAGGATTAAAAGTTGCAAACCAACTTGGCTTACATAGACTCTGAATCAAAACAAAACACCCTCTAAGAAATATGTCTTAGCCTTAGTTTGTCAATCAGTAAAGTGGTATTCACAATAGTATTAAAGTTATTTTGGATTGCTATTAAAAAATTGAATGACATGCCCAGTGGCCACAGCATATAGGCCAGGTTGGTTTCCAATTTGTGATCCGCTTGCCTCAGCATCTCAAGTGAGTGGATTGCAGGTGTATGCTAAAACACCAGGTGCTTCTTAAATCGAACATCACTTGTGATTGTGTGGGTTTTCCTGAATAACCATGAACTTATTCATTATGATGTGTTCCTTCATCTTTAAGTATCTTCTACCCTAGAAAAGTTACTGAATTAAAGAGTTTTTTAAAATGGAGGAAAGAGGGGCTGGGTGTGGTGGCTCATGCCTTTAATCCAAACACTTTGTGAATTCAAGGCCAGCCTGGTCTACATAGTGAGTTCCAGGACAGCTGGAGCTACAGGAAAAAAAAAAAGAAAAAAAAAAAAGGAGGAAAGAAAGAATGTCAGCAGAGAGAAAAATCTGAAAGTTATTAAGGTACTGATTCTTTGTTTCATAAAAATTAATGATGTCTTGGGGCTGGAGAGATGACTCAGTGGTTAAGAGCATGGTTGCTGCTCTTGCAGAGGGTTTGATTCCCAGCACCCACATGGTGACTAACAGCCATATGTAACTCCAGTTCCAGGGTATCCAACACCCTCTTCTGACCTCCTTGGGCATTGTATGACATGAGTGAACTTACACCATGCAAGAAATACACTCATACACATAAAATAAAAATAATAAATATTTTCCTAAAAAAATTAATCACGTCTCACAGAAGCCAATGTTTGCTGAAACCATGAAGAATGGTTGAAAAGAGAAATGTGCCTGGAAATCACTGTATGGATAATTAGTTTCAGAATTTCATTGAAAGCCTAAATTAAACATTATTTTTCTAGATGGAGTAGAATGAAAACAAAAACACCATTGCCATTTTCTTAAATTATGAAGTGTATATTACTTAAAAGATTAGACCATTCTAATTTGAAATTCACTTTTATAGGCTATAGTTAGTAATTTCTGCTTTCTGTGTTTTTACTTTACATATTTTTATTATTTTATTATTTTTAGTTTATGTGTATGAGTGTATTGCCTACATGTATACAAGTGCACCAGTGTTGTGCATTGCCTGTGTAGGACAGAAGGAACTCCTGGAACTGGAGTCACGGATTGTTGTTAGCCGCCATGTGGGTGTTGGGAATTGAACCGGGGTCCTCTGCAAGAGCAGTCAGTGCTCTTAACCACTGAGTCATCTCTCCAGCTTCTCCAGAAGGTCACATTGGTGACATCCACAAATACATTTATTTAAATTGGCTGACAAATTTTGATCAATTCAAAATGAATAGATAATTGCATATACTGTAAACAGACCTATTCATCAGTGATTGACTTCTTTGTAATTTCCACTTGAAATAGTGGTAAGTAAACCATTACTTATTGTTCACATTGGAATAATTTTGAAAGTGAATAAAGCATCCATTAGTAATTATTTCAGGATAATGTTCTTTAATTGAGCCTGTCTGGAACAAACTGTGGCATAAAACAGTCTGTTTGCAAGACATGTAATGCTCTTTTCTTTTTTTAAATTTTATTTATTATTTTTATTTTATGTCTATGCTTGTATTGCCTGCATGTAGGTAAGTGCACCCATGTCATGCAATGCTGTGGAGGTCAGAAGAGGCTGTCAGATCCCCTGGGACTGGAGTTACAGACACTTGTTAGCTGCCATGCAGGTGTTGGGATTCGAACCCAGGTCTTCTGCAAGAACAACCAGTGTTCTTAACCACTGAGCCATCTCTCCAGCTCCATGATACTCTTTTCTTTAGACTTTCTAGGTCATAATTTTTAGATCTGTCAATAAGAAGGAGCAACTTCTCATGTCTAATAGGATGAGATGAAGAGTCATCATGAAGATCATGAGAAAATCCACAAACATCAAGTCATTCAAATATAAAGAACATTTTTATAATTTTTTTATTTACCACATGCTTGTACATATTTATGGAACAGCAATAATTCAGTATAAATAACATTAATTATCAAATCAAGGTAATTAGTAATCTCTATTTTAAACATTTACTATTTCTTTGTATTGGGAAATTTTGAATTCACCCATGTTTTATAAAATATATAATAAATTGTTAGAGTCCATGACTCGGTGGGTCTCTTCAAGAGAACAAATGCACGAGTATGGAGATGCAAAAATCAAGCAGAGTTTTATTAGGCCAGCTAGCTGGGGCTGACCATCCTTCCAAGACATGCAGGTCTGGTTGGAGAAATCGACCCCAAGGCAACTTCAGGTAGAGATTATATAGGCTCCCACAACCATTACACAAAAGCCCGTGCTTACACAACCAATAGTTTCAAAGCAAGCATTTCACAAACCAAT
The DNA here is from genome assembly GCF_000622305.1 of Nannospalax galili. Lineage (NCBI taxonomy): Eukaryota > Metazoa > Chordata > Mammalia > Rodentia > Spalacidae > Nannospalax > Nannospalax galili. The sequence continues at coordinate 6,832,154 of NW_008349068.1, read as the reverse complement.
AACTTCAAAACAAGAAAAATGTTACAACTCCCTTCAGGTG
>NW_008349068.1:6809681-6832059 GCF_000622305.1 Nannospalax galili | reverse complement strand
GACGAAGGACCAAGAGATGGACAGTATCGATTTTTTTCTGAACAAACCTTAGTAGCCTATTTATTATGCAGGGACCAATTATGACTAATAGCAGTAGGATGATTAGAGGTCCTGCAACAGCTGAGAAGAGAGTTGTAAACCATGGTCTATGCATAAACCAAGACTCAAACCAGCTTTCATTACTTTCATACTCCTTGCGCCTCCTCTCCAGGTCCTTTTTTAACTTGGTCAAAGATTCCCTGACTGCCCCTGTCTTGTCTACATAGAAACAGCATTCTTCTTTTAAAGCTACGCATAGCCCGCCCTACTTTAAAAATAGGAGATCCAAGCCCCTTCTGTTTTGTAGCACCACCTCTGATAAGGAAGTGAGAGATTGCTCCAGGTCCGACATCGTCTCCCGGAGCTGTTCCAAGTCCCTGTCGATTGCTAGCCTTAGGGCCATGAGCCCTTGCTCTCGCATTACTAGGGCTGCGATTCCTATCCCTGCTCCAGCTATCCCCACGGAGAAGAAAGTTCTGATGATTAAGGCAGTAATGGGCTCCCTTTTCTTTTGGAGTGGACTCTGTTTTTCCTCCCAATAAGAGGAGGGATTCATGAGAGTGGTATGAAAGACAGGGCAGAATGGCCACAAGTACACAAAATTCATTATTAGTATTAAATACAGAGGTGGATAGGGCTGGGGTGAGGCCCATTTTTGAACAGAGCCAGCAGCCCGAGGTGGGTATAATCCACTTCCCTTGCTCCCATGGGTGTTATTGCATGAGGAGCATAACTGGCTTTGGGATGTTGGGACTGTGCCTACACACATGCCAGAGGCCGAGACCTGGGCAAGAGTAAGTCCTCATGGTCTCCCATCCCAATAGGTGGGATGAGAGTTGTTCAGAGTATAGGAACTATTTATCCCGATAGCCTCATAAAAGGGTGGGGATCCTGAGTAGCACAACCGACATGGGTCAGTAAGAGAGGGAGTGGTATGATTAAGGGTTTCTACTACAACTGGCACCATCTCCCACATAGGGTTGCTGGAAGTCTGTGGTTTCGCAGCCGTCCCCGGCCTTTCCGTGGCTGGGGCTGCTGATGTCGTTGTGGTGCCTGATGGCTTGGAGGTGGGCCTAGGAGACCCAGGCGGGGGAGGTCGGGGCCTCAGACGAGGGGTATTTAACCCTGGGTTAGGTCCTACCGGCAACCTAACCACTGCCTCGACCTGGAGGTAGATCTGGAACAGGACCCCCCTCCATGGCGTCTGGTAGGGCATCAGGCCCCATGTCAGCCCATCTATCCACCTTTTATCATGTTTTCCCTTTGAGGTAAAAGTGATTTTAACCTGGTTGGCCAGTGGAGATACTGTCCATTGGTTGTATGGAGAAGTAAACCTCATATCAATCAGGTCAGGGGAAACCTCCCATCTCCACTGCCCATCATTAACTTCCACACAATTCCATTCAGCACAGTAGAGTCTATCAGCACCCCCACAATTGAGCCTCCACCAACCTGTCTGGAAACCTGGGCAAGCAAAGAACCCATTTGCCCTCAAAGCTTGGCGGTTGAGGGAGTGTGGATGATGAGTCAATCAAAGCCCGTTTTTTCATATGATATTGTTCCGGGTGTTTTTAGTTAAAAAAATGCCCCAGTACAAGTTCTAAGTCAACATACAGATCTGGCCACCATGTCCACAATGGGGCTGTATGGGAGGTGCGGTTCCATTCCTCATAGGCGTCGCCACTTTGCAGGATCCATGTCTGATGTACCGGTTGGTGGGGGTTGATGCTCTGAGCTTCCGCTGACACCACTGTTCCCTGGAGGGTCCATAACAGTGAGCTTATCAGCAGGAATCCCTTCATGTCCGGCTCAGATGTAGCTTTAAGGGATTAGCAGGATTTGGCTGCACCTCCCACTCCTTCACACAGGATTCCGGGTCCCAGAGAGGCAAGGCCTTCCAAACGTGGGTGTGGTGGACCCAGGGAGTGATGCCGTCAACCTTAAGGGCAGCGGGAGTGGTAAACAGTACAATATAAGGCTCCTTCCATCTGGGTTCAAGAGTCTTTACCTTGTGGCTTTTCACCCAGACCATGTCTCCTAGGACTATGCCATGTTCCATGGCCGGAATTCTCTCACCCTCGTGATATGCTCTGATCAGGGGCCAAATTTCTTGCTGTACCTTTGTTGGGGACCCCTGTTGTGTAAAGTAGCAGTCTCTCCATGACTGGATAGCCTATGGGCTCGGCTTCATATTCAGAGACTCCTTTTATCAGCAGAGTGCCTTCCCGGCATCTTCCTGACTCATCTTTTGAAGTAGCCATGGCCTCTGGCTCTGGAACTGCCAGCTTTTCCTGTGTGATTTTCAGACAGTCTGGCAGGAGCCCACTTCCACATGTAAATGAGGCATCCTAAAAGTACCTATCAGCTAAGGCTTTTACCACTACCCCCACAGTATAAAGTATCCTGGTTTTCCCTCAATAATCGGAGCTGGATCACTAAGGCTTGGAGCCGAGCTAAGTCACTGAATAAAGGGCCTGTACCACTGACTGAGCTGAGTTCTGTGTGTGATCCTGCCTCTCTGGAGAGAGCTGTCTCTTCGTAAACCAACTCACAGAAATCCAGCTTTCGCCATCCTGCACCTCCCTTCGTGACCCGGCAGCTGACGGGTCCCGAACTTAGAGAGAGAGTGCACGGTGGATTGGGATGGAACCCGACCAGGCCAGCCCCGGTAGCAGAGACCCACCATGACGCGGTGCGGGACCTGCCGCACCCCAGGTGCGCTCAGGAGACCGGTGCCACGCCCAACAGCTGGCGCTCCAAGATCCCTGCACCCCCATATACCTTGGCTAGGGCTTGCAACACATTTAAATAGTCGGGGGCTGACTTCTCTTCACCCGGGGGCTGCGCTCGCTGGGTTATTGGTGTAGGGGACCCATACATTGTCTCAAAGGGGGTTAGACCATGCACATAGGGGGAGTTCCGAACACGGAAAATGGCTAAGGGGAGGAGGGTCACCCAGTCACTGCCAGTCTCTATTACCAATTTAGAAAGGGTCTCCTTTAATGTCCGATTCATTTTTTCTACCTGCCCAGAGCTTTGTGGGTTATATGCACAAAGTAACTTCCAATCTGTTCCCAAAGCTTGGGCTAGTCCCTGAAGGACTTTGCTAATGAAAGCCGGACCATTATCAGAACCTATAGCCTCAGGAATCCCATATCTGGGGACTATCTCCTCTATTAGTTTCTTTGCTACCATCTGGCTAGTCTCATGTTTGTTTGGGAAAGCCTCTACCCATCCTGAAAAGATATCCACCATGACTAGCAAATACTTGTACTCATACTTTCCTGGCTTTACCTCGGTGAAGTCTATCTCCCAACCGGGCATGATGGAGCACACCTTTAAACCCAGCACTGGGAGGCAGAGGCAGGCGGATCTCTGTGTGTTCAAGGCCAGCCTGGTCTACATAGTGAGTTCCAGGACAGCTGGTGCTACAGGTAGACCCTGTCTCAAAAAAGACAGAAAAAAAAGGTATTCTAAAAAGAGAATAAAGAGGAAACAGACAGAAGACAGTTGCGCTCCTGTATCCAGTTAACTATCTTCAGTCCACTAAAAATGAAGTTAGATAGGAATGAATAAAAGTGAGAGTGGTAAGGAAAAAGCCAGATTTTACTCAATGAAGGACAACCAGATTGAAATTATGAATCAGGGAGTCTTCCTCTTAAGTGCAGACCATCTTGAAAGACATAATCCCAGAAGGTAAATATCTGACCATACAAAATGTGGAGTACAGATGTAACAACAGTCTGAGTGGAGCTTGGTGGGAGATAGGGATATTTAAGGGAAACTCTGTATTGAAGTTGGGAACTGACTTGAGAGTTCAGATGGTTAGGTTCTTGGATTGGATGGGGCAGCTTCTTTTCACAAGAAGAGGATTGTTGATAGGCATTGAAACTTATGTCAGAAAATTTTGAAGGAGAAGACAGGAAAGAATATGGAGGATCATAATAATCAGCCGGGATGGGGTTTTTTAAGAGATGACAGAAAGAAAGTCTACAAGATAAATGATAGAAGTTTTTATCCTTTTATCAAAAGTTTTGACTTTTTATTTTTATAAAATAGTCACATAATAAACTCAGGCTATTTTGTGGATCTATTATCAACTCCAGAAATAATGGTTCCGTTCTCATAGTTTTATACAAAAAGGATGATTAACTCATGGGAATTTATTATGTATGTCTTCAAATTCATTTTTCTTTTGAGAAATATTAATTAATAAAATGTGAAAATCTAAAGAACTATATTCTTTTTTTAAATAATGAAACTTTGAAAATATCAGCCAAAGAGCCACAGCTGCTGTTTCTATAATAAATAGCAACCTGATTGTGTCTAAATACTGAGGAGGAATGAGTTACAGAGGGGGAAGCAGAAACAGTAAGACCACTTAAGAAATATTGATCTCCTGTCTGGCACTACCATTCTAAGAACAGAAATAAAATCTTTGTATCTTGGAGAAAACCATAATTTAAACTTGTCATTTTCCAAGTTACATTCTGTATTTGTTAGTGTTCTTAATGATAATAAACCTTATTAGGGTAGGAAAGTGACTTTCTAATCCTACTCCCTAAGAAACTTGTTTCCTTCTGTTTTGAAAAATGAAAGGACATTATTTTTTTAAATGTATTTTTCAAAAATTAAGTTATATGCAGCAATGCTTGTTTCTCAGATTTTTCTTTTAAGCAAAAGGGCACGGAGACATGAGTGAAAAAGAGTAAAATGTAGTGGACTGACACGTGAAAAAAGAGCCTAGTAATAATAAGAATTCAATACTTCACTCCAAAATCAAGTGACACCATTTCAAATGGCAAATTAATCTGTTTATAAGTGCATGGACTTTGTTCTTTGAGAAGTGGGCACTTGCACACATTTCTGGGGAAACAGTTCAGTCGAATGTGTCTAGAAGATAATTGGCCAAGACATAATAAAAATTTTAAAATGTGCACTCACCTTGACTAACTCCTCTCTTAGGGATTTGCCTTTGGAAATAACGTTAGATAGTGACAAAGATTTATCTAAGGAAAATCTCTTTTATTTTTATTATTTTATTTTTATGAGTATGAGTGTAATGCCTACATGTATGTAAGTGCACCTGTGTCATGCAATGCCCACAGAGGTCAGAAGAGGGTGCCAGATCCCCTGGAATTGTAGTTACAGATGGTTGTTAGCCTTCATGTGGGTATTAGGAATTGCATCCATGTCCTCTGCAAGAAAGCCAGTGCTCTTAACACCTTATTCATCTCTCTAGCTCTGGGAAATATCTTTCGATGATAAGTTTTCAATAGTGAAAAGCTAAAAATAAAATTCAGAGAAGGTTTAGTGAACTATGAACTATGGTATATCTATATACTAGAATTATATGAGGATATTAAACATGAAATAATCTATGAAAAGCATATTTTAAAGTTATTAACTTCTTTTTGCTCTTTCTGTCATAATATGATAATCCATGTCATCAGAAAACCAGCAAACTGCCTAAATTTGTGATACACAAGTTTGACATTAGCTATTTCCACAATCCTTTACATTAGAAACAGATTTATATTAGTGTATTTGTTTCTTGTGGCTACTGTACTAAACTGAGTGGCTTAGAACATGAATTTATTGTTTCACAGACTAGCATTCAAAATCAATACCACTGGGCTGACATCAAGGTACCAGAACCACACCCCCTGGGTGTGAAGATCTGGAAAAGAATGTTTTTCTTTCCTCTTTCGGGTTCTAGTAGTGTTGCCAGCATTCCACGGCTCATAGCACCATTCCAACCTCTACTCCAATGATCGCATGACTGCATCCTTTTCTGTGTCAAGTCTCCTCTGTTTCCCTCTTGTGTCAGAGCAAGATGGTACAGCTAAGGTCTTATCTAAGATACTATGCACAAAGTCCATTTTTAACACATAAGCTAAAATGAATAGGTTCTAGAGATTAAGGAATGGATATCTTTTGATGGCAGTGGTGGTAATATCATTATCCTATTATGGCTGGCATTATGTTTTACAATGGAATACTTTTATCTGTAGTCCTCAAAGGCCATACTTCATATTGAAAAGTACATGTTCATATGCTCACGATAATTGCTGATCAATATCCTTCTAGGTAATTTCTCCAGTGTGGCAGGTTCTACAACACTAGATGAGAGCTCTGGTACTGATCCAAAGGTTACTGTCACTAAATTAGAAGGGAAACAACATATAAGGTTATCATGTACCATTACTGTAAAAAAGCCAGAGTATTTTCAATAGCTTCAATAACAGAATACAAAATACAAGGATACAGAAGTTATATACCAGTCACTTCTCAGAGTATCTGACAGGATAGTGAGCACTAAAAGCACAGAGAATACACAAGAGAAGGAAGATGTTGTTGGTAGATACCAGGCATCAAAGGAGTATCTGCTTCTCTCACAGACTTTGTGACTGAGACCGAGACCCACAGGAGAGTGCTATTTTGTAGGGGGCTATCATCATACACAAACTTATCTATGCAACTAATAAAAAAAAAATAGTAGTTTTGCCCTTTTTATCACTGCAGGCTGGTGGCCTACATTTGTCAGACCAACCAGCTTTTCAAAGACTTTTTTCATTCTTTATACAGTGTCAGTAGCATAATTATTTTGGAGACTGCTTAGGGACTATTTTGTTTTTATTGCCTGAATGTATGTAAGTGCACCCATGTTGTGCAGTGCCCACAGAGGTCAGAAGAGGGTGTCAGATTCCCTCGAACTGGAGTTATAGACTTATTAGCTGCCATGTGGATACTAGGAACTGAACCTGGGTCTTTTGCAAGACCAGCCAATGTTCTTAACTGCTGAGCCATCTCTGCAGCCCCACTATTCTGTTTCTTGATAACCTCCCACGTTCTGCCCTGAAATCTCAATTTGATGGTCTGAGACATCCCAATTCACTAAAAGACAGCTTAATATGACATAGTCTAAGACCATTCATTTCACTAGAGGTGGAATTTCATCCTATTCTAAATCTTTATGGTCACTATGGCATTTGTCACTTGCTACTTTTTGTTTACTTAAGTTGATGAGATGCACAATGATTCATAGTTTGCTATTACTGTGACAGATCTTGGATATCAAAATTTTGGAAATTGTATCCATCAAGAATGTTTCTTATCCAATTCCTATGAGGTTCTTATTCTCTGAAGTAGTAGAAAGTTCTGTTCTGGCATCCTAGCCCCTTCACATTGGGAAATTAAAACTGTGACAGTTCTAATCACCAATACTGCGAACACTATATATATTTCTATTTAACATAAAATCAAGCCCCAAAGTGTTTTTGGTGAAATTATTCCATTTTTAAGTTATGATTTTTTTACCAATATAAATCCTGGTTTAGTATTTAGACCTTCTAATTAAAACAACCTTATATATTACCATATTTTAGAAAGTTTGATTTCTGTCATTACTATTGTTTGACTTAATTACTATACTGTTAGGAAAACTTTGAGAGGATTATTCTTGATTTTATTTGAATGAAACTCAAATCAAAACTTACTTATTCGATTCTGATTATCTTAGTTATTCCCTAGAAAAAGAGATGGAATTTAAATAAATTAAATTTAAGTTTGATTAATTTTAAGGTAATTGTTTAATTAAAATACTTTGTTGTAGATTAACAAATCAGCTGTCAACATCTCTCTGCATATAGGCTTGATTATATTAAAGCATGATGAAATATTAAGTTTGCCATATCTTTAAAATTAACAATCAGTTTTTCCTTTAAGTGAAATTTAATCTTGTCACCTCCCCATCCAGGTGCTGCAAGGATGTTCAAGTGATTCAAGATAAGTAACATAAGTTCTTACTTCAGAAAAATGGTGAAGATTGTGTAGAACACAATGTGTGTTTCAGTCTGACAGAGAAAGCCATTCAGTGACAACACAGAGGTCCAATCTACGACAGAAAGGCAAACCAACCTTAATGTCACAGCTGCTATAACTCAGGGAAGCTTGCTCCAAGTGATCAGTGCCTCTCAAGGCCAACATGGACTTTCTGTTTGTTTATATTTGTCCTTAATTCTAAGTATGGAAGCACAAAGAACCATAAAAACAATTTGCTACAATGCCATCATTTTACAAAAGAGGTGAATTAAGATCTGTAGCATCCGAGGACAACTACTAATCAGAAAGAAATCTTAAATGAAAATTTACATCCCCTACCGCTGGCTGTTGATGTATATCGTCCTATCTGAATTGCATATTATTTTCACCTTAAGCAACTATTAATATCAGAAGTGTGCTTAAAATTAGTTCCTCTTTCACCAGTTGGTTTTGCCACAATGCATTTATTACTTCAAATCATTTTCCAGAACATTCTATTATTGCCAAAATTATCTAATATAGACACTTATTTTGGCATCAGAACTTCCAGATTAAAAAAAAAAAAAAAAAAAAACTTCTAATGAAATTGTAATGCCGGACCTCCTCAACATACTGGTTTCAATTCCTTGTGGTATATACCCAGAAGCTGGATTGCTGGATTATGTGGTAATTCCACTTCTACTTTTATTTTCTACTTTTATGTTTTAAAGGAAATTTCATATTGTATTTTGTAATAGCTGTGCCAATTTCTATTCCTAACAGTGTACATTTTATATTCCCAAGAATTCCATTTCCCCCATACCTTTGATAAAAATGAGCCTGTTAAGTATTGTGTTAATTCAAATAAACCAACCACAGAAAAGAAAGTGCTACATGATTTCAGTTATATAAAGCATCTAAAAAGAGTCTAACTCACAGAAGTAATTCCTAGATTAGTGGGTATCAGAGGCTATGGAGAAGCTTGGAGGAATGGAGAATGGGGAGCCAGACAAAGAAAACAAAAATTCAACCAAAGAAGATGAATAAGCTAAGGTATAGAGCATGATTACAGTTAATATGTATTTCAAAACTGGTGAAGAGCATACTTTAAATATTTGCACTACACAATCAGTAAGTAGGTAATATGATGGAGTTATTAATTGGCTTTATTTAACTATTACAAAATGTAAACATGCACAGAAACATAGGTCAATTATAGTAAGATACTATGAAATTGTAATGTTTTAACCAATACTGTGTTCCTGGAACTGTACCTGATAAAATACGTAAGAGAAATTATAATTTGAAGTAATAGGATTTAAATATTCTGTTGTAATTGTCCTAGTACGAGAAATAAGATATGTCATGGCAGCCTAGTCTAGTGGGGCAGGCCCATAATTCTAGCTACTCTTCAGGAGGCTGAGGCAAGAGGATCCCAAATTTAAGGCTTGGCTGGTCTACAGAGGGCATTTGAGGCCAGCTGTGGCAGCTTAACAAGATCCTGTCTTCAAGTGAAAAATAAAAATTAAAGCATTGAGAATACAACTGAGTGGTAGAGCTCACCATGCATAAGACCTTGTTTAATTCCCAGGGTCAAAACAGGATATATACTGTTATAAATAATAACTCTATAACCTTGAAGCATTCCATATGTTATTTTTCTAATGAGTTTAAATGCTGTTTTCAGAATTGTGAGACTATCTGCAAATTAAGTTTATGGAGCAAAACAGCTTATAAAATAAAATAAAAATATCAACTAAAATAAAAGAAAAATACTGACAAAAGCAACTTAAGGAAGGAAGGGTTCATTTGGGTTTATTTAGTTTAAGGGTCCTGGCCAGAAGGCACAGCAACAGACACATGAGGCAGCTAGTCTCAACTGCATTTTTTTCTATCAAAAGTATGTACCTTTTAAATATTTGAATAATGTTTTATGATGTAGAAGTATCACAAATTATGACACAATTCATTCATTGAAAGATATTGTGATGTGTCCTAGTCATGGATCTCCAGAGAAACAACCAGACTGGAGGTGATAGACAGCTGACAGATAGATGCACAAATAGATGTAGAGAGCTAGAAGGATTAGGAATTGGTTCACAGATTACCTCATTCAAGAAGTTCTATAATATGCCATTTGTAAGCCAAAAAAACAAAAGCTAGTGGTGTAATCCAGACAGTCTGAAGGTCTAAGGAACAGAAGAGCTGATGGAGTAACTCTAAATTTGAGTTCAAATGCCTGGGAACCAGCAGTGAATCTGAGGTGGCTATAAAAGTCTCAGAATCCGATGACCCAAGAGTCAAGAGCTCCAAAATTCTAATGTAAAAGATGGATGTGCTATGCCAAAGAGAGAACATTCACTCCTCCCAACTTTGTCTTTTGTTCTAGTCAGGTACTGGATGGATGGATGGATGGATGGATGGATGGATGGATAGGTAGTGCAGCATTGATGAGGGCAAATCCTTGCTGGGTCTAATTATTTAAATGCTAATCTTATATGGAAACAACCTTAATGAGACTGCCTTAGCCCAGTAAAATAGATACATATAACAAATTATTACATTGTATTTAGAGATTTTGCTACAAGGTTTAAAACTTTTTTACTTTTTATTTTTATTTACTTTTATACCCACTTCCCAGATGGCACCTTCCCATAGCCTCCCTCCCCCCACTAGAGCCCTTATACTCTGATATCCCTGCTACTGTCTGCGGTGTTGTTAGCACCCCCAGCCATTCCCCACTACTTGCCCTTCTGGTGAATCTAGTCAGCCTATCTAGAGGTCTTTGTTTTAGGAGGGTCAGCTGTTCCTCATCTAGGGGTAATCAGTTGTCAATATTCCTTGGGATAAGATTGGGGTCTGCTGTTCATTTTCCCAGTCTATGCTGGGTTATACTCTTGCACATGTTTTTATGTGAACCCAAATTTGTTATTCCTTTAGATAAAATCCAAAGACTATAATTGATGGGTTGTATTATAATTATGTGCTTAGTTTTATTATTGGATTAGGATTTGGAAATTAGGATATTTCTTAGGTTATAGAAAAGTAGTTATAAAGTGTACTAAAGAAAAAAATATCTTGATACTTGTTAAAACAATAAAGATTTTATTTAAGATGATTGCTATGGAGGCTTACAATAGAGGTGAAAGATGGGATTTAGTTCTAAATACAAAAGGCAGCTTGAAATTTATAGCTAAAGAGCAGGGTGAAAGAGTTTTTAGATGGAAACTTAACAAAAGGGTCATAAGAGGTGTCCTAATTCCTGCTGCTGTGCTAGATCATGGGCCAAAACCAACTTGGGGAGGAAAGGGTTTATTTCACCTTATAGCTTATAGTTTATCATGGAGGAGAACCAGGGCAGGAGCTCAGGGCAGGAACCTGGAGACAGGAGCTGAAGTACAGGCCACAGAGGAATGATACTAACTGGGTTGCCAGTGATCAATCTGCTTTTTTATACAACCCAGGACCTGCCCAGGGGTGGCACCACCCACACTGGGGAGGCCCTCCAACATCATTCAACAATCAAGAAAACATATCACAGATACATTCACAAGCTAACCTCCTAGGGGAGATTCCCCAATTCAGATTCTCTCTTTCCAGGTGTCACGTTGACAACTGAAGCAATCCACCACAAGTAGTAAGAGGAGTCTTTCCATATTAACCAAACAGGAATCTTGGTGAAGATAGCCCAGGGTGATCAGCTATCAAGGGTGGTAGACTGTTGGTTTAGGAAGACTGTTGCTAAAATTGAAGTCAGCAAAGAGAGACAAAGAAGCCTAAGGTGACTGCTTATTTGAGAGCAGCGGGGCTCACAGTACTTTAACTCTTATTTGGTTCCCGGTAGTCTTTCTTAAGCTTTCCTCCTTATCATTTTACTTTACCTGTAATTCTCAGACTTCAGAGGAGGGTAGCTATTTTTAGTCCTCCCTGTGGGCAATCATTTTAAGCACTGAAGTCACTGTCTCAAGCTCTCCACTATTTTACTTTTCTTTAAAGATGTTTCCAGAAAATGTCAGAGCAGCAATTAGACTGTGAGAGCACACTGTAGTTGCACAGTAATGGTTGGCAAGGAGGATGTGATGAGGGCTGACAGTCATGCTTATGAGGAATGGAGTGTGCCGCACCTCCTGGGTTTTAGGAAAACAAAGAAATTTCAACAAGGGTAGATGTTAGATTTTCAAAAATCCTTTGGTATCCAAGAGCCACTTGAAGAATGCTAAGGCTTCGTGTTAAGAATTAGACTTGTAACTCATCCAATCCAGAAATTCAAAAGGACCTGGAGATTTGCATACAAAAGAATGCTATAATCCTCCCTACTGGCCAGCAGGCATACTACCCTTGGCTCAGAAATTAACAAAGAGAAAATTATAATAAATACAATAAACCCAAAGACTCACTTGGGAAAGAAAAAAGGATAACAAGAGAAAAGCAAGTCATGCTGCAAATCTTATTACTCAAATCTGAAAAGAAAAAATTGTCTTCTTCAAAAGAATCCACTAATTTATGTTCTAAAGCTAAGAATTTAAAGATATAATTGTTACCATATGAGAAAACATGATGAGGTGCCAAGACATTGGTGAAGAAGGGCTAAAATAAAGGGAGGAAGGATATTATTAACCTATAAGGAACTGTAGAGGGGAATTAAAATTCCAACAGGAGAAATTAAATCCACATTGAAAAAAAGTAAAAAGCAAAAGAGAATAGGTATAGGCACTCACAAAGAAAGGGTACAATCTTGGGTCCTTTTCTTCTCTTGTGGTTGACACATTCCTTCTTGTCCCCCTCTGTCCACCATCACCAGCACTGATGTATTTCAGATAGACTTTAATTTTCTCCCCACCTTGAGCATTCTTTTGTTCACTCTAAATCATCAGGGTAATTAATATTTCTTTTATTCAATAAAATATCTTTCATATATCAATATATGATATTCTTGTGAACAGTGCTCTGTGTGTTACACAGACATAAAGTCTTTATTGAATTAGAAACACTATTATTCATATGGCAAAAAAAAACAGTATTCCAAACAATTGAAGATACTGTTGTAACATTTTTAAATTAGCTAGGCTGGATGAAATATAATAGAAATAATGCCATATAGACCAAACAATTATAAATATACATTAGGCATTATTTATCCCAATGAAAAAGTAAACATAACTGTGCTGGATAGCTTTAGTGTCAACTTGACACACCTGGGTTGAGGGAGCCTCAACTGGGGAATTGCCCCTATTGGACTGGCCTGTGGCCATGTCTGTGGGACATCTTCTTAATGAGTGATGTGGGAGAGCCCAGCCCTCTGTGGGTGGTATCACCCTGGGCAGGTGGGGCTGTGTTGTATAAGAAGGCAGGCTGAGCAGGGAACAGGGAGCAAGTCAGTAAGCAATGATCCTCCATGGCCTGTGCTCCAGCTCCTCTAGGTTCCTGTCCTGAGTTCCTACCTTGGGCTCCCTAATGAACTGTGACCTAGAAAATGTAAGCTGAATAAACCCTTTCCTCCCTAAGCTGGTAGTGGCCAGAGTGTTTTGTCACAGCAATGGAGAAACAAAGACAATAACAATGAATAAGGAATTTGAAAAATTACTTATGATACATCAATCTTATGGGCCCTCATGATTTTATTGAAAGTCAAATGTTCAAAGACATACTGGTGGCATATGAAAATGGGATGTGAAAAAGGTAATACAAATTGTAATACACATTTAAAAACTAGATAGAAAAAAAAAGCAGAAAGTGTGTCCAAATACTAATCTCAGTTTTCTCTGGGTAATGACACTGCTATTCTCAATATGTACTTTACTCATTCATAGGAAATTATAACTTACAAAATTTCATATTGTATATTGCTACAGCCACATATTAATGGAAAAATATGAATAGTGTATAAATATTTTTCTACATGAACAAATTTGGAATTTGGCTCTGTAACCCATTGGCATCCTTGCCTGAATATGTTATGTGTCTCTGTAAATCTTAATCTTCCTCCTCATTTTAAACATGGGGTAGGGCTGGGGAGAGAGCTCAGTAGCAGAACATGAAGTGAAACAAAGGACTTTAAGGGAACTAAATTCCCAAGGTCATAGGGTCAATTTCCAGGACCAAAAATAACCAAACCAAACCAAAAAAAAAAAAAAACAGTAAATGAGGACATGATAATTATATATTATTAAAATACTATGATAATTAGCATGAAATATTCTTAGCAGAATTCTGGCATACCATCATTAATGACAGCATGTGCTAGGTAGAGGAAGAAGAGAGTGCATGCACACGTATGCTAATGGATGAGATATTTTATATAGAAAGCTCAAAAAAATCTCGCAACTCTGTGTTCTGTGTATGGGGAAGGTTATTAATAGGTTGTTCAGTTTTATTTTTCAAGCATAATTTCTATGTTCATGCTTGTATAATTCTTGAGATTTCATAGGTACATAAACAACTTGGTTACATATTCCCTGCCTCTTGAGGTCTGGGTGATTTTCTCTGAACTGTGATTTCTATGGTCAACATAAACTGTGTTGTTACAGAGGGCATTTTAGAAAATCAAAACCAAGTCATATAAGTATCTGATTTTAAAAAAATCCATTTCAGACAGAGCTTTAAGAAAGATAAAGGGTGTGGTGGTTTGAATGAGAATGTCCCCCATAGTCTCCAAGTATTTGGACATTTTGTCCCTAGTTGGTGACACTGTTTTGAGAAGTCTTAGAAGGTGTGGCTATGCTGGAGGAAGCATGTCACTCAGGGTGGGCTTAGAGAGTTTGTGAGCCTTGCAGGATCTCCAGTCCTGCTCTGCTTCCTGTGCCTGCTTGATGGTGAGAGATAAGTTTCTGCTCCTACTCTAGCCACCTCCGCTGCCATGACTCCCTGTTAGATGAACTCTTGCCCCTTCGGAACCCTCAGCTAAATAAACTTTTCCTTTTATAAGTTCCCTTGGTCATGGTGTTTCTATCACAGTAACAGAAAAGTCACTAATACAGGAGTGACAAGAGTTACAGTAGAAAGTTCTGTCCAGTAGAAACATATGCAACTTAAAAAGGAAAATAGATAAAACATGAGTTAGTTGCAATATCTTTAATCCAGTCTATCAAAACAATGTTGTGAACGTCAATGAAATGCAGCCTTTCTTTTATCCAGACCAACAGCCTTCAAAATTTTCTTATACATTTCTACAGCACATTAAACATGCTGTTGATTAAAATCAAATCATGTACATAATGTCTAAAATTTCTCCTGACTTATATTATGCCTTTGGGATTTGGAGGTTAGTTTATCAGCAGCATGACAGAGAGTCTGAGAAGAGAAGATATTGCACTGTTCCAAACCCCCAACACACCTTAGGATTCTGCACATTTGTCTGGCACTACTTGAATTGCAAGCACAGTTTGTAAAAACTTGTCTAATAATTAACTGTCAACACAAGATCAGAAACTGTATCATCTATTGTAGTGGTTTCATAAACTGGAGATGGTTCCTACCGTGCCCACGTGTATACTAAATGATTTTTGCCAGTATAAGGCATCTTGCATAGCTTGCTTCATAAAACGGGGCTAAATCCTTTAGATTTGGATCACACAGTGAAATGCAGCAATAAGGGGAAACCAGTTTTATTCTTAAATATCAGTAGCTAGAACACCATTCTCCACGATAAAACTTTTTCTTATATATTTTTTGATAGCTCTGAGATATTTACTATGCACGGCGTGAGTTGTTTTATGCTTCAAATGGACAGTTGTCTATGAGGATGGCGCCCACTAGAGCACTTTGGAGGGCTGCAGATGACTTCAGCCAATAGAGAGAGGATGGGAAGCCTTTATTCTAAGTCCAGATGGCTGATCATAGGCTTCCGAACCGATGAAGCCTCTTAAGAGAACCAAGGCGCCCCTGGAGGCGGCGTGGGAATCTGAGGCCAAGTAGAGGCCCTGCTTGGAGATCAGCGCATTCGCGTACAGAGCTGCCTTCCCTCAGGGGACTGCCGCTGCAATCCTCCGCGTTTGAGCTGATCTGGATGGAAAATCGCTACCGTTGGGTTGCTAAGTTGTGAAGGACCCCAGCCTCTGGCGGTCCTAGTAGCCTGTCATAAGTTAGTCCTGAGCAAGCCTAATTCCAGAGTTTGGAAGCTTCTTTTGGGGTCATGGGGAAAAGGGTGTCTGCTTGTTGCTGGAGCTGTTGGGGCAGGGCCACCCCCCTTCTATTGTGATGCCTGTGGTCCCTGACACCTGCTTCCCGGAGCCCCAGGTTGGGAGTGGGCTTTAGCAGAAGAGAAGGCAGCGTGGGACAATAAATCAATTCACTTTCTCCCTTCCCACTTTCCTACACCTCCACCCCAACCAGCATTTTGGCACCCACAGTCAATGGCACAATCTATGTATCGATGCAGGTAGGAAGGTAAAGGAACCTGGCTCCATGACTTTCTTGTCTCATCTGTATCTGTTCTGTATGCTGGAAATTTACCATGGTTTCTAATGGAAACTTCTGGGGAGCTTGTGGCCGTAATTGTAAGGGAGGTGGCAATCACGTATCATTAAGAACAGTAATAGTGATGCAAAAATCAGTGTAGCTACTTAATGTTCATTTAAAAGCGAAGGTAGTGAAGATAGTGCCAGCTTAGCCAGGGTGGTGTGTGGGAGGAGTTCACAGGGGCCTCTCCTATTTGAAAGCAACTGTCCATCCGCAGATACAACGAACCAAGCTCTTGATATTGTGTTACTGAGCTGCAGGACAAAGCTCTCCCAAAGGTTGTTTTACTTCTATTCTTTTTCTTTTTTTCTTTCTTTCTTTTATTTTTTTTAGCACTTTTAAGCTAGTCTCCTCCATTGTATGTATTAACTAAAATGAGCAATGAAATCTTGAATGTAATTAACCTCACAATTAATTTAATCTGAATTCTGAGTAGGAGTTTAATCTATAAACTAATCAATAATTTGTTTCTAAATTTATAAGACACTAGTAGAAAACAGTCCTTAAAGATTATTTGGATCTCTCATGATAAAATATTATGTTCAAAATGTTGTAATTAGATAAAATTTATCTAGTTACATAAAACATTGTTCTGCTAGTATGTGATATAAAAGAATTATGACAATGTACCTTCCTAACCTAAAGTGTCCCAAGATAATTTTTCTTTGGAAATAGGAACTTGTTTTATTAAACCAAGATTATAGGACTATATGCATAACATTTTATATTTACAATTACAATTTGCTTCTAGCTTTAAATAACATAACTGTAGTTCAAAATTATTTTTCAAATAACTTCAAATCAGTGTACACCTATGATTATAACTTATGAATCATAAGTAATTTGCTAGGATATGTGTACAAGTACTTGCCATTTCAAAAAAATCTAAATGTTAAATTGGCTTATGTGTTAATACATTTTCTAACTTTCAGTGTGTTCATTGGGAATGCTGATATTGTATGAACTTTTCCTTAACTTCATAATGCTCATGCTACAATTTTAAGTTATGGTTAGCCCCTGTTCTGAAATATATTTACTTGAAAGTATCTTTTTTAAAACAAGGAAACTCAATTTTCTCCAATTTAATGCTTCAAATATAAATAACTTAGTTGATTAATAGTATGGTAAAGTTCCAAAAATAAAGTTGTCCATAAAGTATGCATTGATGGAGAACAAAAAAATTAATGTATAATAATGAATATCATCACAAAATACAATGACTTTGAAAGAATGAGTCGAAGGTAGTGAAAGCGAGAAACATGCTGAATTTTCATTAGGATTTTGAATAGATTAGTTGCAGAAATCCAAATGTACCTTACTACGTTGATACAGGATTTTAGAAAGAGGAGTGATTTTGAAGAAGGAATCTAAGGTTTAAATTCAGAGGAAGCAATTGAACCCATATGCAAATTTGATTATCAAGAAGAGTTTGGGGGGTGGTCACGTTACAAAATTAATACCATTGGAGAACCATGCAGACTTAATTCTAAGATTATTGCTAGATTAAAAACAACTTTGTGAGGCTGGAGAGATGACTCAGCATTTAAGAGCACCGGCTAGCTCTTGAAGAAGACACAGGTTTGGTTCCCAGCACCCACATGGCAGCTAACAATTGTGTGTAACTCCAGTTCCAAGAGAATTTAGTGCCCTCTTCTGACCTCCAAGGGCATTTCATGACACACAAGTGCACTACACACATGTGGGCAATATACTCATATACCTAAAATAAATAATAAAATATTAAATAAAACCTCTAGCCCCTGTAGTAATTAGCATACTACATTTTGGGTGACAAGTGCTCAGTAACCTTTTGATAGAACCAACTTCTACCTCATCTATTTAGAAAAAAATTATCCTTCTTAATCCCATTTGAAATTTAAGTGTAAATGTTGTCGGTTTTTATTTTAGGCAGAGAATTATGCTGCAAGGAAAGGGATCAAAAAGCTATGTCAGATGGTGTTCTACAATAGAAAGATCAGCAAAGAACAGTAATTGTATTTTTCTGGTAAAAAAATCTCCCTGTGACATTTTTAAATGCTGCTCCTGTTTTCCTTTTTATAAAAAATCTGAAGTACAGAATAGGCTAAATGTTGAGCTTAGCAGATATAATTCTGGTTGGTCAGAATTTGCAAGTCCAAATAAAGAAGATTGAAGCTTTCAAGTGAAGGAAAATAAGTATAATGACAAGTTTGTGCGCTATAAAGTCAGACAATTGCATTTTGAGTATGGTTATGCCACGAACTAGGGGTGAACAGGCTATGAACAGCAACTCACCAGTACAGAGTCTGAAGTATGGGAAGCCTATAAAAAGTGTTCATCATCTCCTCATCTCTCTTTTATATACCAACCGTGTATCATCATTATCGTAAACTTCTTTGTTCATGTCTCAATATTGATCAATATAGACATTTGTCAATAAACAGAAAAAGTAAAAATGTATGTTTCTTCCTAGTATGTTCATCACTGATCTGCTTATTTTTTTTCCTGGTCCCATATGTTGGGAGAACTACAGTGCATCATTGCAGGGGGAAGTAACCACAGTAATTTTTCTCCTTTTACTTTAATGGTAGGATTTCTAAAATTGTACTATAAAGTTTGTGTGAGTCTTTGGTAACCATCATATCATTTCTAAACTTAATTTGACAAAATGTACAGTAAGTTTTTAATAAAATAAATACAAAAACATAATGCTGAATTGAAAAAATATCTAACATTTCATCTAGAATTACCATGAAGTACTAATTTAAACATAAATTAATTTTATCACCCATGTAAATGCCAGGCTCCTACTTTCAACTAAGGGCGAGAATTAATTGTTAATAATTTGGGGCCAACAGTATGGTCCACTGGAGAAAGAACTTGCTGTCTTGCTGCTTAAGCTTAAGGACCTAAATTCAGTCTCCAATCCCCACAACCCATAGTGGAAGCAGAGAACGTAGTCCTGAAAGTAATACTCTGACCTCCACACATGTGCTGTGGCACATGCATGTCATAGCATGCATGTACTCACACTAACACACACAAATAACAATAAAATTTTTTAAAAATACTGAGAATTTTTCACTTTGTTAATGTACTTGGGTTCCCATACTTAAATGCCGTGTCTCGGGTACCTTGAACAAAAGAAACATATTTACTCACAGTCTAAGATGTGGGAAATCCAAGGTGTTGGTCAGTACATTTTTAATCAAATCTCGCTTTCTGCGCAATAAAGATGTCTGTCTTTCCTGTGTCCACACATGTCAGTTTACACATAAAGTCCATCTAACTAAATGTTGAGCCAGGAAGTATTGAGAACAGCTCTGGCATTTCAGTATACGACTTTAGAAGAAAACAGTCTGTTGGTAACATCAGCATATGGGCACACAATTCGCCATACAGATCAGTAATAACATGAAATAAAGAAAAAATCCACAACCAACTTTAGATACTTCCTGGTTCAACATTTAACTGAATGAATTTTATGTGTAGAATGCTCCTTGAGACAGGCTATTGTTGATAGTTGATTTACAGCAGAATATAAACCGATGGCAATTTCTATGAGAATAATTGTCACTTGTGCCACTTATCACCATGCTTGCCATCTGCATTATTTATACAATTAAATTGACTCTTTCTTAAAGAGAGAGGTTTTCAGTTATTTTTATGTACAACATATTTGGACCAACTCTGTGGGCATGAGATAAATGAAGCTTGCATATTGTTCTGCGTACTACTAGAGAATGTGGTTTTCATATCTTCAGAAAGATACTGAAAACTATAATGGGTTCCAAAATGCAATGCCTTGCCTCATCATGTACTCTGGCACTTCATTTCCTGCATGAGTAATATCTGTGAGACAAAAAAAGGCCTTAATAGTCTGTGGTAGTCGTGTACACAGAACTTCAGTGCATGTTTTATATTGACTAACACTGCCCAGGGCTATGAAAATGAAAAGAACACTCACAAAATACTCTAATCTTTTTCTGCAGAACTAAAATATGTCTACCAAGTCAATCCCGAGTTCATCGCACAGCACATCAGCCAGCAGATTGACATTAGAGTAGATATGTTTGTCGATGTATTGCTTTTTGTACCACATAGGGAAATTGTCATGTAATTACTCATGACACAACACTTGATGTTTTAAGCCTGCTATTGAAAGTCATGCGTTCCATGTTTTCCATGTGTAACACCACAGATGAACTCAGCCATCTTTACCTATGCAACAGTATAATTAGGTCTAGAATGTAGGTAAACATCTGATTAAGAATTTCCCCCACTTAAACAGCTTTTTCTCAAGTTCTGCCTATTTTCAAGACACCATTATACTGAGGTATTGCTCTCAACACTGAGGCATTGATTATGAATGTCCAATTATTAAGGCATAGCCGCTACCCCTATTATAGAAGACATACATGGATTGATTGTAATGTGAAGATGTGTTCTTTGCTGTCACCTTTAACTTCAGTGTTTTCATCCTCTATTAACTTTTCTTCTATAATTCTCATCATTTTAGTCTTTCTGTCTTTTAATTCCGTCTTTGTGAGTTATGAAAGTGATACTCCAAACCAGAGTTGAAAAAAGCCTACCTGTAGTCTACAATTAGATCTGTTACTCCCAGCATTTGGAGCAGTGTTTCTAAAATGTGACACTTTAGAAATTCATATGAATGCCATTTAAGGAAGATTTCTCCTTGGGATAGAAATAACTTGCAACTTTTGTCATGTTAGATTAATTCTCCTTTGAGCTCTTCACCAAGTTCTTCAAAGGTTTTTCCCAAATTAAAAATACAACCTTTTTTCCTGCCTCAACTAATGCTATTTTGCATTAAGATCTCAAAAACTCGCTTCTCAAAAACTGCTTTGTTTTCACAAGATGATGAAATAATCTTTTTGGCTCTCCATCTTCCATCCCACTTGTCTTTTTTTTTTTTTTTTTTTCTTATCATCCTATTTCTAATCACATACCCTTTCTGACTTTGAAACCTAGATGTACTTTATGGCTAAAACTATATACTGAAAACTGAGAAATTCAAATTTTGCTCCAGTTTTTACTTCATTGTCAAGTGGCCTTAGGAAGCTGTTGAACTTGCAGAACAGAATGTTGTAGATGCTTTCTCATATGTGGCTCTCAAAAATGCTTGAATGACAGTTTTAGTACATGAGGAGCTGGGGTTCTGTTGTGTGAAATATGCTGTATTCTTAACTGATGCTGATGTTTACTTACAATCATTTTGCTTCACAGCTTTTGCTTAAAGAACCCTCTGCTGATTACTATAAATTAGGTATTTCCTTTAAGCTAAGGCTGTTTTCCGGCTGCATACAGCTGTGTTGAATGACAAAAGATGGAAATCAGCATCAACACATGAAGATTTGAGCAGTCACAGTTGCTGTTAATAGGATCCTGCAAATATTCTGCATGAGCTAATGGGGGACCAGGGAGAAAAGGGGCCGATTCTTTGCTAGTCTCACATTCTAAATGCCATTGGTCTGAAATGCATGACCTTTTCTGTATTATTCGTCATATCTTTGTGGAAAGTTCATGACCCTCGCCATGCTTTGGCAGTATCTCAAGCTCTTCAAAAATAATTACAAAACAAAAATCCAGATGAACTACATTATGGATTGTAAACCAGCTATAATCTTTAAATAATATTGAATACAACTCATAATTTAGGTGTAATGCTTTTGAGAACTGTAATTCTTGACAAATAAACTTACAGAGAAAGTATTCATTTTTCTAAAATGACTCCCTCTACATATGTTTTGGGTCAGTATTGAATTTTTTGAACTGGTGATGACTGGCTTCTTCTTTATTTCATGAAGATATTTATTAGATGAAAATGAAATTGAAGCAAGAGAATTAGACAAAAGGACAGTGAAAACAGAAACAAAAATTATATAAATATGCATTCCATTACAACATAGTCAGTGCTAATGTACTGCATGTGTTGAAGTGTTACAAATACTTTTGGTAGTTTCTGAAAATCCTCTCATTTAAATACATCTAATTTTATTCTTATATCCTCCTTTGATAACCACTGTAATAAAGCAATATCATGTAAGTAGCTGTTTCTGCTAATAGTGCTAAATTTGTC
>NW_008349068.1:6801073-6809010 GCF_000622305.1 Nannospalax galili | reverse complement strand
TTTTTAAAACATTCTCTCATTTGAAAATATATAATTGGACCAAAATAGAAGAAGTATTTTACTGTATCTAGGAAGTATACAGTAGTTTTATGACTTTTGAAACTATAAACTTCTACAGCACTGAGAAAATTGTAGTCTTAGAATCAGTTCATTTCAGACACTGCCAAATGTAAGCGTTTGGATGACTTAACCTTCCTTTACACCTTTAGGTATTCATCCTAAAGTTGATTAGCACTGTGAGTGGAAACTAAATTTTCCAGGTATCACAATTTGACATTTTATTCATCAGTTTAGTAGGTAGCCATAAAAGGACGTTTCTATTTTGAAAATACACTCAAAAGTGTAAGTGTGCATGGTGTGGTGGCCCTTAATCCCAGCATTCAGGAGGCAGAGGCAGGCCAATCTCTGTGAATTCCGGGCTATCCTGGTCTACAAAGCACCTTTCAGGCCAGTCAGGGCTGCATAGTATGACCCTGTCTTTAAAAAGCCAAAGCAGGGTCTGGAAAGATGGCTCAGTGGTTAAGAGCACTGGCTGTTCTTGAAGAAGACCCGAGTTCAAATCTCAGCACACACATGGCAGCTAACAACCATCTATAACTCCTGTTCCAGAGTATCCGACGCCCTCTTCTGTCCTCTGCGGGCATTGCATGACACAGGTGCACTTGCATACATGCACAGAATACATGAATACACATAAAATAAAAATAAAAAAAAATTTAAGCCAAAGAGAATGAAAACAAAAGAGTGTAAGTGCAATGCCATAGTCAGATAATTACCTGATGGCACATGAGGAAGAACCAGTCTTTTTCGAGTGATTGTTTGCTTGATTATCTAGGCTTTGAGACTTTGTTCTTTGGTAGTGTTCTAGAAAAGAGCCTATATTATAATTTGTAATATTTAATGATCTTGCCACCATTTCATCCTTTGGAAGTATTTCAGTGATAGATTGTTTTATATTGATCATCTTAATTTTCCATTTTCCTGCTGCATTATTCCCCAAACAATTAAACCTGACCATTAGTTTCATTTCATTCCATGAGAACCTGTGTAATCTCCTTGCTCTGTAGTTTAAAAGTTATTTTCTGTTCAGTTTCTCTTTCAGAAAATCCCATTAGAAGCACTTAGGAGCAACAGTGCTATGGAAGCCACTAACATCCTTCAAGTAATTCACAGGGACTCTGTTTTCAAACTTTCTTTCAATAATGTGATTTATTGGTTTCATTAGAAAAAAGAACTTGTTTGTATCTTTTTGCTTTGTTATACACATAGACCCAACTATTAAATTTTAAGTTTTTTCCAATAAAAAGTTGTCAGAACTGCATCACACAAACCATAATTATATGTGAGTAAATTTTATCTACTATGATTTTATTGAACATAACAGCAAAAGTAGATGGAAAAAAAATCACAATCTTACAGAACAAAATGCACCTCACCTGACAATATCGTCGCAAAAGTTTAGGCAAATGTTTAGAATGACTATTTTTCACATTCTGAAATTATAAACCATGATTTATATAAAAGCAACTATGAATTCTGATGTCTATATTTCTCTTTATTTAATTTTTTGTATCTTTGTTTTTTCCTTATTCCTGAATCATTATTCCCCAAATGAGTAAGTCTTGCCATTAGTTTCATTTTATCTTTCAGATTCATAATGTTACACGAATTAAAAGATTTGATCTTATTTTTATTGACAACGGTATCTTGCCATTATAATAACCATTCAGATGTTCCACTGTCAGATGAGAGATGTGCTATCACAGAAGGTATTCATCCTGAGAGCACTGTGCTGTTTTTCCTGTAGCCAAACAATACATTAGGATATCTTCACTCACATATTTTGTCAGACATCAGACAAATTGATTGATGGCATCTCTCCTTTATATATCTCTTAATAATAAGGAATAAAATACTTCCATGTAGATAAAATTTATATGGTGGTGATATTTGTTGTCATAAAATAGTAACATTTAAAAGCTGCTGAGTGCTGTAAAGAGCCCTTCTCCCCACTTTTTATGCTGCTGGTAATTTATTGTCAGTGTCTCTAGCCTAGTTACAGTGAGTACAACCATTTCATGAGGAGCTGCAGAGCATCCACACAATGAACATTAGAAAGAATTTAAAGAATTCAGGCTTGGTTAGATAATTTTGATATGGCTTCAGGGTTATTTTATTCAAATCAATATAAATTCATGTATATCCATGGCTCAGTGGTTGAGAACAACTGGTTGCTCTTACCTGGGTTCAATTGCCAGCACTGACTTGGCAACTAACAACTGTCTGTAACTCCAGTTCCAGAGGATCCAGTATCCTTTACTGGCCTCCGCAGGCACTGCATGACATGGGTACAAAACACTCATACACATAAAATTTAAAAAAAAAAACAAAACTATTTTTTTAAAGATGAGGTTATCAGTTCATTCCATTGTTTAATAGTGCTTTCTATTACCAAGACATCATACATTTTAATCTAAGGACTGAATACTCTAATGGATGACTTTTACTGCATAATATTCATGAGAAATCATTAAGTGCTGACAAATACCACACATAGTAACAAGCTTAATGTTAGAAATGACATTGTTTGGGGCTGGGGAGATGGCTCAGTGGATGAAGTTATTGCTGTGAAAGCATAGCAGCTGAGTTCAAGTCCCTGACATCCATGTAATAGCCACTGTGGCACTTCATGTCTGCAACTCCAGTGCTGGAGTGTGGGGACAGGTAGGTCCTGGGGACTCACTGACCAAAGTCTATCTGAAATGGTGAGCTCCAGATTTGGTGAGAGACCCTTTCTCAAAAAGTAAGGGAGAGCAGCAACTGACAACATCTCAATGTCAGCCTCTGACCTCAACAGGTGTCTGCATGAGCAAGCACTCACACACACATGCATACACATACACATGTACACAGAAGCATTAGCATACACCACACACACACACAAACACACAGAGTAGATTTTTTGTTACTTCAAAATCATTTTAAATCAAATATGTGAGTGATCAAATGAATATAGAATAAAGTAGGAAAAAAACTGAAAAAGAATTCTAGTCAATAGAAGAGAATTTCCTTAGTTTCATCAGTGATTACTCAATGAATTAAATTGCTTATACAATTTCAGTCTTTTCCTTTATAAATTTCAAGTTTGTGTCTAAAACTTTCTTAGAAGTATGTTCATTTGTACTATTTATTTAGAGATTTTCCTCAAAAGAAATCAGTTTTATATAGTAATATCTGTCTGTGGTCTATATGTTCAATTTATACATCTGCTGAACAGTTACTGTTTATTTTTGTTTGATAAAGATTGCTCTGGACTCCAGAATATGCAATAAATAGGAAAGCCAGCAGTCTTAAATTCTAGTGGAGGAGACAAAAGTAATTAGTCAATTAATCTTGTGTTCATTGGAAAAGGAAAAGATATAAATAGTGTTGGACTACATTGGAAATATGCTTGTAAACTTATACTTCAGATTCATAATCTATATTGACATGATGAAAATCAACAAGACTATTTTTGTCCAAAATAATCAATGTTTGACCAAGGTCTGTTTTGCATACAAGAGTTTAACCAACTGTGAAATTAAGAGGGTGTACAGTCCGTGAAAAACCCAACCTGATTCCAGTTGCAAGGTTAGAAGGCTAACAAAGTCACTCTGGTTCAATAATTTGCTACAAGAGCTTAGAGTATTTACTGAACACTGTGATGTGGATGCACTCAATTCCAGGGAAAGAATGTAAATAAAAATGAGGCAAGGGAAAGCCCTGGGACGGAACTATCTTTTTCCTATGGAACCTCAGAGACTGTGACTTTCCCCTGCATTGATAACTGACAATATGCAGAGTACCGTCAACCAAGGCAGCTCAGCCAAGTGAGGTGTCCAGAGCTATGGGGGAGGACTGTATCACCTATTACTTGCACTGCTGATCGTTAGTCCAGGCTCTTCTGGGTGCAAAACTCATGGTGAGGGGCCAAAGATCCAACCAATATAATTAGACTCTCCCTTAGTAAAAGATCACAGGCAAACAAAAACACTGTTATGTAACATAGAATCCATTAAAGACAGTAATTCCAGGGGCTGGAGAGATGATTTCCTGATTATGAGCACTGATTGTTCTTGCAGAAGACCCAGGTTCTATCCCAGAACCCACATGGCACCTAACAACTGTCTAGAATTCCAGTTCCAGGGGATATGATGCCCTCTTCTGTCCTCCTCGGGCACTGCATGACACAGATGCACTTACACGCATGCAGGCATAACACTCCTACACATAAAATAAATAAATGAAACTGTAACTTTAATGTGGTAACTATAAAAAGAAAAAATATTTGTAAAAGTAATTTGAATGGATTGTTCTGATTAAGAGTTTTAAGTATGTTTTGTTGGCCAACCAGCAGCAGATAGATGAGCAACTCTGGCCAGTACAAAGTGAAAAGAAAGAAAAACAATTGAACTTAATCTTAAAATCATATGCTATCTACAAGCCACAGATATTCCTACCCTTGATGTTAATTGTTCCTTATTAGAATCTAGTGTTCTACAAATGTGGATAAGAGGATCTTCCAGGTGGGACCGTGTGACATTGCCCCATCCACCTTAGCATGTCAGTTAGTTTTGTCATTATGTGGACTTTGTTAGATTACCATACAGTGGAGATCTCATTGGTGCAGCTTCCCTATCATGTCTAGACTGCAGTAACTAACAGTAAGTGCCTTGTCCCTTTGGTCCTTACATTCTTTCTACCCCCTCTTCCATGATGTTCCCTAAGCCTTGGGCATAGATGTGCCACTTATGTTTAGACACCTCACAGTAATTTTTTCTCTGCATTTCATCAGTTGTGGAACTTTGTAGTAGCCTCCATTTGTTGCAAAAAGAAGATTCTTTGAAGACTGGTGAGAGGTACATTTGTCTGTAAATACATGCATGTAGAATATAGGAAGACATTATATTAGTCTAGGAAAGTTTCAGAAGAAGGTTTTTCTCTAGAATCTATGACTGCTCCAGTCACATGTATTTGCATGATTTCCCTCTTATTGCATGGGCTTTAAATCCAATTAGACAGCTGTTGATTACCCCCAGATAAAAGTGCTGCTACAGTGCCAGTCATAGGAAACCCTTCATTGAGCTGTTGGTCAGGGTAGTCTAGTCTAAGAAACTCCCCAAATAATACAGGCTATTGTCACAGCCCTTGATTGTCTTTCAGAATTTGAAAGTAAGAGCTTATCGCTGAAAATATGACATACTTCGGACACAGGACTTACAGCTAGTGAAGTGAAAATAACCAGGAAGGCTCCTCCCTGAAGAATAACTCTCATAGTGCCAGAGGATACCATGCAGGCTGCCGAGGGGGAAAGCAATAATCAATTATCTTACCGAGCTGGAAAGTCTATGAACCATAATGACAAGCCCAGAAATTTCTTTCTTTCTAAATGGCAGTACCCAACTGTGATGACTGTCAGTTT
The DNA here is from genome assembly GCF_000622305.1 of Nannospalax galili. Taxonomy (NCBI): domain Eukaryota; kingdom Metazoa; phylum Chordata; class Mammalia; order Rodentia; family Spalacidae; genus Nannospalax; species Nannospalax galili. The sequence goes on along the minus strand of NW_008349068.1, from coordinate 6,803,549 downwards.
GACCAAATCTAGAATCACCTGGGAGATGGGTATCTTGACACCCCTGTGAAGGACTTGTCTTGAGTACATTGATGCATCTTAACTGTGGACAAGACCTGAATATTATAGATGGAGAAAACAGGCATGCATTTCTTCATCATTTTCTTCTGTGTGGAAGAATGTGACTGGTTGCTTCATGTTTCTCCCAAGATGGAGTAGTCCACCATGAACAGAGTATAACTTGAAACTCTGAGCTAAATAACCATTTCTTAAGTTGCTTTTGTCAGGGTACTTTATCACAGAAACAAAAAGAAACTAAGGAAACAACTAACAGGATTATTACGAATACATAACAATATCAATGCATGTGAAGTTACCGCTGCTTTGCTGGCTTGAATGCTAATGTGCATCAAGAGTTCAGCTATAGGCTCTGGGCAGATTTGTGTTCTGTGACCTGATCATGCCACCTTACTGCTCAGAGTCTGTTTTCTCACCTCCCCTAAGGGTTGTTACAACAGTCAAAAGTGATAATGAATATAAAGGTCATAACACAAATCCTGAAACATAGCAGTAATCAATAAGGAATAATTATAACAAATTTATTAATTAATTTTATTATTTCATTAACTGACATTTAAATTTGTCTCCAAATAAAAATGAGGATTTGTATTTATAGCTTTGTAAAATCAGCAACGTTCACTACCAGTTCATGATGGTTTGTGAGAATTTCTTCCTCCTCCCCCAACAAATTGCTCATCAATGAGGTATTTTTACCTTTTCAAATTGAAGCCCAAACAAAAACATTTTAGTCACTCTTCTGGATCTCAATGAGACAAAATGATACCGCAAATTTGAATCATGACAAATAATTTTAAGGCTTCTGGGCCTCACAAAAATAAATTTGGGGGCAATAATGCACCATTTCCGGTTCTGATTATAGTAATTTGAGTTTTCTTTTCCTGTGGTCATTTTGACTAAGTGTGCTGATTCTGTCGAGTCTTTTCAAAGGACCAATTTGATTTCCATGAGTTTTCTTTTTTTGATTCTCTTTTGTTGATTTCTGCCTCAGAATAAATCTTGGGTTTAGTTTGTCATTCTTTTACTCAGTCCTTAATTCATAGTTAGGTTGCTAATTGATGTTTTCATATATAAGCATTTTTTATTTCTAACTTTTTAAAATTTATTTTTTATTGAATTTTTGTGTATGTCATACATAAAATAATCTTTATACTCCCTTCCCCCTTCTCCTTTGGCACCCACCCATAGCCTCTAACACCCTGGAGTTCATATAGTCTGTCATTTATGTTAAGGCCTAATATGTAAAGTTATTGTCCTGAGTGTCCCTCAGTGCAAGTTCATCTACCACCGGGGTTTTGTCCGCCTATCTAGAGGCTCTCCCTTCGAGAAGATCAGCTCTCCCTCACCCAGCAGTAATTGGCTGCCAATAATTCTTAGACTAAGATTGAGGCTTACTGTTCATTTCCACAGTTCTGTGCTGGGTTTTAGTCTGCCTAAGTTTGCATGGGTCTTGAGCATGCTGACACCATTGCTGTAGGTTTGTATGAGAAGGGTCCCAGGCAAATGTAGGACCATTTCCATATGGTCATGTGCCTCCTCCCTGGCTGTTACAATCTTTCTGCCCCCTTTTTCACAATGGTCCCTGAGTCCTGGGTGGGTGGACCTCAATATAGGAATATAGGAGTACTGTCCAAGGACCCACACTCTGTAGAATCTTATTCTCTGCATTTTGGCCATTTGTGGCCTTTTGTGTTCCTGCCCTTCTGTTGCATGAGGGAGCTTCATTGATGAGAATTGAAAGACGCACTAGTGTTCTCCTCATCTCTTGTTCTATGTTCTTTGAGTCTTGAACGTAGAGGTTGTATCCTAGATGTACCACTTAGGTTTGGGCAATTTAGGTACAGATTTCCTTCTACAATACTATTTTTGCGGTTGATTTCGATATGTTGTGTTCTCATTTTCACTTACTTCTAAGTATTTCTAATTTATTGTCTTTGTCTCTTTGTGCACTGTAAGCAAGACCACAGAATGACTCAATTTCAGTGACCAGAAATTTACTAACTCACATTTCTGGAGACTGGGATGTCCAAGGTTGAGAGGCTAACATCTTACCAGTATTTCCCCGTGAGGGAGCTTCATTGATGAGAATTGAAAGATGCACTAGTGTTCTCTTCATCTCTTGTTCTATGTTCTTTGAGTCTTGAACATAGAGGTTGTATCCTAGATGTACCACTTAGGTTTGGGCAATTTAGCTACAGATTTCCTTCTACAATACTATTTTTGCGGTTGATTTTGATATATTGTATTCTCATTTTCACTTACTTCTAAGTATTTCTAATTTATTGTCTTTGTCTCTTTGTGCACTGTAAGCAAGACCACAGAATGACTCAATTTCAGTGACCAGAAATTTACTAACTCACATTTCTAGAGACTGGGATGTCCAAGGCTGAGAGGCTAACATCTTACCAGTATTTCCCCA
>NW_008349068.1:6788146-6800152 GCF_000622305.1 Nannospalax galili | reverse complement strand
TGAGCCTCCCAGCTCGCCACAAGTGGGATTTCACAGATGTGTAACCACACCCAGCTTTTTTATGTGGGATCTGGAGATCTGAACTCAGGTCCTTATGCTTGCACAGCAAACACTTTACCAACTGAGCCATCTCTCCAGCCCTCTGCTGTCTTTTGGTTATCATTTGAGTATCTGTTTCTGTCCCCGATTTTCAATCTGTTTATGTTGTTGAATCTGAAATGAGTCTCTTGTGGATACCATATAGTTGAGCCACATTTTTGTTTTGGAAGATTTAATTCATTTTTATTTGGAGTTTTAATGATAGACACAGACTTAACATCATTTCATTATTTTTTCATATGTTGTGTAAGAATTTTTGTGTGTGTGTTTGTAGATGTGTGTTTGTGTGTATGTGCACATGTGTTTGGGATGCACATGCATGTATGTGTATGGGTGGATGAAAACAAGAGGTGGATGTTGAGTGTCTTCCTCAGTTGCTCACCACATTGTTTTTGAGACATGATCTCCCACCAAACATGGAGCTCAGGTTTGTCTTTGAGCTTCAAGGACCTTTCTGTCTCCAACTCCACAGTGCTTGGGATGTTCATGTGTACCAACATGCCTATCTTTTTACATGTGTACTGAGAATTGGAACTCAGGTCCTCAGACTTACATGACAAGCACTTTATCAATAGAGTAATTTCCCTAGCCCTACTGCCCTTTATTTCTTGCATAGCTGTCTTTCATGTTTAGCTTTTATTTTTAGTAGTATGTTTTAATCCCATTTTCATATTCTCATTTCCTTTTTGTATATTCTTTTTATTATTTTTATATGTATGAATGATTGCCTGCATATGTGTAAGTGCACCCATGTCATGCAGTACCCATGGAGGTCAGAAGAAAGTGTCAGATCCCCAGAAACTAGAGTTACAGATGGTTGTTAGTCACCATGTGGGTGCTGGGATTTGAACCCTGGTCCTCTGCAAGAACAGCCAGCACTCAGCCACTGAGTCATTGTTCTAGCCCTTGTGTATATTCTGTAACTATTTTCTTCGCAGTTATCATGGGGGATGCATTTAACATTCCCAAACTGTAGCACCCTAATTTGAACTATGCCAGTGTTACTTCAAAGCACATAAGACTCATCTCTCTCTTACCCTGCCAATTTGAGTTAGTGATGTCACAAAACTACATTTTTCCTTCTGTGTCTGAAAACACAATCAAACACGTTTTAATGCCTTGATATCTTACATAATCTTGAAGATTAAATGTGGTGATAAATGTTGGTTACAACAGTAGTGCCTTTCACATTGAGAAATTTTAATGAATTTTCACAAATTTCATACAATGTATTTTGATCATACTTTAATCCCCTCCCCATCTGCTTCACGCTTAATCCCTCTACTCAGTTTTCTTTATTATAATATATATGCATGTCTATAGAGTCAGATTTGTGTACCTTTTGGCATGGGTTCATTTACTGGAGCCTGGTTAACCTACCAAGGGTCTTAATCTTAAATGAGACTGGTTTTCCCCCTCCCAGCAGCCATCAGTTTCCAATAGCTCCTCAGGTATGGTGGAGTTTCTTACCCACTTACCCACGTTTACGCTGGGATTTTGTCTATGTTGAAATTACTTGGGTCTTGTGGATGCTGTCATCACTACAGCTGATTGTAAAACTCTGTTTCCTTGTGGTCTTACACCTCCTCTGACTCTTAAAATTTTTCCACATTCCCCCCTTCTGCAATGAACCATGAGCCTTGGGAGACAGAAGTTTGTTATAGGTGTCCTATTCAGGGATAAGCAGTCTGAAGCCTCTTTTTATCAGCATATTGGCTAATTGTGGTTCTCTGTGTTAATCACCATGTGCTGGGTAAGGAAGCTTCTCTGCTGAGAGATGAGAGGTGCATCAATCTATGGGTATAACATTAAATTACTAGGAGTCAGTTTAACATTGTATCTACTTAGCAAAATAACAGCATTGGGCTCTTTCCTATGGCCCATGAACTTTCCAGCCTCAGGTTCCTAAGCCTGATATCAATGTCTGGCATAGCCTCCATTCTATGAGGTAGACCTTAAATATGATTGCAAAGTGGTTGGTTACTCCTATAATATTCATGCCATTATTGCACTGATAGGCATACCTGGCCAGACCAGTTGTTTTAGCTCACAGCGTTCACAACTGGGTAAGACTGATGATAAATTTTCTCTTCATGTATTTTCATAGCACTTTTGAGCCCTATGAAAGCTAGCCAATAGAGATGAGGCTTTAAAATTAGCACCAGCTTGATTCCTCCTTGTTTGTTCTGCAGCTCATATATGTAGTATATTCAGCTCTAGGGTGGTTCCATGAAGTTCTTTTGGGTAACCAAGAGCAGAAGCAATGCCCAGTATTATTTGAGGGTTGATGAACCTCTGGTCAACAGCTTCAAGAGAGGGAATCCATTCCTGGAATGGGGCTTTTATTTTGCTAGCTTGTGGGGTATCTATCTAGTAGGGGCAATGTCCCCCTATTATAAGGTAACTCAATCACTTTTTAGCATGTATAGTATATATTTTAAGAAGCTTCTGTAGTTGTAAGTTTCTATATGTTTTTTTCTAAGGCCTTTGTTGTTATCTCTCCCCTACACTCCCTCCTATGCCCTGTCCCTTCATTCCACTTTATTATTCTCCTTTTCCATTTATATCACTGCATTCTGCCTCCTCTCCCAGGAAATGCCCTCATGGCCACATCTCATTAGTTCCTGATCTCTCTGTATTTTCAAACAGAAACCTGAATAACTAAGATTTCAAAGCAAGCATTCAACTATGAGAGAGAATATGGAACATTTGCCTTTCTGGATGTGGGTTACCACACTCAGGATGATTGTTTATAGTTCCATTCATTTATGTGTGAATTTCAAATTTTAATTTTTAAGAATACTGTTCCATTGTCTACATATACCATCCTTCATTTTCCATTCATCAGTTTATGAACATCTGGGTTGTTTCCAATTTCTGGCTATTATAAAAAAGGCATCAGTGAACATGGAGAAACAGGTATTGCTGAAGTACTGTACAGTGTCTTTAGGGCTATGCCCAAGAGTGGTGTTTTTGGATCATATGGTAAATTAATTTCTATCTTTTTGAGGAAACTTCACTCTGATTTCAATAGTGTCTGCACCAGTTTGCACTCCCACTAGCAGTGGATAAGAGATCATTTTTCTCCACATCCTCACCAGGATTTGTTGTTTGTTTTTCATTCTGACTAGGGTAAGATGACATCTCAAAATGGTTTTAATGTGTATTTCCCTGATGACTAGAAATGTTGAACATTATTAAAAAGTATTTCTCAGTCAATTGCATTTCATCTTTTGAGAACTTCTTGTTCAGTTCTTTGCTCCAATTTTTAATTGATTTTTGCTTTGTTTTGCTTTGCTTTTTAGTCCTTTGTATATTCTAGATACTTTTGTCTGAGTTATAGCTATTAAATATTTTTTCCCATCCTGTCGATCATCTCTTCACTGGAATGATAGTGTCCTTTTCTATACAGAAGCTTTTTAGTTTCAAAAGATCCCATTTGTCAACAGTTGGACTTAATGATTGCACTATACGATTCCTGTTCAGAAGGGCTTTTCCTGTGCCTATAAGTTCCTGTGCTTACTTTATTCTCTATTTGATTCAGGGTATTAGACCTCATGTTGTGATCCTTTATCCATTCAGAGCTGAGTTTTAGCAAGGTGAGTGATAGGGATCTAGTTTCATTCTTCTACACACTACTAACCAGTATGACCTGCACCACACATTGTCTTTTTCTTCAGTGTGTATTTTTGTCTCCTTTGTCAAAAATCCAGTGGCTGTAATGGGTGAATTTAAATCTGAGTCTTCAATTCTGTTCCTCCAACCAATGCATCTGCTTTTATCCCAGTCCTATGCTGTTTTTATTACTATAGCTCTGTAGTCAAACTTGAGATCAATATACCTTCGGTAATATTGGATTCAGAAAAGGAATTTGGGAATGTTCCTTCCTTTTCAATTTTATGAAATAATTTGACTAGTATTGGTATTGCTTCCTTTTTCAAGTTTTTGTGGAATTCTGTGCCATATCTATCTGGTCCTGGCTCCTTTTAATTTGTTGATGTTTGATTACTGTATCTATCTCATTGGTTGTAATAAGTCTGTTTAAATTATTTATACCATATTTATTTAACTTTGATAGGTGGTACATATCCAGAAAGTTATCATTTCTTTTATATTTTTTGTTCAGTGGAATATAGATTTTTAAAGTATGTCTTGATAGTTTTCTGAATTTCCTGGGTATATTGTAATGCTTCCCCTTTTATCTCTGAGTTTGAAAGTTTGCTTCCCTCTCTCTTTTGGTTAATTTTGCTAAATTTCTGTCCATCTAGGTAATTATTCCAAAGAACCAACTCTTTGATTCATTGATTTTTTTGTTTTCCTTATTTCTGGTTCACTAACGTTGGCCTTGATTTTATTAATCTATTTTCATCTAGTCATTTTAGGTGTTGCTTGTTCTTGTTTTTTCCAGGCTTCAGATACATCATTAATTTATTTATATGACATGTTTCTGATTTTCTGGTGAAGACTCTTAATGCTATAAATTTTCTTCTTAGGACTGCCTTCATTGTATCCCACAGGTTTTGATATGTTGTGTTTTCATTTTAACTCATTTATAGGACATTTTCAGTTTCCCTCTTGATTTATCCTGTGATCCAAACTCCATTCAGAGTGTATTGTTTGGTTTCCATGAGTGTATACTTTTTCCTATTTTTGTTATTGTTGATATCTAGCTTTATTCCTTTGTGGTTAGATAGAATATAGGATGGTATTTCAATTTTCTTAAATTTGTGTGGACTTTCTTTGTTTCTTACTACATGATCAATTTTGGAGAAAGTTCCATGAGCTACTGAGAAGAAAGCATATTCTTTGGTATTCAGATAGAATGTTCTGTAGATGACTATTAGGTACATTTGATTTATGGTGTCATTTAACTCTAGGCTTTCTCTGTTTATTTTTTGTCTGGTTAATATGTCTATTGGTGACAATCAAGTACTAAAGTTGCCCACTATCACTATGTTGGAGTAAATATGTGATTTTAGATGTAATAATATTTCTTTTATGGAATTGAGTGCCATTTTATATGTTGCATATATGTTTAGAATTGTAATATTTCCCTGGTATATTTTCCTTTAATGAGTATGAAGTGACCTTCCCTGTCTCTTCTGACTAGTTTTAGTTTAAAGTCTTTTTTTTTTTTTTTTTATAAAAGGTTTACCTTTTTTTTTTTTTTTTTGATAATAGAAGAGTTACATCTGCTTGTTTCTTAGTTCAGTTTGCTGGGAATATCTTTTTTCATCCTTTTACCCTAATGTAGTATCCATCATTGTTGATGAGGTTTGTTTCTTGGAGGTAGCAAGTTGATAGATTCTGTTTTCTAATCCAGTTAGTTAGTCTGTTTTTGTATTTTTTCTGGGGAATTGAGCCCATTAGTACTGAGAGTTATTATTGGCCAAAGTTTCTTAATTCCAGTTATGTTGGTGTTATAGTGTTGTTTTCTTAGACCTCTTTTGGTTGAATGTTCTGGGATAATTTGTTTATTCCCTATGCTTCTTGAGATTGTTCAATCTTCTCTTCAGACTGAATTATTCCATTGAGTATTCTCTTTACAGATGATTTTGTGGACATAAATTATTTAAATCTTTTTTATCATTGAAAGTTTTTCTTTCTCCTCAATTCAGTTTTGCTAGGTATAGTAATCTGGGTTCAAATCTGTGCTTTTTCAATATTTATATGACATTGGTCCAATCCCTCTGGTTTTCATAGTCTCCATTGAAAAGCCAGCTGTTATGCTGATCAGCCTGCCTTTATCCATGGCATTTTTTTTTCTCTCACAGCATTCAATAGCTGTTCTTTGTTCTGCACAGTTAAATTTTCTTTAATTTTATTGAGACTTTGTACATTTCATACAATAGTTCTCTTTTTTTTGAGCTTTTAAAATTTCATACATTTTCCACTCAAATTCAGGCCCCTCCCCATCCATGCCCTCCTCCCACCAAACCCTATGCATGCTGAGTCCTATTTATTCAGGTGTTTGTACCCAAATGTCCAAATGTCCTTCAGTGTAAATGCATCCACTGGAGTCTAGTCAGCCCATCCAGTGGTGGCATGTAAGTCATACTCTCCCTAAGCTCAGGGACCATTGCAGAAGAGCAGGTGGAAAGACTGCAAGAGCCAGGGCTGGTTCAGGAATATATGAGGTGGAGGCTTCCAGGCCAGTGGATCCTTGCTCATGTGTGTCTGTGGCAGGGTGGCATCCATTGTGGGACCCATGTTAGCTCAATTAAACAAGGGCCCAAAGGGGAGGTGAGAAATAGGTGGTGGGTCAGCACTAGATTGAGAACTATTTGAGATTAGTTGCTGCTGGGGGTACAGTTAGATTTTTAACTATTATATGATGTGGGGAGTTTCTTTTCTGGTCCTGTCTACTTGGAGTTCTGTTGCCTCTTGTACCTTGATAGATATCTCTTTCCCTAGATTTGAGGATTTTTTTCTACAATTAAAAATATTTTCTGTGCTTTTGACCTGTGTTTCTTCTCCTTTTTCTATGACTATGAGTCATAGATTTGGTCTTTTTACAGTGTCTCAGAGGTATTGAATATTTTGTTCCTGGGTTATTTTAGATTTGATATTTTCACATTTTCTTTGAACAGTTCATTTTCACAAGCTTGTCCTCCAGATCTGGTATGTTCTGTTCCATTTCTTCCACTTCCTTTTTGCTTTCTTCTTCTAAGTTTTTTTTAAGTATTTTATTTATTGTATTTATTTTATGTATATGTGTGTATTGCTTGCATGTAAATAAGTGCACCCGTGTTGTGCAATGCTCGTGGAGTACAGAAGAGGATGTCAGATCCCCTGGAACTAGAGTTACAGACAGTTGTTAAGCTGCCATGTGGGTGCTGGGATCTGAACCCGGGTCTTCTACAAGAACAACCTGTGTTCTTAACCACTGAGCCATCTCTCCAGGCCCTCCTCTAAGTTTGTTCATTTGTTTGAGTGTCTGAGTTTTTTAGTTCATGTTTTATTTCAATTTGACTTTTCTTTAGAGGTTCTATCTCTATTTAATTCTAATTTCATGTTTTGAATTGTTTTAGCTATTTCACCTCTGTGTTTTCACAGTTTTCATTTAGTCTTTTATTCATATTCTCTTTGAGTTCCTTGAACATATTTATAGTTGCTATTTTGAAACCATTGCCATGTCCATTCACTAGGTTGCCATTCTCAGGAAACATTATGATGGAGGTACTAATTTCTGTAGAAGACATATTATCTTGGTTATTCATGCTATTTGTATATTTTATGAGACCTATGTACTTGGATTTGTATTTTTGGTGGCGTTTTTTGGTATGGGTAGGTGATGTTGTCTTTGTTGAGTGCTTATCTGTGTCTTTGTTGTTTCCCCAACTTGTCAAGTTATGGCCCAGCTGAGTAGGGCTTGGTGTTCAGTTTTGTGGCCACTTTATGTTGATGTGTGAATGGGATGTAAGAAGTGGTCTCAGTTAAACTAGGGGTAGGTGCACCTTTTTAGTTGAGATCCCAGGGTTGACCCCTCATGGTCCTGGAATAGCAGGGTAGGCTGGATAGTTGTTAGGTGAACAGGTTGGCTGATAGGTTGGGTGGGAGAGCTCATAGGCCTTAGGGTACAAGGATCCTAGTAACTGAGTAAGGCAGGTCAGTGAAAGCTGCCAGGGGCAGGCAAAGGCTTGGTAGAAATGAGGTGGTGGTATCAGAGCACAGAGAGGTAGAAAATCTTTTTAAAGCCACTGTTGTCTTAAATCATAGAGAAAAACCACAGGTAAAATTATAAACTATTGTTACAGAATTTGGTGATTCTCCATGTTTTAAAAATGTAAATGAGAACTTTATTTCTTACATTATTTTTAAAATACTCTGAGTTCATTTCATCTCAACTTATGGAGCATCTTTTATCATTTCTTGAAGGTCAAGTCTCTTACTAATGAATCTCCACTGCTTTTGTCTGGAACTGTCTTCATTTCTCTCTAGCTTTTGAAATACAGCTTTGACAAATGTAAGATTCTTCAATGACTGTTTTAACACATTGATATTTCTTCTCTCTGCCATTTAGTCTACATAATTGTAGGTAAGCAATGTGTTGACAATCTTCTTGTGGATCTCTTACATGTGATGAATCACTTTTCCTACTTTCAAGATTGTCTTTGATAGTTTGTGTATCCTGTGTTAAAGTGTTGCTCTGTTTAACTTCATTCTTCATGGAGTTCACTGAACTTCTTAGATTATCTCATTCATCCTCCTTATCAAATGTGGGATGCTTTCTGCCATTGTTTCTTTAAACAATTCCCCCTTTTGACCTCTCTTTTCCTTCTGAGAACTCAACATGTTACTGACTTAGAGTGCCCCTCCCCCAACCCAGTTCTTTATGCTCTATTTATCTTACTTCAGTCTTTTCACTTTTGGGTATTCAGACTCAGTAATTTCAATTTCCCTGTTCTCAAGTTCATGGCTCCTTTCTTCTGACATCTCATCTTCTATCTTCCTTTAAATCCGGTTGGAAAATATTTCAATTCAGTTACTGTTCTTTTCAGATATATAATTTGATTTTTTTCTTCTTTCCATATTTTTATTAATGTTTATTTATTCACATATTTTCTGGATTTTATGCTGCTTTTAGTTATGTAAGTATCTCTAGAACAATTGCCTTAAAGTTTTTCTCTAGTAGGTCTTCCATATAGTGTTTTACAAGGACAACGTAGGCTTATTTTTGTCCTTTGAATGGTTGTGCTTTCTCATTTCTTTGTATGCTTTGTGGGTTTTGTGGTGTGTGTTTCCTAGGTATAATAATGTGCTAAGTCTGATACTCAGATTCTCCTCCTTCTCCAGAATTTGCTGTTCTATGGTTTTATTTTTGGTTATCGTGAGGTATTTTTCATTGCAGGGATAAACTTGAAGTGCAAGCTTCTCTCAGTAATTTCTAACCCTGTATCTTCCCTTGGTTATGAATGATGACTCTTTAATATCCCCTGTATATTTATGGCTGCTTTTGAATGTTTTTTCAAAATTTCCAAAGCAGAAAATAAATTGAAGAGTAAGGAAAAGGGCAGCAGTCGCTTAAGTCTCCTGAAAGTTTTTAGTCTAAGGAGGAGATGACTGCAACAATGCAGAGGTGGGGATCAGTGGCCACCAGTCTCTGGTCTACACTTCCGTAATCAAAAGAAGCAATAATTGGTGTGAACACATTGGTCTTCACTTTCAAGATGAAAACCTTATTACTTACTTTGGCTCTGGTAATCTTTTGTATACCAGAGGAACATGTGCACAGCTGGCTTCCATGAAGCTGGGTGTGAACAGCCACCGATGAGCTAAGAGCTCAAGTTGATGGCAATTAACCACAATTTTCTCTTTATGTAAATAATAGTAATAGTATTTAACATATAAGCTCTGAGTGAATGCAAACTGGGAATAATTAGGAAACCTACTTTCTCTTCTGATTTTTAGACATGTCTACCCTTTTGACATTGTGGTATGACCTTGTCATCTATAAAATTCACACTCAAGAACTGCATAATGGAGTTATCAAAATGCAGAAATAGCTCATAATATTTTAAGCAAGTTCATGATAATCGTGTTGAGAAACATTCTGTGTTATCCTTAGCCACACAAGGGTCCATGGGACACATACACGCTGCCAAGCCTATCTATGGAACTTTCAGTTTTTAATAGAACATTCTCCAGTGTAGTTATCTAGGTGGGGAAACAGATTTCTGATTCTTCCCACTTTAGCATCATCTCAGAACTGTGTCCTTACTAGTTTAAAGGCATTTTCTATGTACTATTAACCAGTCAAAGAATGTCATCCTCACCCTTCTTCTGCTTTACCATATTCAGGGGTCAGGGATGTACACTCAGATTTATATGATGACCATAGTACTTTGGAAATGATTTCTTGGGATAATTGAAAATGCCTTCAAGACAATTTCTATACTTTTGCTCTTTTACAACTTTGTCTCTTTTGTGAATATTCTAAAGTAAAACACAGCATTTTGCCAAAAATGTTTTCTTTAAAAATAAGTATAATTGTTATAATGTGCTCACAGTTTTAATACGTTCTTGTTGAATTACCTGCTAGCACAACTCTTCTTCTTATTTATGGGATGAAAGCAAACATGAAATATTTGTGTTTTTTGATTCCCAGAAAGAAAAACTATGGCTTTTGCATGTCCATGCATCAAAATAAGATTAAAATCTAACATAGTACATAACTATTGCTCGTTAAATTCTTATACCATGGAAACCTTACAGTATACAGTTCAAAGTTTGTTTTATAAAATATTGTGTTTCCAGAATTATTGCCCAGGAAAATATCAGATCAAACAAACAAACAAACAAACAAACAAACAAACAAAACAAAGCCCAGAACTTCCATTTGGGCAACAATGAAATATTTTTGTGAGTTGATACAAATTCCTCTGTGTGTGTGTGTCTAAAGCACCATGCTCCATACTAGGTTTGAAACATATATTGACTGACTCAGTTATTTGGCCATCTTTTGGATTAATAGTATTTATTAAACCTTTATAAACCAAGTTAATGGAAACTAAAATAATTAGGAAACCTGGTTTCTCTTCTGTTTGTTACCTGTGATGCTTTGTCAGGTTCATTCTTCCATCTAATAAGTGAGAATAAATTTCTTACTTGAGACTGAGTTTGTAACTGCAGTGTCAGAGAATTAAGCTGAAAGTATTTTGTGAAATCAGAGCTCTAGATAAACATTAACACTTGGTCATCAAATTAGTAATTGGTAAAATCTGATTGTAGCATAACCATGAGGGAAAAGTCAGGATAGCACATGTCACCATTCTTTTAACTGTCTGGCAAGCTGCCCTTTGGTGTTCCATATACCTCTTCAGTGGTTTGCACACTGCCTGGAGAAAGTTTTAATTGGCTTCACATGGGCTCTGGACTGAGTTTCCCAATTGTCTTTTTGTCTTTAGGGGATAAATGATGAATGGACCCTGAGATGTTCATATTTCATATTGTTCTTGTTCTTAGTAACAATGAATCAAAAGAAAAAAAATTACAGAGGCAATAAGGTTCGAACTCTTCAGTATTGCAGTCAAATTTATGTAATGAAAAGGCAGTTTGACTTCAAGAGTCTTCTCTTAACTTGAGGCTTATTTTTCAGTTACCAGTTTATCTTGCAATCTTCTTTTCCAAATTATGATGACACATTGTCATATTGAATCATTCAAAATATATGCATTGTGTGTTATCAAGTTCCAAGACCTTTGCTAATTTTAGGGCATTAAATGTTAAGGAGTATGACTCAGAGTATTGTATTTGTAGATCTTCTTGGCTAGCAGAGGAGACAGACAAACATTAAACTTAGACTTTTTTTTCAGAGAGAGATAACATTCTGGAGAATGCTTAGGCTATTAATAGATTTATCAGTTTACAAAACTTTTCTCTTGGTTATGGTTCTTAAGCAAAAGACTAATCCATCTAAACATTTCTTTCTTAAAGTAAAAAGGGGGATAATTCCTTAGGGTTTCCAGAACACTTTAACAACTGATAAAAATAAAGTGTCTAATTCAATAGTTAGGGAACAGAATGTCCTCAATCAGTAGTAGCCAAGGAGAATGGATATGGAAATAATGTCCTGAAAGGAAGGTCTGCAGCAAGCACACATAATCCTTTTAGGAGACTCTAGGAAGGTCCCAGAGAACATGACCTCTGCATGGAGACTAAGCCATCAGTAGAAGTGAGCCACCACTAGCAACAAAACACATATAGGACCACTGTATCAAGTCTGCTCCAAAAAGAATGAATGGCCAGAATCAAGAATCGAATGAGAGTTTGAGGAGGAGAAACAGCAAAACAGCGTGGTGGGCAGGAGAGATTTGGTGTGCTTTGGAGTAATTAGTAGGCTTTTCACCAAATCTCCCCTTTCTTCAGCTTTCTGAATTTGTTCAATAGTTGATCTTCAGTTTTTTT
>NW_008349068.1:6783278-6786637 GCF_000622305.1 Nannospalax galili | reverse complement strand
TTTTTTTCCCCGTAACTTCCAGTATCCTTAAAAATATTTGTTTTCTTATACTTACAGTATTATTATATTTTATCAGTATTATTATTTCTATTATTTCTATTTTTTCATCCTGACCCAAAGATGGAAATAACGTTTACTTCTCCTAAAACAGTAGGGGCAAAGCTGGTCTTACAGTGGCACATAGGAACTGGTTCATACAATTAGATATAGACTCATGTCTTCTAAAAGTTCTTCAGTGTATTTAGGAACAAAGTAAGAATTTCTGGATGGAAACAACCCAACACCATGTTCATGTTGATATTTTTAATTTGGGTGTTTAGAAATTGAATGCTTTTGCAATTTTATAATTATATATCTTTAATATTGTCTCAAATCCTGCTGTTTAATTTGTGATAGCCAACCCTTTTTTCCTTTCTTTTCTCCTGCTTTCTTTTCCCTCTTCCTGATCATCAACTTTCTCTTTCCTTTCTTTGAGAATGTTGTGTGTGACCACAAGAGCACAAGACTTCAAAAGATCCCACTTGCATTCAAATTTGTACTCTTCCTAGCCTTTTGAACTTAGACAAGTTCATTAGCTTTTCTATACCTCATGTTGAGTATTATTTTTTATTATAACACTATGACATGTTGGTATTTGAGAAAATTCAACAAGAGGAAGACCTTTCTGTTTCCTCATTTCCCCAATCCCCAAGGTAGAGCAAATATTCCTAGAAGGATCACTCTGAACTTCTTCTGTCCTTTCCCCAGAAACAGGTCAGATGACCTTAATTCTAGGGGACAGGCACATCATTATCTTTGAAGAACAAGGACACAAAGAAGAACCCAGACAAGCCTCACTATGTTCTCCCCATTTTCTCCCAGGGGCTCATGTATTTTTCCTTCAGTTGTGCCTCTGCACAACTGCTCCCTGTTTCTCAAACCTAAACACTGAGATAGTTTGAGCTGTACCTTTGTGTTCTCACTTCCTTCTGGAGGCTCTGATGTACAAAAAACTTTTACTAAACAAATTCACATGCTTTTTCCTGTTAAGATTTTTAACAATTATCTTTTAGTTTAAATGGATCACAATTCCCTCTGTGATTTCATCACCTGAACAACTGTGTCTTTCTGAACATTGAACATGCCCATTGAACCCTCAGAGGTAAAGAACACCAAAACTGAATGTTTACAGGATTTAGAACTGAATGTCTCTAAACCCAAGCCTCACATTCCATGGTACTGTCCCCACATAATATGAAAACATGTAGTTAATTAAAGGTAAGGATGTTGTTTATGGAGTTAATTGAGTCTACTGATACTGAGATAAAGCTAGGGCAGCTGAAAAACTATTTAGGAACAAGACCAACAGCACTTCCTCAAATAATACCTGAAATAGAAATACCAGTTGCTTCTCTTTTGCCAAAATCTTTCCATATAAGTCCAGATAGCTAAGTTTTACACGCTTTTAGATAAAATTTTATTTGATCTATGTCTAAACAAAACTGAATGTTGGAATTTTTAGAGGCATTATCAGGATGATGACTTATCACTAAGGCATTGTTGCTTTAAATAAATATGCAAAATTCCCCTTATGGAAGAAGATTGCAAAAACAATCCAGGCATGTCAAAAACTGAGAAGAATGAATCCAAAGGCTTTGCAGCCCGTGAATTACTGATCCGTTCATGTTCACACAAACGTGCCACCTTCCTCACAGCAGAGAGTGCTTCCATCAGTGACTAAGACACCTCTGCCAGGACCATGGCTTTCAAAGCTCTCTTTCTATTCTTGTGAAATGTAAAAAATAAGAATCCAAATATGAGACCAAGAAATGTTAAACAATAAGAATTCCTCAACCTTCTAAATCTTAAATATATGGCAGTTAGAGCCAGTCATGCAAAAATGGACATTTTGGTTTATCTGATGAAGCATTTTATAGTAAAGGAATCTTTAAGCTATGGTCCATCCACTCAGCTGAGTTCTCTACATATGACTATAAGGGAAAAAAGGAAAAAAAAGTCAAATGAAAAAAGGGCCTTGCAAATGAGAATGTATTTTTTCTAAAATAGCAGTGATAAAAATAATAGTATGTATTCATATATTTCTGTATATGACTAATGAACATGGCTGTGGTTTAGAATCTTAAATGTCTCCCAAAGACTCACAGGCTAAACATTTGATTTCCAATCTGTAGGTTCTAGTGGGAGGTGGCAGGGCCTATATGAGGTGGGCACAAGTGGAGGGAGGTTAGGTGGCTGAGAGCACATGATAATCAAGAACCTTCTTCTTGTTCCCTCTGTTTTCTGACCTGCCACCATTTGGTGAGCAGCCTCACTGCATCACACACTGCCTACCATGAGGTGCTGCCTCACCAAAGGCCCTAAACAAGCCGGCAGATCACAAACTCAAATCTCTAAAGCCATGAGCCAAAATAAACCTCTTCTTTTAAGCTTATTATTTCAGGTATTTTATTACAGATGCAAAGAGACGTACTTTAGAAAACTTAGTGAAATTGATTACCTGTGTGAGACTGAGTTAAATGAGTTAAACATTGAAAAAAGAACCAGACAGGGTAGAGAATGCAACAATACATGGATTCTCATATGTAGTTATTCAGATTTTTGAAACATTATCTATTACAAATTTTATTGTTTACAAGTATGTATGTGTGTGGTGCGCATGTTCTATATATGGCCGTGTGTGTGTGTGTGTGTGTGTGTGTGTGTGTGTATGTGTGTGGTGCGTATGTTCTATATATGGCCGTGTGTGTGTGTGTGTGTGTATGTGTGTGGTGTGCATGTTCTATATATGGCCGTGTGTGTGTGTGTGTGTGTGTGTGTGTGTATGTGTGTGTTGTGCATGTTCTATATATGGGCGTGTGTGTGTGTGTGTGTGTGTGTGTGTGTGCGTGTGAGAGATGTGATGTGTGTAGGCCAGGGGTCAGCTTTGAGCATCGTTCCTCAGGTGGCATCCACTTTGTTTTCAGAGGTCTTTCAGTGGCCTGGGACTTGCTGAGTAGAACAGCGTGTTTGAACAGCTAGGCCCCAGGATCCAACTGAGATTACAAGTGCTTACTGCCATGCCCAACTTTTTGTTTTAATATGGGTTCTAGGAATTGAACTCAAATCCCCAGACCTGCGAGGCAAATGCTTTATCAACTTGAGCTATTTTCTTGGGCCCTGAAACTCAATTTTTGTTAAATAAACATGGGTATCCATTACATTTGTAAAGTATGTACTGCCATGCTAAAATAATGAGATGCATTTGATTATTCTTAAGTGTCTCATTAACACCTGACTTTTGCTTTAAAAGTTTCAAGGCATATATACAGCATTCCACTATAATTTACCTGTGAAATTCCCTTATCAGTACTTTACTTTTA
>NW_008349068.1:6776298-6781470 GCF_000622305.1 Nannospalax galili | reverse complement strand
TTTTTTTTTATTTATCTAAATGTCTCGAAAGGGTATTTTACACCTAATTAATGTTTGTTAAATCTTGCACTTATTTTAGTTTAAGACATAAGGCCAGATCAGGGAACAGTAAGTCAAACTTACTTTGAATTTATTTCTACTTAATCTCAGCAAATATTTTTATAACATGTAATAAGTTCCCATGAAATAATGCTCAATATAGTCTATTGATGTCTTTGTTCTTGTGTATTTTATGTTTCATTTATGTATAAAGGAGGGATAAAGAGGAAAAAAGAAGCAAATTATGCTGCATTAGTGTCAAGCATCAGTCTACCGGTCAGTGTGCATATGAGGCTGGATTAAATTTTCAATACATGAATTAGGGTAGGTCTGATGATTTTTGAGTAAAAATTTGAAAAGGATGAGAGAAATATCTGAAATGACTTCTGTGGAAGAATATCTCAGGCAGATTACATCAGTTCTCTGTTATTTCAAACCAGTAATCCACTAAATCCGAAATTAAGAACCCACCTAATGCATATAAGCAAGAGAAAGACCAGGATGCGGGAAGTGCGTGTGTGATGGGAGTATGGGAGTGAGTAAGGTAAAACACTGAAATCTCTCTCCTGTTACTGTCCTTTCTCCTCTAAATCTCTCTTTATTCATCAATTCACTCAATAATCCCTTCATTCATTATGCATATATTTACAAGTAAAAGGACGTTTACCTGTTAGGCTCTATTTTAGACTCTGGGATACTCAGCCATGAATGAAACAAAGTTTCTGCTTTCGTTAGCTTGCTTTCTAAGACATGGGACATAAAGGTTTAACACAGAATGTATATTATGTAAGATAACAACTGGTATCATGAAAAATAAATCAGGGGCTGACAGAATGGTTCAGTGGAAGAATGAGCTTGCTTCAAAGTCTGACAACCTGAGGTTGATTCATGGGGTCCACGTGGTGGAAGGAGAGAACTGACACCCGCAAGTTGTCCTCTGACCTCCATATGCATGTCATGTGTGCACACATGCACGTGCACACACACACACACACACACACAAATAAATAAATAAATAAATAAATGTAATTTTAAAAGCTTAAAAAGAAAAATAAACCAGATTAGAGACTATAAATGAGGGTAATTATATAGAAAGAATTTAGAGAAAGCTCTTTGTTAAAACAGTATTTAATTTGAACAAAAGATTTAATCTTACTACTTCTATATATACATAAAATTGACCTGTGTACTGTAGGGAATAGTACGCATAGTATGCATAGACTTTTCAATCCAGAAGGGATTCCAAGATAATCTATAATCTAAATCTTTCATTTTTCAGATAAAGTAGAAGGAATTAAAGTGAATCAACAAATTTTCACCACAGTTATTTACCCAAGAAAGTGCTAATAATCTAATTTGATACTCTAGAAGCCTGCATGGTGTTTCTTTATTAAAAAAAATTCTTTGTTTCATTCTCTTATAATAATCTTCAAATTAAACAAATGGAAAGTTACAGACCATGTGCATTTTAAAGAATTTTATTTTAAAATGTTAACCAGGAATAAATGGTTCTCTCTTCTCAACGATGGAAGCAGCTTGGGAAAATGGTGTTTTTATCCATTAAAGACAGTTTCTCTCTTAGGAAGAAAGCTCTCAGAGGTACTGTAGGAGTGAATCAGTTACTCAGCCCTATCACACAATCCTCTGACCAATCATGGCAATGGTCACATCAGCCCTTTATCAGATTCTCCCAGCATGGTCAGCAGTGGCTTTGCTTCTGCTGGACTTGACAAATGAGGTTCTAAACATAGCTGCACTCAGAATGAGGTTTTTTGTTTTTTTTTAAATCTTTTTGAGACAGGGTCTCCCTGTAGCCCCAGCTGTCCTGGAACTCACTATGTAGACCAGGCTGGCCTTGAAATCACAGAGATCCACCTGCCTCTGACTCCCAAGTGCTGGGACTACAAGCATGTGCCACCACACACGGCTTAAAAATCAGTATTTTAACCCCACTGTTGTTCCTTCAACAGTAACAAATAATGTTGAATTATAATGAATTATAACAAAATCTGCCTATAATTATATACTTGAAAATAGTTCACCATCTGCTGTCAGATGAAGAGTAATCAATTACACAAAACAAAACAAAATGAATGTGGGAAAAGGACAAATAGGGAGGACGTGAGGGACATGAGACCAGACTGGGTAAGAGCAATCAGAATGTACTGTTTACATGTAGCAAATTGTTAATGAACAAACGCAACAAAAGTAAAATTTAAAAGTCATTTATATGGCCCTCATTACCTCTTCTGATTAGTTTTAAAGTCTGTTTTGTCAGATATTAAAATTGCAGTGCCTGCTTTTTTCTTAGTACCATTCACTTGGTATATTTTTTTTGATCCTTTCACCTTAAGATAGTGCCTGTCCTTGAAAGTGAGATGAGTTTCTTGCAGACAACAAAAAGATGGGTTTTGTTTCTTAATCCATTCACCTAGTCTGTGTCTTTTGACTGGGGAGTTCAGTCCATTAATATTTAAAGTTATTAATGAAAGATGTGTATTGAATCCTGTCATTTTTATTTCTGTTTCCATTCTTGATATAGCTGTACTTTTCCACACTTATACCTTCATTCAATTTCCTTCTGCAACCCCTTGGGTGTAGTGATTCCTTTCTTCAGCTCTTTGTATTGCTTCCAGAACTCTCTGAAGGGCTGGTTTTATGGATGTGAATTCCTTCAGCCTATTTATGTCCTGGAAGATTTTTCTTTCCCCTTCTACTATAATAGACATTTTGGCTGGGTGTAGTAATCTGGGTTGGCATCTGTGGTCATTTAAAATTGGGAATAGTTTGGTCCAGGTTCTTCTGGCTTTTATAGTTTGTACTGAAAAGTCAGCTGTAATCTTAATGGGTTTTCTTTTATGTGTGACTTGTTTCTCTTTTGCAGCTTTCAGTACTGTCTCTTTGTTCTGTACATTTAATGTTTTTACTATGATGTGCTGTGGAGAGTTTGTTTTCTGGTCCTGTTTGGTCTTCTATATGCTTCTTGTATTTGTATGGGCATGTCTTTCTTTAATTTTGGAAAATTTTCTTCCACGATTCTGTTCCATGCCATTATTTTGGGATTCTTCTCCTTCCTGTATGCCTATGATTCATAAGTTTGGTCTTTTTATGGTGTCACACAATTCCTGCATGCTTCATTCTTGTGTTTTCTTAATTTTTTCATGATCTTTGCTTGAGTGGTCTAATTTGTCCACTTTATCTTCCATTCTTGATATTCTGTTTTCCATTTCATTCATCCTATCAGTGAGGCTTTCTCCTCTCGTTTCTAATTGGGTTATTGAGTGTTTCACTTCCTTCTTCATTTCAGCCTGAGTATTCTTCAATATTTCCTACTCTTTTCTGAGTGCATTCAGAAGTATATCCCTATCTTCCTTCAGTTCTTTGATTTCTTTGTTTGAGTGTTCTTTAAATTCACTGAATTCTTTTATCATGTTTATAATTGTTCTTTTGTGTTCCATGTCCTGTGTTATCTCTAGGGAGTTCTCATTGTACTCCTCTAGAGGACTATTGATACTTGGTGGGGATATATTGTTTTGGTTTTTCATGTTATTATTTTTTCTCTGTCACTTTGACATGTGAATTTCTTTCATAGTTTCTGATGCTTGTGTGAGACTCAAGCCTTCCTTTATTGAGTTTAGGTTTCTTTCTTTGTGTAAACTTTATGTGCCTTTGTGGTTTACTTGTTGGGCCTGTCTCTTTTGATTTTATATTGGAGTGGCCAGATTGCTTTTGCCTTCAGGAGTCCCCACAGAGGCCCAAATCAGATGAGGATCAGATGTTCTCAGGCTTTCTCCAAAGGTCTGGATCCCTCCAGGAAATATTTCGGCCTCAGGAATTTGAAGGTTGGACTGGCCTGGGAGCCGGGCCCAGGAAAGATGCTGGTCTTGGGCAGCTGGTGGCTGTGACACTCAGAGATGCAAGGGAGATGGGGCCAGGAAAAGGCCCCAAGGGCTCCTGGGAACTGCACTGAGGAACTGGATTGGTCTGGATACAAAGGATCAGAAAGCCAAAAGTTCAGCCCAGGAGTCCAGGAAAGAGGCTGGAGTGTTGTGCAGCACAGGGAAGAGGAGGGAGGTGAGGGCAGGCCCAGGCCCAGAGGGCTCCTGGGAATCAGGAGAGGGAACTGGGTTGCTCTGGATGAAATGGAACAGGAAGTAGTGGTGGTTCCTCTGGTGTCTGTGGTGCCAAGACAAGGAATGGGACAGGACCAAGGCTAGGATGAGAGGTGGGTGGGGGAGATGAGAGGGTGAATGAGGCTGGGGGAGTCAAGGCACAGAGGGCATGATTGACTTACCCCAGAGAGAGGCTGGTGGGTCTTGCAGGCCCTGGGAAGCAAAAGAGATAAAGAGGGCCACTTCATTCTGATCAAAGAAACAATAAACCAAGAAGATATTACAATCATTAACACATATTCACCAAAATCTGGCACACTCAACTTCATAAATCAATACTACAGTACTTTAAGGTCCAGATCTATCCCAACACATTAATAGTAGGGCACTTCAATACCCCACTGTCTCCATTAGCTAAGTCAACAGGGCAGAGAGTTAACAGAGAGACATCTGAATTAAACATTATCATTTATCAAGTGGACCTAACAGACATCTACTGAGTATTCCACCCAAGCACCAAAGGACATATTTCTACTCAGCACCCCATAGAACCTTCTCCAAAATCTACCATATACTGGGGCACAAAACAAACCTCAAAAAATACAAAAATATTGAAATAATTCCATGCATTCTATCAGACCACAATACAGTAAAACTTGCAATCAACACCCGAAGAAACCCTAATCACCACATGAACACAAAGAGATTAAACAACACACTCCTGAATGATGAATGGGTCAAAAGAGAAATTAAGAAAGAAATAAAAGTATTCCAGGAACTTAATGAAAAGGACAATACGACACGACAAAACTTCTGGGACACGCTGAAAACGGTTCTTAGAGGGAAGTTTAAAGCTCTAAGTGCGTACATCAAAAAATCGGAAAGAACACAAATAAATGACTTAACACTGCAACTCAACACACTTGAAAAGCAACAGCAAACAAAACCCAAACCCTACAGACAAGAAGAAATAACAAAAGTTCGGGCAGAAATCAATGAAATTGAATCAAAGAAAACAATA
>NW_008349068.1:6771590-6776284 GCF_000622305.1 Nannospalax galili | reverse complement strand
CAACGAATCCAAGAGCTGGTTCTTTGAAAAGATAAACAAGATTGACAGACTGCTAGCCCAGTTAACTAAAAGAAAGAAAGAGCACCTCCAAATCAACAAAATCAGAGATGAAAGGGGAAATATCACAACAGACACCAGAAAGATACAGAACATTATAAGGGAATAATTTAAAAACCTATATGCTACTAAATATTCAAACCTAAAAGAATTGGACAGATATCTAAAGGCATGGAAACTACCACAACTAAACCAAGAAGAACTTAACAGCTTAAATAGACCCATAACACAAAAAGAAATTAAAACCATAGTAGAAAATTTCCCGACTAAAAAAAGCCCAGGACCAGATGGATTTACAGCAGAATTCTATCAGACATTTAAAGAAGATCTGCACCCAATACCATTTAATTTATTCAAAAAGATAGAGATGGAGAGAGAACTTCCAAATTCCTTTATGAAGTCAGCATCTCTCTAATACCAAAGCCAGGTAAAGATACAACCAAAAAAGAAAACTAAAGACACATATTCTTGAACATAGATGCAAAATTTCTCAACGAGATACTTGCAAACCGCATATAGACACACATCAAAAAAAAATCATCCACCATGATCAACTTGGCTTTATCTCAGAGATGCAGGGATGGTTCAATATACGTAAGTCAATAAACATCATAAATCATACAAATGGGCCCAAAGACAAGAACCACATGGTCATCTCAATAGATGCAGAGAAGGCCTTTGACAAAATTCAACATGCATTTATGTTCAAATCCTAGAGGGAATTGAACTGGAGGGAACACACCTCAACATAATTAAAGCCATATATAACAAACCCACAGCCAACATCATTCTAAATGGAGAAAAACTGGAAGCATTCCCATTGAAATCAGGAACCAGACAAGGCTGTCCACTCTCTCCACTTCCTTTAACGTGGTGCTTGAAACTCTTGCAACAGCGATAAGACAAGAGCAGGAAATTAAAGGAGTAATAACTGGAAAAGAAGAGGTCAAATTATCCCTTTTTGTAGATGATATGATATTATATCTAAGAGACACCAAAAATTCCACCAGAAAACTCCTAGAAATTATTAACACATTCAGTAAAGTGGCAGGTTACCAAATTACCTATGAAAGTCTGTAGAATTTCTATATACCAATAACAAGCAATCAGAGAAATAGCACATGGAAACACTCCCCTTCACAGTAGCTGCAATAAAATAATCTTGGAATAAAACCTGATCAAAGACATTAAAGAGCTCTACAATGAAATTTAAGAAATTGAGGAAGACATCATAAGATGGAAGGACCTCCCATGCTCATGGATTGGAAGAATTAATATTGTGAAAATGATCATCCTACCAAAAGCCATTTATCGATTCAATGCAATGCCAATCAATATCCCCATGACATTTTTCACAGAATTGGAAAAAAAATCCCAAGATTTATATGCATGCACAAAAGACCTTGGACAGCCAGAGCAACCCTGAGCACTAAGAGCAATGCTGGTCAGATTACTATACCAGATTTTAAGCTGCATTACAAAGCTATAGTCATAAAAACAACATAGTGCTGACACAAAAATAGACTCAAAGATCAATGGAACAAAATTAAAGACCCAAATATAAGCACATGCAATTTCAGCCCCTGATATTTGACAAAGGGGCCAAGAATATTCACTGGAGAAAAACACATGTTCAGCACATGTTGCTGGCAAAACTGGATCTCCACCTGTAGAAGAATGAAACTAAACCCCCATCTTTCATCTTGCACAAAAGTCAATTCCAAATGGATCAAAGACCTCAATTTAAAGCCTGGAACTCTAAAACTGTTAGAAGAAAACATTGGCAAAAACCTAAAAGATATAGGTGTAGGAAAGGATTTTCTAAACCGGACATCAATCGCTCAGTAAACAAGGTCAAGAATTAAACTAAAAAGCTTCTGTACATCAAAGAAGGCAACCAGGGAAGTGAAGAGAAAAACCACAGAATGGGAGAAAATCTTCACCAGTGACACCTCTGACAGAGGTTTAATATGCAGACTATATAATGAACTCAAAAAACAGAGAATCAAGACAAGAGTTAACCCAATTAAAATATGGGTGTCGGATGAGGATTTCCATTGTGAACATGATGGTATCAGCTCAATGCCTTCTCCTTTTCCTTCTAGACACCAAACCAAACCAAACAGGAAAGCAAAAATAGACATAACACAAAACTCTCTTAGTAAAAAGCATAAAGAATAGCTGTATATTTGATATATATTTTTAAAGGCGCATGTGGGGAAAAGGGAACACTCATCCACTGCCAGTAGGGCTTCAAACTGGTTCAACCCCTATGGAAAGCAGTGTGGAGAACTCTTAAAAATTACAAATGAACCTACCATTTGACCCAGTTATACCACTCCTTGGCATATACCCAAAGAACTCATCCTATTGCAGAGACACTTGTATATCCATGTTTGTTGCTGCTCTTTTCACAGTAGCTAAGAGATGGAAGCAACGTAAGTGTCCCTCAATTGACGAGTGGATAATGAAAATGTGGTTCATTTATACAATGGAGTTTTACTCAGCAGTAAAGAAAGATGAAATCATGAAATTTGCAGGTAAATGGATGGAACTAGAAACTGTTATTCTAAATGAAGTAATACAGACTCAGAAAAAAAATCAACATATGTTCTCCCTCATATATCGATCCTAGAACCAAATCCTGATAAGTGAGTATGTATCCAGATATAACTATAAGAACCAGGATAATGGAAATGAACCTGGGAGGTAAAGGAAAAGAAAGAACCTGAAAGAGAAGAACAGTAGGAAACAGGCCTTAATAAGGGACATATGGATAAAAGTTGCGATAGTTTAAGGGAGGAGAGGGAAGGGTATACAAGGAACCTAGGGGATAAAGGAAAAGAAGGATCTCAGGAGTGGTAAGGCCATAGGAGAAGCATATTATTAAGGGAGAAAGGTGGAAAATGGAGGCATCTTAATTGGGGAAACCATGATGGAGGGGTGAGACAATGCAAGAGATAAATAATGCTTAGCTAGTTTTAAAAACCAGAGGGAACCATATTAGTCCAACAACCTACTGACAAATTATACAAAGCAGATCAAGAAATATATATCTAGTCAAGGTTTATCTGAGAATATTTGGTTTTTCACCCAAGCCTTATCTACATAGCACATGGTAATTAAAAGTACCAGACTCGTGGAACTAACCTTCTCGAATATCTAACAGACATACTTTGAGGCCTATACTAATTTGGTCAGAGGGACATAAAGGACACTTTTTGTTCCTTGCCCTCCTAGGTCTACTAGTTCCAGGGGACTATGAGCATCTCTCAAAATGTCCTGTAACTGTGGTGGGTCACCTGTCCTTTTGATCAAGGAGGCCGAGGAGACCCCATGCCATGGACATGAACCACTGTCCATTCTACAAAGAATAGGGTCAAC
This sequence comes from Nannospalax galili, assembly GCF_000622305.1. NCBI lineage: Eukaryota > Metazoa > Chordata > Mammalia > Rodentia > Spalacidae > Nannospalax > Nannospalax galili. The sequence goes on along the minus strand of NW_008349068.1, from coordinate 6,772,843 downwards.
ACAGAGGAAACATTTCCTCCATTCTTCCAAGCAAAGCCAGCCATTGTTGAGCAGGACCTTTGACTTATCTTAACATAGGCAGAACTTGTAAAAGAAAGGAGCCAGGGGCTCCTCCCAAGCCCATGTGACCCCTGAGGAACAGATCCTCAAATGACCTTAAGAGTAAAAATAAATTATCTTGTTCAACTTTATGGCCTTAAACACCCAAAAGGAAAGTATAACCAAAGATTAAAGGGGCCAATATAATTTTTAAGAGTCCATATGTGTAGCTAAAGGCTACATAACAAGCAACAATGCCAGATAGGAGATACCTTCTTTTGAGTTGTTGGTCAGGGTGGCCCAAGGGACTCCCAGATAGTAACCCAGCATAGATCTGGGAAAATAAATGGAAGACCCCAATCTTATCTAAAGGAATATTGACAACAGATTGCAGCTAGATGAGGAACAGCTGACCTTCCTAAAACAAAGACCTCTAGATAGGCTGCCTAGATTCACCAGATGGATAAGTAGTGGGGAATGTCTGAGGGTGCGACAACACAGAGGACAGTAGCAGGGATACCAGAGTATAAGGGCTCTAGTGGGGGGAGCGAGGCTATGGGAGGGTGCCATTTGGGAAGTGGGTGTATAATTGAATAAGGTGGTTTAGGATGTTCTGTGTGATATACACACAAAGAAAAAACTCAACAAAAATTTTAAAATGTATTGTATTTGAGAAGGAACCATAAAAGTTTACATTACGTTAATTAGTAGAGGTGATGAACATTACCATTGTAATCTACCCAATGACTTTATAGACATACGCAGGTGCCAATGATCTGAGTGCAAATGATTATAACTAATAATAATCAGATACATACAGATTAGAGACGCACACACCAACATCTCAGTGCTAGTAGCAAAAACAATGAGTCTTTCTGTAAGAAACAGTATATTTTAGAATGAAATGGAGATCTCTTTTGAGGGTTAAAAACTCATTCAACTTTATGTCTTACAGGGCTTATACTGAGTTCAATATTGTATAACTGTATTGATTCAACAGTGAACCTAGAAATTTTATAGCCACTTTTGAAGGAGCTGTGTTTTTGCTCTGGAAACTGCTATTGGGTGTGTGAAAGCTGTAATGATATGCTTCTTGTGAAAAAAAATAAAAAGTAAAAATGTAGGAAACAGCATATCTTGAAATAGAGATCTTCTTTAAATGGTAAAAACTCATCCAATTTTATACTTTACAAGGTTTATGCTGAGTTCAATAT
>NW_008349068.1:6762706-6771270 GCF_000622305.1 Nannospalax galili | reverse complement strand
ATGGAGTGCTTCTTCTAATTATATGGTTATTAAATAAATAATTTTTAAAAAAGTCATTTATATGAACTTAACACCTCGAACTACTTTTGAAAATGCATTTATTTCTTTTTTCTTCTTTTCCTACTTATTCTTTGCGACTTTCATCTGTAAGTATTGTAGTTGTATCACTTACACCCCTCCCTCCCCCTTTCTTACTCTTTGAACACTCCATCTCAATTTCATGACATCTTCTTTGATTATTTTTAAAGAAAATAAAAACATACATTTGTAACACCTCGAACTACTTTTGAAAATGCATTTATTTCTTTTTTCTTCTTTTCCTACTTATTCTTTGCGACTTTCATCTGTAAGTATTGTAGTTGTATCACTTACACCCCTCCCTCCCCCTTTCTTACTCTTTGAACACTCCATCTCAATTTCATGACATCTTCTTTGATTATTTTTAAAGAAAATAAAAACATACATTTGTTAATGTTAAACATACATACATACATTTATATATACAGACATATAAAGTACAGAATCCATTTAGAGGTGCTTGTGTGTACATGTGTTTAGGGCTGAGCATGAAAGATTGGATAACCTATCAGGGGGCTCATCCTTGAGAAAACCAATTCTTCCTCCCTCAGCAGCATTTCCTTCAGCTCTTCATCTACAGGTCGGGCATTATGAAATTTCTTCCTTTCACATTGGCATGCTAACTGGTTATTTACTCTGCAGTACATGACTCTTACAGAAATATTCAAGTTCACACTGGAAACAAGCGGAGAGTGGATATAGTCTCATTTTAATATATTAGTCCAAGGGAACCAGTTCTAAGTCTTTGAAAGGTCAGTTTGTATGTCTTATTTGTGTGTCTTCACTGCATATTTGTATAAATAATATGTTCTAAGAGTCTCCTGCCCTTCCTTTTCTTTTCTTTTTCTGGGGCTACAGAAACTTGAACAGCTGTTCCCTCCTTCTAGATCTTGAAATCTGAAATCCAGATAAATATCCTTAGATAATTTGGTAATTTTTTTGTACTTTCTGAAAACAATCCAGGATTTTGACCAATTATGAACTTCTGTGTTAAACATTATATATTACAAAAAGATGCTTCTCTGACCAAAGTTGAGATCAGCACCAATCTTTGAGTATTTAGAAGGCAGTTTGACTGCATAGTCATTTTACAAAACAGCAAGAGTAGAGTCTCCCCAGGGGACTATGATCATCTGACTCGTGGGCTTTTAAAAAAAAAAAAAAAAAAAAAAACTAGGAACATTCTTTAAAAAATTTTTTAAGCCAATAACTTTTAGAGAAAACAGAATGTGATGGTTTGAATGAGAATGTCCCCCTTTAGGCTACAAGTATTTAGACACTTTGTCCCCAGTTGGTGGCACTGTTTTGTGAGGTTTCAGGAGGTGTGGCCTTGCTGGAGGAAGCACCTCACTAGCAGTGGACTTTGAGAGTTCTCAAGCCTTGCCAAATTTTGAGTTGCTCTCTGCTTCCTATGCCTGCTTGAACATGTGAGCTCTTAGCTCCTCTTTCTGATCCTGTTCTGGTCACCTCCAGCTACTGTGTCTCCATGCCATGATGGACTGTGATTCTTCCAGATAAACTCAAATAACTCTTCCTTTTAGAACTTCCCTTGGTCACGGTGTTTTATCACAGCAACAGAAAGATACCTAATACAAACAGCACACATATTTCCTGAATCACCTTACCAAACCAGACCAGATCCCTAGAAAGTTTCAAAAACAGATTGTTGATAAAGATATAAAACCTGATATAGTTTTTAAATTTTTGAATGGTATGCTGGGGATATGGTCTAGTTCTTAATATTACATCCTGTGACATACAACTAATTCCCTGAGAAAACATCACTAATTTTAAGACATTGATATAGATTATCTTTAAAAGTTATGTAATGGAATACATTTTATGTTTGACTGGATTTAATCTTAATGGTCATCTTTTAGCACATCTGTTTTTGTTGAGTTTACATGTTGTATATTATTAAACATTATTTTGCAAAAAGTATGGATCAGAGCTATATATGGACACTATTTTATTTGACCTTTATACATAATTGACAACCTAACTAGCAGGGAATTATTGACTCATGAAGACTTTGTCATCAAATTTTTGGTTGCTGAATCATTTTTCTTCTAAAATTCAATATTTAAAGTATAAAGCAGGCAATTTTGGGACCTTTGTGGTTAATTTTTTTCTTTTAAAAAGAAAAAAATTTGCTCCATTAGAATCTTTCCTTCTTCCCTCCCTTCCTCCCTCCTTCCTTCCTTTCCTGCCTCCTTCCTTCCATCTTTTCTACCTATTTCTCTTTCTCCCTCCATCTTTTGCTCTTTCTTACTTTTATGCGGTAAGAACACAACATTCAAGTCCTACAAGGTCAAAATTGATGTGCAGGTCCAGCCTGGCTGAATATAAAATCTTAAAAAAAAAAAGCTATCCTAACAAGTGGGATTTGCATATTGATTTACATTTCTCTGATGATTAATATCTTTTAGGATCTTTTCATTATTTTCAGTATGCATAGAGAATTTTTCAAAAATTTAAGTTCTACTGTACTTTTGATTGACAAGTCCATCTTTGTATCATCTCTTCTTCTTTCCTTTTTCTTTGAAACCATCAAGAGAAGTAAGGCTGCTCCTTCAATACTTTGCTTAGATCCCTCCTCAGCCAAATCTCCAAGTTCATTGCTTGTGTCTCAGCTTGCACAAAATTCCAGAAAAAATTTTCAGCTAACTCTTTTCCTAATTTACCAGAAGCATGCCCTTCCCATCATTGTCCGATAACCTGTCCCTCACTGTCATCTGTGAACTTGTAAGAATGGTTTTTACTGCCGATATTTCTAACCACATTTTGTTCATAGTTACTTATCTAGGTATTCTCTAAAAAGTCTGAGGCTTTCTCCATAGCTTGGACTCTCACCAGATTCATCCTTAAATGTCCATTCACACAAAAATTGACTTTATTCTCATATTCACTTTAAAACTCTTCCAGCTTCTGTAAGTCCCCAAAACATTTCCACACTTTCAGGTATTTGTTACAATAGCAGCTTACTATCAACACAACTTTTCTATCACAACTCATCAGAGCTGCTATTACAATATAACAAGATCACGTAAACTGGGTGCTTTGTAAGTAACAGAAATTTGTTTCTTACAGTTTCAGAAGCTGAAAATTCCAAGATCAAGACATCAACCCTGAAGATCCGATGCAGGTGCATACTCTGGTTCATGGCGCTCTTCAGTTGCATCCTCAAATATTAGAAAGTGCTAAGCAGTTCTTAATCTTCTTTAAAGGGAATTAATTCCAAATATGAACACTTCACCTTCATGACCTGATCATTTTGTCAAAGGCTCCCTTTTGACCTTCACCTGGGGGGGTTAAGGTTTCTACTTATGTATATAAGGTCATATAAGCATTCAGTTTATTGCAATAGTCACTGATGTATAGTATTTTTTTTCATATGTCTATTGAATTTTTTAAGGCCTGTTAAAGTCCTTGGCCCACATTTTAATAATTTTGTGTTGGTGGGGGGAGCTCTTCAGTTTTAGGTGTTCCTTGTATATTGAGAAAATTAACCCTTTATCACATGTATGGCTTATAAATATTTGCTCTCATTGTGTAAGTTGTCTTTCACTCTGGTGATTGTTTCCTTTGATATGCACAAGCTTTTTAGTTTGATGTAGTCTCCTCTGTTTTACTTTTACTGCTCATGTGTTTGGTGTCATAGCCAGGGAACCATTGTCAAGATCAATGCCTGAAGGTTTACCCATCTGTTTCCCACTAGGAATTTTATGATTACTAATCATAATAATTGCAAGATATCCTGAATTTCTATTTTTGGAATATATCAAATACTAGTCAAGATCTGGAAATAACCTGGGTGCTCATTGACTGGTGAATGGATGTAGAGGTAGGTACATATAGCAGACTATTATTTAGTATTCAGGAAGAAATCTTTCCATATGCAAAATATGGATAAAGCTGGAGGAACTAGCTGAGGCAACTCTCCTGACATACAGAATGTGAGATAATAGATGTGTCTGGTTTTCAGTCACAATACTCTTGACACAAGTTTGTCAAAATAACAATAGAAATGAATGCATTCTTTTTATCACAGTATTTTTTTTTCTTTTCATGGTAGTACCTGTGGCAGATAATCTTCATTTACAACTTGACGGGATTTAGGATCATCATGGAAACACAATTCAAGTGTGTCAGTGACAATATTTCCAGGAAGATTTAACTGAGGAAGGGAGACCCATCCTGAATGTGGGGAACATTATCCCAAGGGTTGGGGTCCTGGACTGAATGTAAAGTAGAAAGGCCCCAAGTGGAGCAGCAGCCCCCATCTCTTCCTGCTTCTTGACTAAATACCATGTGGCCAGCTGCTTTTTGACCCTGTGGCTACCCCTTCTTCACCAAGACGGACTAGATCCCTTCAAACTGCAAGTCAAAATAACTCCTTCCCCCATAAGTTGCTGTTACCCGGTATTTTGTCACACAAACAAGAAAAAGTAATATAGCACCTTACTTTTATATAAGTGGGAATGTCATGAATAACTGATGTGCTTGTGCTTTGTCTCACTTTAGGAATTCAGACATGGTAGGAAAAAAAACTACTGGATTTGCTTTAAAAATGTAGACTAGTTCAAGAAAAATCTATGTTTTGAAATTGTAATAGTAAACTCAATATTGAAATTTATATGTTCTATTATCACCTCAGAGTCAGAATAGGAATCCAATAATATTTGTTAAAAATGAAATATTGAAAAAAGTGTTTAAAAGGCACTTAACCTATTTTCATGGAAACTACCTTCTTTTGAGAGACTGAAAAATAGTCTTTCTGACTCAATTGGTCTTTAGATAAAAATTAAAAATGAAAAAGTAGGTGGTTGAGTTGTATCTGAGCACAGAGGCATACACATATGCATACAGACACAATTTTGCAGGACAACACAGTCTCTTAATTTAGTATGGTGCCATAAAACAGCATGGAGTGTAATTAGTTCAGGTGGGTGCTTTTAAACAAGATTCACGTGAATAAAATGAATGAATCAAATTGAACATTAAAACTCATACTATTTCATGCTATTTATTTTCTCTTCAATTAGATTACTCTAAGAATTTTAAGTATACAAAATACACTAATTGCATATGTATTATATATATATGTCTAGATATTGATTGCATATAGTCACATTATTTACAATTTAAATTGTCCTAAATGCTATAGTTTGTATCATATGTTTAATAAATACAGAATATTATGTTGCATGCTTAAATTGTATTTATTAAAATATTGTATGTGCTCTATTTCTATAATTTACAGTTTCTATTATGATTAAAATCTTTCATTCCATTGTCCTAATGCAGAGAGCCAGGTTTCTGTTTTATGTCACTAATCTCTGTAACAGTCATAGATGCTTTGTTGTCTGTTGTCCCCCTTTTCAAAGCCTTAACATCTTTTCTCTGTCGAACAAATAAGTCCATGATTTTTAAATTCAACTTCACTTGAGTTCTCAGGACACAGGCAGAATGAAGCCAGATTCTTAGCCAAAATAATCACATCAGTCCACTCTAGCCCAGGACCTGATAGTCCTTGCTCCTCTCTAAAACCTTATGGGCTGGGTTTTCACTGTGTTTTTCTCAGTATTATTGTCTTCTGTGCTCCCCTCAGAATGGCCCATGAAGCTCTGCTTCCAGCATACTAGGGCTTTTCTAGCCCAAACTACCAGACACTTCCACATTCCAGTCACAAAACAGTTCCAGAGACCGGAGTCACATGATCAGGTTTTTTCGGCAATGATCCTCCATTTGAAACTAGCTTTCTGTATTAGAGACTTCTTTCTGTAACAAAAATAACCAAAAGTTACTTAAGGGATTGAGGGTTTGTTTGGGCTCTCAATTCAAGGTTCACCATGGTGGGGACATCCTGGTAGGAGCTTGAGGCATCTGGTCAGGATGCCTCTGCAGGTAAGAAACAGAATGGTGAGTGCTCATACTGAGTTTTTTCCCTTATTCAGTCAAGGACCCAAGCCCAAGGAATGATGATACCCACTTTTACAATGGATCATTGCACATCAGTTAACTTAATCAAGATAGTCCTTCACAGGTGTATCTGGAGATTTGTCTCTTGATTCTAGATCTTGTCAATTGATAATAAACACTAACCATTATAATATTATTCTGTTGTCTTCTGGAATTTGGAATTGCAAGACAAAAATCTGTGATCATCCTAATATTTGTCCATTCATTACTTGATTCTTCTGTCTCAGTATTTACCTCATAGGGCACCTTTAAAATATAGCAAGAAGAAAGCACTTCCTACACATATCCTGGTGATGCCTTTAAGTTTCAAGAATAAAGAAAGAAATACCAAGTTTCCTAACAACTTTTTCTTCAATCTTAAAAATTAGTTCTTTTTTGAGAAAAATCAATGTTAATTTTCAGGAGTGAAAGGGTATATTCAAGAAAATTTCATATTCAATAGAAAATTAAGCATGCTGATTGTTTCAGTTTATTCCATTGTCTGATAAGTAATACATAAAATAATTATGATATGTTCGCTACATATTTTTAATATACATTCATCCGTTATTTATTGCCTGATATAATAATAACCAGCAAGTTTAAGAATGTGTCTTCCATTTGCTTTTGAGTTTTGGGCAAATATTTACCATCCTTGAGCCTTTTTCATCATCTAGAATGGAAAATTCATAATTTTTTTGTCTGAATGAATGAAACATCAAGTGAAAAATCTTGTGAACTATACCCAGGGTCATGTCAGTAGGCAGGAGCTTTGATGGTTAAGAATTGTCCTGTGGCACATACTGTTCTAAATGCTCAGTAGAAAATGCTGACAGGTGAAAAATATATGCTCTCTGCTTTGACAGCTAGCAGAAGAGATAGAAAACTCTTCAAAATATTGGGACAAATGGGGCAAGTGCTAGGAGGAATGCGTATACAAATTGCAGTATGGACATGGGCAGGAGCTGTGAAGTTCCTTGAGAACTTCCTTGAGAAGTTAAAGGGAGCTTCATAGCAATGATGATTTCTGAGCAAAATTAAGGTTTGGAATTTACCACACAGAAAAATTTCAGCAGAACAGCCTATGCTAAAATCCTTAGTATTAGTGCTAAAACAAGTGTGAACCTACAAATATGTGAACTCAGAACTACATTATATATCAAGGAATGGCAGATTTTAAAGTATCACTTTTCTGAGTAAAACAGGAAGATGAAACTTTTTGAAGCCTTTGCTTTCATGGCTTTTCTTTTAGACACAAAGCTTCCTCCCCTACTTCCAGCTGAAGCTAGAAGGTTAATTTCGGTCAATTCATGCCTGAGTCATGTCATTAGACATTTGTGCCTTTTCTGGTCAAGCTCCTGAAATTAGTATGATTGTACAAGCAGTGTGCATAGGTGACAAGACCTATACCAACCAAATCAGTGCCCCAGAGGCCTAGAAGATGACATAAGTAGAAAGATCTGACTCACTAAGTGAGTAAACAGGCAATAACTGAGGCATGCATTAAGAACTTGATTACTATATTCAGTATTTCATGTTGAGCTGAAGTAGTTTTAAACTTACACATTTGGAAAACTTTTATACAATATCCTTATTCCCTATTTTTAGTTTAATTTTCATATGATAGAAATAATCAGCCAGTTTTTCAAGAATAAAACCTCCAGGATTAAAGATAATTTTGCCAGCAACAGTTGATTGTAGGAAGAAGTGTGGCCTGAAAAACCAGCGCATGCGCGCTGCAAACGTGCCAAAAACATCCGGCTGAGGCAAACCTGTGTTGTGCCAAAAGACATAGAGACAGCTGATGTGAAAATGGCCTGATACAGAGAGCCGATGAGGAACAGACACGACCTATCAAAGGACCAATGGGACACCGGGAGGGGGGATATAAGGGAGCCCCATATCCGCAATAAATGAGTCTGCAGCTGCTCACACTGCCTGCTTCTCACCTGACTCCCAAGTCTGTGTCGTGACTCCGTGACGCCGACTCTACCCCCACCCGGAGGGCCCCAGGACACCCGCAACAGTTGATGATTCCTCATTTGGTTGTTCTAGTTTTTACAATTACAGTTAATCTTAATCCCGTTATCCTTTGGATGAGCTGAAGTAGAATGCAAGTACTCTCATGGTGCACAACCCAACACAACAAGGATACAGGAGACACCCATATTTTATGGTTTGGGAGTAGATAAACAATGGCGTATTACCTTATGAAATAGGAGAATGGTAAAATAAAGCTCAGAAGGTGTTAATTGGGAACATCGAATGCCTTTAACTTCAGCTTTATAGATCCTGTCATCAATAAAATATGGACAAAGATGATCTTCCCTCACTTTGACTTTATCAGACACAGTCTTCTATGGGCTGTAAGCAAAAGGATGGCAAAGAAATTCTAAGCAAATTGTAACAAAAAGAAGAAAGAATTGCTATAATTGCATCAGACAAAAACATAAGAAAATACTGGAGACTTTAAGTGAATACAAGAGACAAAGAACAATATAATATATAAACAATGGTGTATAATG
>NW_008349068.1:6755730-6762674 GCF_000622305.1 Nannospalax galili | reverse complement strand
ATCTAGTAAATATACATATATATGTATGTATATATTTAATATTAGAGGATCCAAATACGTAAAACAAGCAATTAATGGAATTGTAGGAAAAAAATAGCAAATAATAAAAGGTAGGTAATTTCAGTATTGATATTTGGTAATGAACAGAAGAACCTGTAAGAATATCAGTAAGGAAACGTAGGTCTTGAACAACATTAAAAGCCAAATGGATCTAATAGCCACGTAGAACACTTGCCCAATAGCAGCTTGACACATTCTTGTTAAGTACATGTCAATATATAACACTAGACTAGAAATAAAAATTAATGAATTTAAAAAGATTGAAATTATAGCAAAGATCTCTCTTCAGATGACAAAGGAACTTCAAACAGATCCTACAAAATTTAAGAATACAAAAAAAAATTAAGTATTTGTATTTTTATATACTAGCAGCAAACAATTTGAAAGGGAATTTTAAAAATCTAATGTACAATGGCACTGAATTAAAAAAAATTCTTAAATATATACTTAACCAAGGAGGGGGGAGATTTATGTACTTAAAAACAAGAGCTGGATAGGAGGGGAGGAGAACAGAAGCAGGGCTGTAACTCCTTCTATATTGTAAACATTTCCAATGGTGGGATCGATTTTTTACTTTCTGTATGAATGTGTGGTATAGTGAGTTGTACTGGTCTAGTTTGTGTTGTTAGGGGAAAGGCTGAACAGCATGGTGCCAGTGTCTGGCAAGTGCCTGCTGGCTGCATCACAATGTGGCAGATGGCAGCACTTGTGAGAAACCAATTGAGAGACAAAGGAGGATACAGGCCCACTCTTTCATAATAACAACCAAGGCTTCAGGGAACAGTTTACTCTTGTAAGATCTAACCCACTAAATTTTAGACAGCAGCAGTAATCCTCTCAAAAATGCAGTCATAGGCCTGGGAATAGGGCTCAGTGCTTAAGAGTGCTTGTTGGTCTTGCTAAGGATCACAGTTTGGTTCCCACCATCTACATTTGGCGACTCACAACTGCCTGTAACCCTAGCTTGAAGGGATCTGATGTCCTTTTCTGGCCCCCAAGGCATCCATACACATGTGGCATACACACACACACACACACACACACACACACATACACACACACGCACGCACGCACACACACACACACAAATAAAAGCTAAAATAAATCTTAAAACAATGCAGTCATGACTTCATTCTAGGCTCTACTTAAAGACCCCATATTCTCTTTTAACATCATTACCTATGAGACCAGCCCTCCAGCACACAAAACCTAGGGGAATAACTTATATCTAAATCAGAGTAGGAGTACTTTCCCCATAAACACTTAAAATAAAATTAAGGCTTTGACACAGAAGTCATCTATTTTTGTGACCTGTCCCTCTCCAGTCAGTGACTAAGAAGCCTATTCTTTGAGGATATTTGAGGAAATATGCTGTCACCCTTCCTTTGTTCTCTGTCTCTTTGAACTATCTTCCTGCAGAGAATTGGGAAACTCAGCCTGTTAAGGAAAAAGTGCTTTGTATTTCAATGTCTGAGTGCCTTTCAGTGCTTTCAAAATATTGCTTTATTATATCATATGTTAAATTCTATCAGATTCCAGGGCAGTGCCACTCTTGGGGGACCATATAAAGAAAGTATCTGTTTAGAATAAAATTAAAAGCATAAAATGCTATGAATGATTGATAAAAGAAATTTTAAAAGGCATATACAATGGAAAGGCATTCCATGTTCTGGGTTGGAAGAATTATTATTGTTCAAATATTCCCACTATGCAAAGTGATATATAAAATCAATGCAACCCTTGTCAAAATCCCACATTTGATTCAGAAACAGGAAAAAACAAAGTACATAAAACTCATATGAAATGATAAAGGAACAGTCAAAACAACCTTCAAGAAGAAGAAACCCAGAAGTATTATACTTCCTAATTTCAAAATATGTTTCAAAGCTATTAAAACCAGCTTTATATAGAGTTAACATAAAAATGGAAAAACATATCAATATAACAGGAAACAGAAACAAAATCACACATATGGCAAGACAATCTTTGATGAATGTATTAAGACTATACAATAGGGAAAACATTCTATTTAACAGTGCTGGGAAAACTGGACATCTATATGCAAAAGAATGAAAATGCACATGGCACATGTGAAAATGAGCTTAAAGTAGAATAAAGTCCTAATTTAAGATCCAAAACTGTAAAATACATAAAAGAAATCAAAGTCAGCATGATTCATGATATTTCACTGTGTAACAGAAGCAAGAGCAGACAAAAGGCAATATATGAGACATGAAACTTTCAGCCAAGCATAACAAAGAACGTTGTGACATGCAGCCTACTAAATGGGAAAAAAATACTTGAAAACCATTTATTGGAGAAAGGGTTATAATAAATAGAATATCTAGAAAACACAGTATAGTGGGTTGGAGAGATGGTTCAGTGGCTGCTCTTGCAGAGGACCTGGATTCAGTTCCCAGCACCCACAATGGCTAATAACCATCCATAACTCCAGTTCTAAGGGATCTGATGCCCTCTTCTCACCTCCAAGGACACTGCACAACATGCCTGCACTTACGTATATGCAGGCAATACACTCATACACATAAAATAAAAACAATAAATAAAATATTTTAAAAATAATACTACTATAGGGTTAGGGACCACTGGGGAGGACCACTCAGACTCAAATTTCCAAATCAGTCAAATCTATTTACCAGGGACAGCACTCTCTGAACCAATTTAGGGAGTGCCGCCCTGACTGGGAGGAGACAGGAACTTTTTAAAGGTAAAATCCAAAAGATAAAGTCCTTGGTACAAGATATAAGCTTACAATTTTATTAGAATTTTAAAGAAAAATCCTCAAGGGGCTAGGCAAGCTGGTAATCTTGGCAGCTGCCTTGAGGAGAATGGTGGGAAAAAGGAAAGAAAGCCACGGAAGCCATGCAGGTTTAAAACTTGCATGGGGGTCAAACACATGTCTGACTGGCAGCCACATGGCTGGGAGAAGGAAACTTTAGAGAAAGCAGAGAGATACAAGATGCTAGGGTCAGCCCAAAGCCTTAAAAAAAGCATTTAGAAAAGAGCTATGGAGAAGAAAAGGAAAGATTATGCTTTTCTGAAGAACTGAGAAAAGCAGGCAGACTTACAGACTAAATGACTATGGCTGGTCCAGAAGTTCTGCAGTAGAGGCAGGATTCCAGGAAGGAAAACTTTGCTATCTCATTAACACACTAGGTATTCCACACAGCTATTTGGCAAAACTTAAGGTGAACCTGCCTTGCTAGGGGTGGTCCTATGACCAGATGATTGGCCAGTGAAACTGGAAAGGTGGGTATTTTAACAGACTAGATTTTATAGTCTTGACCAGTTAAATTTATGGGGCTACTATAATATGATATAGTTAATTAACAACATCAACCATAAGCCTAATTTTTTAAAAGAGTGAAAGATTTGGAAAAGCATTTCCCAAAGAAGTAGCGTCAATACCCACTAGCAAGTCTATGAAGATACTCATTAGGAAAATGCAGATTAAAAAAAGCAAAGAATGCCATCTCATACCCATTTAGAGGTCTATTATCAAAAACATTATGCAAAAGAGCGCAAGATCAAGAATATGAGAGAGAAGAGCAAGTATTAACAAAGAGATTTGGAAAAAAAATGGAACCTTTACGCATCTTGTACAACTGTACAGTCGTAAATCAACTGTCCAAAACATTATAGAAGTTCCTTGAAAAATTGGAAAAGAAAACTAGTTCAGAATCCAGAAATTCGGGGCTGGAGAGATGGCTTGTGCTAACACGGGTGACTCTCGCCTCCATTTTGCATCAGGCAAGTCAGACCTAAGGTTGAACTTTATTCCAACAATCCCCTCCTCCCCTCAGAGGCCTGGTTCTGGGTGATGGCTAACCACAGACTGCAGTGTTTCCACCTAGATGCTGTTATCTGTTTACTTAAGAAGCTGAGTTTTTCTGACTCTGTACCTGAGTTTTAACCCTGACACACACCCCTTTCAAGCCCCATCCCTCTTGTGACTGTCTTGAGATGATTTACTATTGTTTGTTTGGCTTCCGTATACATACTTACTGCCAGGCCCAGAGGGCAGTGTAATCTCTCCTCTTGCAGCAGCATATTCCACAAGATTGAGGCGATGTGATGTGGTTTTTTACATTTAAAGGCATCCTCCCCTGCTTAGAAAGCTATCACAGACTCCACACCTGACCTTGGAGGCCATGGTCAGTTGTTGGAGTATGTTAGTTTTCTTTTTGGACACAAGATGGCGACTTTTGAGTGGCCGGCAAGGTTACTGTGCCTGCCTAGGCCCACCTGGGAACGGACCTGCCTCCCTGACGCACTCAAATTCGTTTGCCACCTCGGTTCCCTCACCCTCGGCCTCTCACCCACCTCCCCTTCTTCTCTCCTTTTCGTCACCTTCCCGGAAATCTCGCCTTCATTTTCGCTTTGCTCCCCCCCACCCTTTGCCATGGGCTTGGAAGATCCTCTGTCTTCCATCCTTTTTTCCTGTCTTTGTCCTCTTCCAGTGGCCTTTCTTCCTCACTTTACTCAGAATGATTTCCATTCAATCCAATTTTAGATCTCCTCTCCTTTGCCTCCAGCCCTTACTCTAGGCCATCTTTCCTCCTCCCTGTAATTACTTATGGATTCCCTGCACATGAGAATGCTCTGAATCCTTCTCTTCTCTCTCCCCTCCCGTCACTCTTGTTCTCCTTCTAAACCCACCTACAAATGTTTAAGTCTTTGTAAGTCTACCTACTTTTCTAAATTTTTCAGAGAAAACTTTCTTCTTTATATCCCTTTTTAAACATGCTTTCATTACCGCTTTAGGTTTCTCAGTACCTTCTACTTCTTTAATTTTTCTCTAAGGCTTTCTACCCCCCACCATGTGGCACCCAGCCCGCCACATGTCTGACCTCCCATGGCCCCAAGGTTTCCTTTCCTTCTCACTATTCACCCCCTCCAGGCAGCTGCCAAGATTGCCAGCTTGTCTGCCCTGAGGATTTTTTTCTTTAATATTCTAATAAAATGGTAAAATTTCTGGTTGGGCCCATTCTTAAATTATCTTATGAATGAGACTAAGAACCATTTAGGGAACCCTTTCTCCCCGTTTTGACCCAGATAGGCTAAATCGGCTGGGCAGCTTCTATGGAGCATTTAAATAATTTCAGGCAGCTTGCCTGATGGACAAATGGAAAGCATTTTAAAAACCTTTTTTCTCCTGAACTTTTTCTCAGGCAAAGGGGCTCAAAATTTTGATCTTAGGCCCTGTTGGGCACCAAGCAAGTGGTGCTCAAGTGCCTACTTTTCTAACTAGACCTAACCATTTTAAATTTCAATATACAAGTAAGTCACAGGCAGTGCTCAGGAGAGACTACGCTTTCAGAGCAACAGCCCAGTGATTTATGTGCCCTGTTCCTTCTACTGCCCTCATGAGTTTCTTTTCCAGCATAGCCTGAATCTAACAATGAAAAAATCCAGAAAACTTTACAACTGCAGTGGTTGGTGAGAGACATGGATGCCTTTGATTTGCTTTTCTATTTGGGTTACATATATATATATATATATATAAAATCTGAGGTCTGAGGGTTCTTTCTTTTTTTTTTTTCTTTTTTTTTTTGGCCTTTTTTGAGACAGGTCTCCCAGTAGTCCCAGCTGGCCTGGAACTTACTATGTAGACCAAGCTGGCCTTGAACTCACAGAGATCTGCCTGCCTCTGCCTCCCAAGTGCTGGGATTAAAGGCGTGTGCCACCACACTCAGCTACTTTCTTCTTTTATATCAAGTATAACCTACCAGTATCAGGGGTGCCTAGGCTTTCCCTAAACTTCAGACATTTAATCATATGTCCTAATTCTCTTGCCATTTATTTTTGTTTTCATTTTTTGATGATGTCATAGAATAAGCAATACATTTCTAGTTTAGACTAAGGGAGTAATGCTATAGGTCCGCAATGGGAGTTTAAATTTTAACATCGTTTGGACCTCCTTCTAAAGGTGATTACTTTGAGTTTTAACTTCTTATATGGTGTATTTACTGGTTTTTAAATATGATTCTTTTAAGCTTTTACATTATTTGACATATTTACGGATTTTTAATAGGAATTATTTTTAGGTTTTGACACTGTTTGCATGACATCTTTATCTGGTAGTTTTAAAGGAATTATTTGGATTTTAACATCTTTTATGTGGTAAATTTGCTGATTTCTAAAAGTGACTATTTTGAATTCTTACTGTTTTGTATAGTATATTTGTCAGTCTCTAAAGGGACCTTAAAGTTTCCTAGCCATATGCCTTCAAGGCACAAAGGGAGCTGACATTTTGTGATGGCTAGACTCGTGAAGCATATGGGAATTTGTTGTACTCCAGGGCCAAACCTTACAAGAGACAAGCTGCTACCAACACATAGTTATACCAATTGGAGGTTAAAAGAGATAGCCTACTTGGGTGGGAAGCTTAAGATGTGGGCTCCACTGATCTTAATTCCTCCCCTTTCTGCATTGTGATTCTAAACCTGTTTTTCTCTGAAATAGAGTATTTCCCCCTCTGACGCTCATTTGCTGTATGCTTGCTTTTGTTACTGCCCCATAATTCCATGGATACTTCCTGGTTACAATGTCATGGGCAGACTAAAAGGAAAGAGTATTGTGATATTGTCTCCTCACAAGTTCTTTTAGGTACCATTGTTTCCTGTGTTCCTTATTCTCCAGGTTATGGGTACTTAATCCAAGATTATGTATAATAAATTATCAAATGTTTTTTTCAATCCATACTGACAGCCCCCTTCAAAGGAATTCACCATATGCATTAACAGTCTTGCCTTAGTTTAAAAGTAAAATATGAATAAACAATTTGGAACTTTTAGGAATAGGGTCAGAGGGAACATTTAAGAGGATATTAAGTTTCAGCCCACAAGGGAGCCAGGTCAAGA
>NW_008349068.1:6740583-6751565 GCF_000622305.1 Nannospalax galili | reverse complement strand
AACTTGGCTTCGCATTCACGGCTACAATGGTTGGTGAGAAACATGGAGTCCTTCGATTTGCTTTTCTATTTGGGTCACATACATAATCTGAGGGTACTTTCTTTAATATCAAGCCTAATCTACCGGTACCAGGGGTGCCTAGGATTCCCTTGTAATTTATTTTTGTTTATGTTTATTGATGATGTCATAAAATAAACAAATGCATTTCTAGTTCAAACTAAGGGAATAATGTCAGATCTACACAATGGGAGTTTACATTTTAACATGGTTTAGGGCCTGTTTCTAAAGGGGATTACTTTGCATTTTAACTTCTTCTATGGTATATTTACTGTTTTTTAAAGATAATTGTTTCAAGTTTTCACTTTGTTTGACATATTTATGGATTTTTTAAAAGGAATTATTTTTAGGTTTTGACATTGTTTGCATGACATCTTTATCTGGTAATATTAAAGGAATTATTTTGGATTTTTTTATATGTTATATGGTATTTGCTAATTTCTAAAATGGACTATTTGAATTCTTACTATTTTACATAGTATATTTGTTAGTTTCTAAAGGTAACTTAAAGTTTTTCTAGCCATATGCCTTCAAGGTGCACTGACACTTTTGTTTGCATGACATCTTTATCTGGTAGTTTTAAAGGAATTATTTTGGATTTTCACAACTTTTATATGGTATTTGCTAATTTCTAAAATGGACTATTTGAATTCTTACTATTTTACATAGTATATTTGTTAGTTTCTAAAGGTAACTTAAAGTTTTTCTAGCCATATGCCTTCAAGGTGCAAAGGGAGCTGACACTTTGTGATGACTAGACCTGTGAAGCACATGAAAATTTGCTGTACTCCAGGGCCAAAATCTTACAAGACACAAGCTGCTACGAACACATAGTTACAACAATGAGTGGTAAAAAGTAATAGTCTACGTGAGTTGAGAAGCTTGAGATGAGGCCTCTACTGGTCCTAATTCCTCCTCTTTCTACATTGTGATCCTAAGCCTGTTTTGCTCTGTAACAGTTATTTCCCTCTCTGATGCTCAGATGCTCTACGCTTACTTGTGTTCCTCCCCTATCATTCCCTGAGTGCTTTCTAGTTATAACGTCAGGGTAATATTAATTATATTGGTAAATTTTCACTTGCTGTTTGAGTTCACTAAGAAGCTGACTCTAGAGATGGAATTGGCCCTCCCAGTTCAGACTCAAGCCTATTTTCTCAAGATGTGTTCACCAAGACTCTTTTCAGGTTCAGGCTGGGCCCCTGACCCTGTGACAAGAAAAGGAAAACAACAAAACAGCCTAAGAGTAAAGACATTTTGTGTAGTTGAGAACAGCTAAGGTGTAAATTAATTTCAACAGAGGGTATTACTGTCTATAGTGAAGCTAGCTAATGGGATTATTTTCAGTACTATTTAGACTTTATTTATTCATAACCTAATCTGTTAATGTTTCCTTTTGTCTTTCCTGTCTCCTCCGATTTTTGTCCTTAGGTTGACAGGGTTTTACTAACACCCTTCAGGTATTTAGCTCTTAAAAAGGAAAAGATGCTACCTTAAATCCATATGGCAAACTTAACTCTTTTAATTAGACCACTAATTACCTATACAAAACGACATCTAAGCTGGTTGGGTAAAATCCTATTTGTTGAATATCATTTTTGTTTTTAGTTTACTTTCATGGTGTTTTAAGATGTATTAAGATGTATTCATTTTGTCTACTTCAAATGTGTTTTGGTTTAAAAATGATAAACCACATTCTCAACAAAGAGTATATAATTAAACATGTATACACAGTCACCATAAATTTATGTTTCTTAAAATTAATTTACTTGGTATCATATTAATTTTTAAATAAAAATCTCATACAAACTAAAAATGTTAAATTAACACCAAAATAATTTTTCAGGCCAAAATAGTCTCTCTTTAATCTACAACATGGTTCCTGGTACTGAAATATATAAATTAATTTTAAGTATCTCTCTTCCTATCTCTCCCCCACTCTGCCACCCTTCTGGGTCTCATCTTCCCTCAGCTTCTACTACAACTCGGGATCAACTCATTCCACAAGCTTCCCTCCCTTATTTTCTCTTTTTCTCCCATCCCATTCCTCATACTTTGTCTCCATCTATTGGTTGGTTGCATCACACTCATCTTGCTTGCCTTGAAATCACACTGGTATGTCAGAAAACTCCTTCCTTTCTCTGGACATGGGATGGAAATTCCAGAGATAGTAACACCCACTACTTCCTGTCCAGGACAGGAACTAGCCTTTCCTCTCCTTGATGATCTGATTATGGAATGCTGCCTTCTGGGACTTGGAAATAACTAACTTGAACACACACTAGAATCTGTGCTAAGAAAAGGATGCTTTTTTGGTGCCTGGTTCTCCTTGTTCTCCCTTTGTGTGACTGATGCCAAACTTCTTCTTCTCCTACTCCCTTCCTGTCTCTCTCTTCCTCCTCTGCTGTGCTTTCCTGCCCAGACTTGTAATCACGCCTCCACTCCTTCTGAAGAAAGGATTCTCTTTTTCTCCTCCTACCAGCCTGCTCAGTTCTTTCTCTATCTTCTATTCGCTCTGTACATAATCTGTTGCTATGGGAACCACACACTCAAAGTCTCACACCTATTGCTTGTCTTCTTAAATCCTTAAAACTACTAGGCCTTTCAGATACAATCATGTCAAAAATGCCTGAAGTTCCTGTGCACCACGGCTTAGCCTCAGTAGAGTTAGAAAATAACTGGCCAGGCACCAGAACCTTAGACTTCAATATTTTGAGAGATTTAAAAAATTTCTGCTAATGTGATGGCAAAAAGTCTGAATTACCATACATCTAAGCTTTCTTTGATCTCTGTGCTAATCCCTCCCTCTGTGTCCCATGTTCTTCCCATCAGGTTCTTCTGGATAAGACAGTTTCGTGGGATGCCAACCTTCCAGGGGCCTCTGCCCCTCCTCCTCCTCCCCACCCCTCCACCTCAGCTTTTGATCCTACCATAGGCAATGAACTGCCTCTGACTAGGATCCAGCCCCAACCTCCTCCTGCTCCCCAGCCTGAGGCACAGCCAAGTCCTCCCCCCGCTCTCCCCTCACTATACCCACCCTTCCCATCTATTCCAGGGCCCAACCTGACTTCCCTCCCTTCTCCACCTCAAAGTCCCTCTCCACAACCTTCCCCCCCATCTCTAGTGCTCTAAGCCCATCACGAGCTCACTTTCCACTGACTCTCCTCTACTCAAGGAAATCCAAAACCTTAAAAACCTTCTTGCCAAATATTCCCTACTCTCCCCTATTCTGGATTCTAGCTCAAATAACCCTATTATCCCTCCTGTATCTACTTCTACTTCTACTTCGATTCCAGACCCTGCCTTTGATACCCCTGTCCATGCTTCCCCTTATATATAGAACACCCCCTCCCACCTCTCCCACTCTGGCTTACTCCCATGACTCTCCTCTCCCAACCCCTCTCCTATATCAAGCCATACTTGTTCACACACCCAGTCTCAGCCCCCTGCCCATGGCATCTTTTCCCTCCAGGATGTGGCAGGAGTGGATGGGGTGGTCAAGATCCATGTCTCTTTCTTTCTTAGAGATCTGTCTCAGCTCGAATGCAAAACAGGCTTTTTTTCTACTAATCCTACACACTTCATACAAAAATTTAAATACAGCACTCACACTTATGATCTAACCTGGACTGTCCTGCCCTAGGGGTTTCAAGATAGCCCTCACCTCTTTGGACAAGCCCTGGCCCAGGATTTAACCTCTCTAGACCTTAATGCCTCCACCATCCTACAATATGTAGATGACCTACTTCTTTCAGTCTAAAAGGCTCACACAATCCAACTCCTTAATCTTCTGGGGGACAAGGGATATTAGGTATCTTCAGCTGAGGCACAGCTTTCTTTCCCTCAAGTCAAGTACCTGGGGTTCCTTCTCCCACTTACATCCTGCTGTTTAACTATAGACAGGACTAATTACCTAAGGTCTTTAAAGTGCACCACAACCAAGGAGGAAATTCTGTCTTTCTTAAGCATTGCAGGGTACCTGAGCAACTGGATTCCTAAGTTTGCCCTCTTGACAAAGGCAAATACTCCCCTGATCCTGTTGACCCTTTAGGGCCTGTTACAGCAACATTCCACACTATTCTGGAAATAGTCTTGAAGGCAATGGCTCTAGCTTTCCCCAACATGGAATGTCCATTCCTCCTCTACACAACTAAGAATAAGGGCCAGGCATTAGGTGTTTGGGGATGGATGAGGGGTCCCACTTTTGCCCTAGTAGCTTATCTCTCTAAACAGGTTAATACCACCATCCAGAGGTGGCAACCTTGTCTCTGTGCTCTGGCCGCTCCTGGACCAGAAGGGACTTAAGCTCATTTGGGGTCAGCCCATCTCCATCCTTTCCCCCAACCAGCTTAAGGATTTACTAACCCACATGTCTCTTGCCAGTTTAGCACCCTCTAAACTTCAATTCTTCCATGTAACGTTTCCTGAAAACCCCTTACCCTGGATTCCTGCCCTCCTCTCAATCCAGCTTCTCTCCTCCCTTCCAGCGAACCATTCACTCACTCACTCGTGCCAGATCCCCTACCAAACCCAACCCTGACTTGGCTTGTGGATGGAAGTTCAACTCTCACTCCAGCAGGGTCCCACAAGGCAGGGTATACCATAGTGTCTCTCACAGATGTCATTGAGTCAGGACCCCTGCCACTTGGAACCTCTCAGAAAAAGCCAAACTTGTGACACTCACCAGGGCCCTAATTTTAGCCAAGGATGACCTCTTACTCCATCATCCCTCCCCTCTACATGACTATTTACCTGCCTTCACCCTTCTAAGGAACTTCTCAGGGAACATGCTGACTGGATTATCCCTCAAGCTTCTCAAGGCCAAATTGACCACTCACTTCAACCTGGTGATCATGTTTACCTGCGGGTTCACACCCAACAGAAAGGAGTGAAGGAAACCCTCCAACCATGTTGGACTGGTCCTCACTTGGTGATCCTGTCTACCCTGACAGCATCCAAGCTCTCGGGACAACCTGGTTGGATTCATCTCTCCAAATTAAAACCAGCCAAGAAACACAGCAAGTGCCAGGCTACCAGAATAGGGCCTCTTAAATTAAAAATATCAAGGACCCTCCCTTAACACCAATCCAGGAATGAGTTTTCTACTGACCCTATTTCTATTCTTCCCTTTGAACCCCACCTCAGCCATTCTCCACTGCATCTACCCACCGTGATTTTATAAATTTGAAATGAGACAAAGATAACATATAGATAATCTTAAAATTTCTAAGGTCATAGCTAGTCAACAAGTCTAAGGATGTCTAGTCAAGGTTTATTTAAGAATGTTGCCCAAGCTTTATTTACATAGAACATGACAATTAAGAGTATCAGACTGGTGTAACTAATATTGTTGGATGTTCAACAGCCAGTCTTTGAGGCCTATACTAATCTGGTCAGAGGGACTTAAAGGGACAATTTGTGTTCCTGGCCCGCCAAGGTCAAGCAAGTTCCACGGGGCTATGGAGCATCTCTCAAAATGTCCTGTAACTGTGGTGACTCACCTGTCCTCTTGTTCAGGGAGGCCATGGAGACCCCCAGAAGATGGACTTGAACCAGTGTCCAGTCTGCAAAGAGGAGGGTCAACACAGAGGAAACATCTCATCCATGCTTCCACGAGAAGCCCTGGTCACGCAGGACCTGTTGACTTATCTTCACACAGATGGAACTGGTGAAAAAAAAGCCTGAGGATCCAGGGGCTCCCCCCAAGCCCATGTAACCCCTGAGAACTAAATCCTCATATGACTTTAAAAGTGAAAATAAATTGGTTTATTTGGGCCAGCAGTATGGTCTTAAACACCCAAAAGGAAAGTATAACCAAAAATTAAAGTTGTCAGTATATTTCTTTAAGAGTTCAAGGGATTATACAACCCACACATTAGACTTAAGTTCTCATGTTATTTAGACAATTATCTCTCATTGATGATTTTGTTCCAAATAAGACAATGTTACTCAGATGTAAGACTTGAAATCTTAGTCTGTAATACTGTAATGCCCACCTACAGCTAAGGGAGACAACCCACTATTGTTCCAGCCTAAAAAATTAAATGATGGCTAAATTTTTTTTCTCTCCCAATCTAGAAGCCTTTGAGAGGTAGCCACTCCAACAGCTATCAAAATGCCTGAAAACAAATCCTGAGTCCATCACTCTCAAGTCCAGTCTTGGTAGAAAAAAAAGAAAAAAGAGCTATTACCTTGGTGCTAACCATTACTTCTTGCCTCTTCAGATATTTTTAGGACAGAATCCAAAGTCTAACTTATACTAATTTTAATCAGTTGTTATTTTCCTTCCCTCCACATGTATACAAGCACCTGTCAGCAATCAAGGACCCTGTTCAGATAGATGCACGAAGAGAGAATTCTCGCTGTCTGATTGACCCCTAATCCAGCCCCCCCCCACCATGTCAACCTTGTCCAGCAGGAAGTAGCAAGAGGACAATGGCACCCCTGTCCTATAACACAAAAGGCTGGAATGTTAAGGTTTAGATTTACAGCAGCTCCCCTTCCCCAACAGGGCCTCAAGGGTTCTGCATGCCTCTGAGAACCAGGAACCTAGTTGATAAGCCCCTAGTCTTTGAAGTCAAGAGAAGCAGACTTCTGCACCTTTTGGCTAACACAGCAGGCTTTCCCTTTGATCTCCTTCCTTCTGCACCCCCCAAAGCCCCCTTATAAAGACTCTAGCTCACAAAACTGCAGATGGACATTTTTCCTACCCTGGAAGGGAATCTGTCCTGTGTGAGGCTTCCTTTGCTAATAAACTATACCTCTGGAGTTTTATCTGTGTCCTGGTGCTTTCTCCTGATCGCTGGATTCATCTCTCGACTTCATCTATCAATCTTCAGTAATGAACCTCATGAAAACAGAAAGGACATGCTGCGGCAAACAGGGATCATGGTTTAATGGTTATACCATTCTAGTCATGCAAAAATGAGAATGCCATTGAAATCTGTTGTAAAACAATGTGCATTTTTGTTGCAAACAAAACAAAACAGAAAAGATGTTAAGGGCACATTTTTGTTATGCAGTTTTTGTTGTTGCTGTTGTTGTTACAAGAAAAAAAAAATGTAGCTAACATACCCTAACTAGTATTTGTATGGACAGCATAACAAAATTCTATATTCAAGCTCTTAATTCAATTTAAAATTCTATCATCCCAGCATAAGTTTTTCAGAGGAAAAATTCTTTGAAACATATTATTATCTTCTTAAACTTCAATTTGGTAACATGCCAAAGTTTAATAGCTCAGGAAATTTTACCTTATAACCTAAAACTGTTTCTTTCCATATTCACTGTCACTGTTGGATATACTTCATTCCATTTTTTAAATATTCTATATTCCCTAGAAATTTAATAAGAATTGTTCCAATAGTGTTTTCACTGCTCCTGGTTGAATTCATGCTTTCAAATTTATGTAATTTTCCCCTAATTCCCATAGGAAAATATTATATAAACTATCTCATAAAAATTTGCTTGTTAGGTCATATTAACTGAACAGTTTTTTTACTATTTTCCATGATTTCAATATTAACTCCCCCTGGAAAAAAAGCAGCAAAACCAATAAAATGCAAGCAGGAATTTACACCTGGATGTTACCCTACCGTGTGTATGGGAGTGAACATAATCTAGACTAATGACTTTTACTTAGCCTTGGAAAACACACTTAACCATGTGCTCATGTGACCTGGTCACTTGATCTTATTTCCTTGGAACCTCAATTTGCTACTCTATCCAAACCAAGATAATGAATGAGTGTGGGTATACTTGAGAATTAACATATCAAACTGCTGAAAGACATTGATCCACCTTCATTGAATAAACAGAAAATTGAGGAGGAAGCTTGACACTGTGTGTACAAAATATTCTAGAACTAGGGATGAAAAAGCAAAATTAAGAAAGCATGCTTGTTGATAAGATAAGGGTGAATTCCAGTTTGTAGTTTCCCAACTGAAGCTGAAGAAACAGTTTTGAATAAAAATGTGAGTGAGGCCTGACTCAGGAGCACAGTACCAGGGCACAGAGAGTTCCAAGAGATATCAGGGGAACAAGTGTCTTCTGAGTTCAGGCCCACTCTCAGAAACTAATTAAGAGTTAGGCTTTAACTATAATGTTGGCACAGTAATGCCATACATGACTGTTGGGAGCTATTAATATAAGCACAGCCATTATGTACATTGAGCTGTGGCAGTCTTGCTTATTTACTTTATGACGTTTCACCTTGACTCAACAGTTTGTGTTTTATACACAAGTACTGAATTGTTCTGTCAAGTCAGGAGGGATGTGCTGATAATTTAGGGAAGATGGTTAATTGGTGGAATTCACTACAAGTATTTGACTGTTCCTTGACCCTCAGATAAAGGTGGTAAAAAAGGGCTGTTGAAGCTAATTGAGCTAAGCAAACTGTGGCTATCTGATGTCCTACTGTATAAAAAGGCTGAGCTAAAATAAACCAGGGCTGCAGTCTCTACTGACAGTCCTCCCAAGTATCTTTTCTCTGTCTCTTGTTTTTCTTTCAATCCCCACTCCCCCTTTCAGGTGCTGTTCATCTAAGGCCGGCTGGCACCGGCAAGTGGCGCCTTGAACAGGGACCTGAAAAATAGGGGAAAAAGTGAAGGACACCACTGGAGAAGTTAAGTGAGTGCACTTGGTAAGATTGGGGAGAGGTTAGTCTTTATCTTGGGGGAAGATGGGGCAAGGAAACAGTCGCTTGCTCTTTGTACACATGTTAAAGAATATGCTTTGGACCTGAGGAGGGAAAGTGGAACATAAGCAACTTATAAATTTTTTAGACTTTGTAGAAAAGGTTTGTCCTTGGTTTCCTGAACAAGGTACAGTGAGTTTAGATGTGTGGCTACAGGTTGGAGAGAAAATATAGGATTTCTATGACATGGAGGGTCCTTCCAAAGTTCCCATAGATGCTTTTACATTGTGGGCTTTGGTCAGAGATAGTCTTGATTCACGGCATGAGGTGGAGAAGGCAAAGGAAGGAACATTCGCTGAGACTAAAGAGGAGAATCTGATAAGCTGCGGCTCAGATAAAAGTGAAACCAAACTTTCCGCTCCACCAAAGCTGGCTCTGTTACCCTTGCCACCCTCTTATGAGGACCCCCATCTGGGCCTAGAAGAGGGATCTCTTAACCCTGAAGATGAGTCTGCCCTAGGAGAGGAGGTGGTTAAGTATGATCAGGAAAAACATCCACCTCTAATTGCTTTGTCTGAGAATCCTATCACTGGGAAATTCAGCAGTTAAGGGTGGAGTTATGGGCTTTGAAGAAGGAAATGTTAAATACCAAAGAGAAAAGAACTAGGAGCACCCCAACACCCTCTATTATAGCAGGATTAAATACTCCTTCTCCGAGGCCAATGAAGGTTGTTGCGCCTCCCATGATTGCCATGGTTCAGGAGCCCCTGTCAGGAGTTTGGTACCTGTTCAAAACTATGAAATCCCTGCTACAGCAGGCTGTTGGAGCCACGGTAGAGTGAGGAGAGTCAGTGCATGGATTTCAAGTCTTCCCAGTTTCTGAGCAAGTTGATCAGCAGGGCCACAGAGTGTAGTCTCATGCACCCATGCCATTTAAGCAGCTTAAGGAGCTAAAAACTGCTTGTGCTCAGTATGGTTCTACTGCCCCTTTTACCCAGGCTTTGTTAGAATCCCTATTCACAGACTCGCTTCTGTAAAGGACTGTTTCTTTTCTATTCCTTTACATCCTGAGGATAGGGAGTGTTTTGCTTTCACTATCCCTGTCAACAATCACTCTGTACCCACGCAGAGATATCAATGGAAAGTCCTACCTCAGGGAATGAAAAGTAGTCCTACTATATGCCAGTTTTATCTACATAAAGTGATTAGTCCAATACTTAAGGAATTCCCTGCTGTTCTCACTCATTGTATTAATGATATTCTCCTCAGTCACCCTTCTATTCAACTTTTAGAAGTTGTGCTTACTAAATTAACAAATATTTTAACAAAATATGGACTTTATGTTTCCTCAGAAAAAATTCAAAAACATGTGCCTTATACATATTTGGGATATGTCATCTTAGATAATCAATTGTACCCTACCACCTCAAATATAGAGCTGCCACGGGGGCTGCAGCTTGACAGTTGCCTGGACCCCCTACAGCTTTTTTTCTACTCTTCAGGTAAAAAAAAACTCCTCTGCTTTTGCTAACACACAGTTCCTTCAAAAAGCCAAAAACAGGTTTGGCCAAAAACGAAGGCTCTGTTTACTTATAGCTTACCTACTGTGACTCTTTTACAAGCTCTGTGGTCATCTGGAGATTGTTCTTCTCTAATTCCAGCTGGAGAAATGTCTTAATGGTTAAGAGCATAGTTTCCCCTTCAAAGGACCTAGGTTGATTCCTAACACCTAAACTTCACTAGTTTTTCCTGTCCCTTCCAATTCTATTCCTGTTAGCTTTATTTCATTCAGCTGTTTGTTGCCTTTATTTAAAAAAAAAAAATGTTGTTTTAAGTTTTCCCACTTACTATAAATTCATTTCCAGGTTTTCTGTTTTCTAAAAGACCAATCTTCGAGTTTTATCTTATTAAGCTCACTTAAGACCCTACAATTCAATGTAAACGTAGGTTATATTAATTAATTATCTTATGTTTTATGTTTAATTCAGATTCCATGTTCTTTTAGTAAAATAATGCTATTTGGCACTATCTTCTGAAACCAAACTGCTGCTTTCGTCGTGACTCCAGATATGCCTGCTTTCAGTAGATCTTACAAAATTCATCATAATCAAACTTACTAAGTAATGTGTTTTAGGTGCACCTAGTTTCATGTAATTGTGTCATATATGTATAACAATCATTTTTATGTTGCTTAATCACATGTTTCTATATGTTTCTATGTATTGAGATCTCATGTAATTATGTCATATGTGTCTGTGATAATTGTCCTCATATATCATTTGTGTCAAGACGA
>NW_008349068.1:6736598-6740441 GCF_000622305.1 Nannospalax galili | reverse complement strand
ATCCTATTTGCTAGGTATCCTTTTGGTTCTGGTTTATTCTCAAAAGGTTTTGAAATGTCCATTTTATCTATACATGGTCTATAGAAATCTATATTCCTTAAAAATAATTTACTTGGTATCAATTTAACTTAAAAGTAAAGCATCACACAAACTAAAATTGTTAAATTAACCTAAAACAGTTTGTTCCCTATTTAACATACCACTGCCATTCCTTACAACCCCAGAGGACAAGCAATAATGGAGAGACAACACAAACGCCTCAAAGATCAAATAATAAAAAATAAAAAATGGGAGAATCACCTACACCTGGGAGAACAGTACAGAATCCTCATTTCCTATTATATGGGTCTCTACTAACTTTAATTTTTTTTTACACCAAATGATCAAGGAATTTCTCCAATGTCCAAGCACTAGCAGGGACTGTCACACATCCCTTGCCACAGGTGCTTTGGAAGGACCATGAACCTGATACTCCAGCTCCTTTACTGACAATGGGGCGAGGGTATGCTTGTGTCTTCACAGAAAAGGAATCCCTCCCATCCCCCATGGACACTGCTCAGATGCATCAGACTGCTCAACCAAGCCTCCCACAGCAAAGATGGCTATGCTGACCTTGGAGAAGAGGAAAGGAGACCCCGCCAGAAGACACAGCCTCCTGTGACCTGGGGAATGATTAAGAACCTGATGAATGATGCCCAGGAGCCAAGATATCTCTAAACCTGAAGTTCTTCTTGTCTGTGTTCTAACTATACTGACTGTGAATAGCGTAAAAGATGAAATGGGTGTCATCAATACTAATGTTAATGGTTTACATATTTTAGGATCAAGATTAGTCAAAACTGTGCCCGGCTACCTGGACCCATCATATGGATAAAGGATGGACGAAGGATATAAGAATGCGTAGATCTTTACCTGAAGACTGTGATGATTCTCTCAAGCTACTTGACCAAAAAGCTGTAGCTGTTAGTTCTGTCTTTTTACTCCCCATACCTGGTTTGGTAACTGGTTTGCAAAACGATATATCTAATCTCACTTGTATAACTAGTAAAACAACAAACATAACTGCAAAAATACTAGGAAAAATTAATCAGGAAATGGGAGAACTAAGAACTGCTGTGCTATAAAATAGAGCTACTTATAGACTATCTACTGTTAAAAATTCACATGGGATGTGAACAATTTCCAGGAATGTGTTACTTTAATTTGTCTGATTTTTCACATACTATAGACCAACAGATTAATGATTTACAAAAGGAAATTGATGTCTGAATTTTCTATACCTCAGCCAAAATGGCTCCAATGGCTTACTCCATTCTTGGGCCCTATATTGACTGGCATACTTCTTATGGGAGCTCCAATAGCTATGCACTGTGTTATAATTTCAATTAATAATACTGTGGCCTCTTTGACCACTTCCTTTTTACTTTTAAAAAACAAAAAGGGAAGAGATGTAGGAAAACAGGATGCCAGGCCAGGATGAAGTGAGCCTAAAACTTATAGGTCCAGGCTGAATTCTCTGCTAAAGGGAAGGGCACTGAAAACAATGGCTCTGATAATCCCTGTATTGCAGAACACTGCTGGACTGGCAGGAGGAAGTGGCCCGGTCATAAAAGTGCAGGCTCCTTGCTCTGTGGGAAAGTGTCTTGGTCAACAACCCTTAGCTCATCTCCTTGTCCTGAACAAATAACTCAGCTATCCCTGGCCAAGAGATTAGGCCAGGTTAAAGGTTTACTCCTGAGCTAAAAGCTAAAAGTTTACCATGCTTTTAGCTCTAAGAAAGAAAACATTGTGGCCAATAAATTACTGGATGGGCGTTGATAACCCTGAGTAAAAGTTCAAGGATCCTTCTGGAGCCAACTAACAGACTAAATGTCCTGTTGGGAAGACACAGATCCCAGAGTTTGTGACTCTGGTTTATTGCTCGGTCTGCTTCAAAACACCTGATGATGCAAGTGGTGACAAATTTTAATTATTCAGGATCAGGAAGCTGGTTGCCTATTTGTTTTGTTAAAAATGATAAGTCTGGGTATGTACAAGTAGGTGACCATGTCCTTTGGGACAAGGTGGATGCTCTACCAATGCCAAAATGCTACTGCCAAGAGATAATAGAATGGAGGAAAAATTTTCTCCACAAGCATTTCCACCCTGTAAGCAGTGACAGATATTCTAAAACTGCTGAGAGCCACCTTACCATCGTGGTCCTCTATCACTTCCATTGTGAGTGTTTTAGCAGGACCTGGCATGCTTTTCCTCCTATGTCTTTGTTTTCTTCCAGTGGCAGGAAAGTTACTTATGAAATCTTTGTGGCAAGTCAAGGCTACTGTGCATAATATGAGATTATGTTCCCTCCCCTAAGAGAGGTGGGTAGTCAAGATGGGTAAGATCTTCTGGGAGAAAGTCAACCTAAGATAGGGTGTGCTGATGGAAGCTCCATGCCAATGACAGGTAAGGCTTTGCTCTAGCAGAAGACAACATAAGACAGTCATGGTCCTTCTGTCCTAGATATAGCATAATCTGGGGTTATAAAAAATAAAAAAGGGGGAGATGTTTGGAGCTATTAATATAAGCACAGCCATTATGTACATTGAGCTGTGGCAGGCTTGCTTGTTTACTTTATGACCTTTCACCTTGACTCAAGAGTTTGTGTTTTACATACAAGCACTGAATTATTCTGTCAAGTCAGGAGGGATGTGCTGATAATTTAGGGAAGATGGTTAATTGGTGGAATTCACTACAAGCATTTGACCGTTCCTTGACCCTCAGATAAAGGTGGGAAAAAAGAGCTGTTGAAGCCAATTGAGCTAAGCAAACTGTGGTTATCTGATATTCTGCTGTATAAAAAGGCTGAGCTAAAATAAACCAGGGCTGCAGTCTCTACTGACAGTCCTCCCAAGTATCTTTTCTCTGTCTCTTGTCTTTCTTTCAATCCTCACTCCCCCTTTCAGGTGCTGTCCATCTAAGGCCGGCTGGCACCGGCATATGACCATCTGCAGGATTCCATCTTTGCTTCCATTGTTTCTCTCTCTTCTAGGCAAACCTAGGCAACTTGCTTTTAGGTAATCTCCTTTTGTTGCTAGGCTGCCAAAAAACAGAATGTAAGTTTTGGATGTACCCATGTCCACTGATTTTCTAAATCATTTAGCCATTTCCCTGAAAAAGGATAAAGATCTAAAAAGGGCATTCTGGACCTACCCTAGGCCTTCTCCTACCCACAGGCCTCTCTCCAGGGTAAGTGCATTGCACCCCCCGTGCCTTGACTCCCCCACCCTCATTCATCCTCCCATCTCTGCTGCCAATCTCTCCTCTGAGTTTGGGCCCTGCCCCATTCCTTGTGTTGGGGCCCCAGACACCAGTAGAACCAATACTGCTTCCTGATACTTTTCATCCAGACCAAGGTAGTGCCTTCTCTGGGCCCCAGGAGCACTGCTTCTGGGCCTGGCCCCTCCGTCACCTCCCTCTGCTTCCCTGGGCCTGCACCATCCACCAGCCTCTTTCTGGGATGCAGGGTCTGATCTTTCCTCTGCCTGATCCTTTGCATCCAGATCAACACAGTCCCCAGGAGTCCTTGGAGCCTCTGCTTGCCCCATCTGCCTTTGCATCTTTGGGTGGCAAGACCACAAGCTGCCCTAGACCAACAACTTTCCTGGGCCAGGCTCTCAGGCCAGTCCAACCCCCAAATTCCTAAGCCAAAATCGTTTCTGTAGGGATCCAGACCTTAGGAGAAAGCCTGAAAACATCTGACCCTCACCTGAATTGGGCCTCTGTGGGAACTCTTGAAGACAAAAGCAATCCGGCCACTCCAATATAAAATCAAAAGAGAGAACTGGAAGCTTAGACGAACCA
>NW_008349068.1:6734129-6736089 GCF_000622305.1 Nannospalax galili | reverse complement strand
TGAATTCAGAAAAGAGAAATATTGAAGGCTGAAATGAAAAAGGAAGTGAAACACTCAGTGAGCCAATTAGGAAGGACAGGAGAAAGCCTCACCAATAGGATGAATGAAATGGAAAACAGAGTATCAAGACTGGAGGATAAAGTGAACGAACTAGACCACACAAGCAAAGATTATGAAAATTTTTGGAAATCACAAGTATGGAATATGCAGGAATTGAGTGATACCATTAAAAGAACAAACTTGCGAATCAAACCCATTAGGATCACAGCTGACTTTTCAATGCAAACTATGAAAGCCAGAAGAGCCTGGACCAAAGTATTCCCAGTGTTAAATGACCACAGATGCCAACCCAGATTATTATATCCAGCCAAAATGTCTATTATAGTTGAAGGGAAAAGAAAAATCTTCCATGACATAAATAGGCTGAAGGAATTCATGTCCACAAAACCAGCCCTTCAGAGAGTTCGAGAAGGAATTCAAAGAGCTGAAGAAAGGAATGACTATACCCAAGGGGTTATGGAAAGATATTCAATGAAGGTATAACTGTGGAAAAGTACAGCTATATCAAGAATGAAAACAGAAATAAAAGTGACAGGATTCAATACCCATCTTTCATTAATAACTATAAATATTAAAGGACTGAACTTCCCAGTCAAAAGACACAGACTAGGTGAATGGATTAAAAAACAAAACCCATCTTTTTGTTGTCTGCAAGAAACTCATCTCACTTTCAAGGACAGACACTAACTAATAGTGAAAGGATGGAAAATAATGTAGCAAGCAAATGGCACTAAGAATAAAGCAGGCATAGCAATTCTAATATCTGACAAAATAGACTTTAAACTAAAATTAATCAGAATAGACAAGGAGGGCCACTTCATTCTGATCAAAGGAACAATGAATCAAGAAGATATTACAATCATGAACATATATTCACCAAACTCTGGTGCACCCAACTTCATAAAAACAATACTACAGGACTTTAAGACCCAGATTAACCCCAGCTCCTTAATAGCAGACGAATTCAATACCCCACTGTCTCCATCAGATAGGTCAACAGGGCAGAGAGTTAACAGAGAGACATCTGAATTAAACAATACCATGTATCCAATGGACTTAACAGACATCTACTGAGTATTCCACCCAAGCACCAAAGGACATACTTTCTATTCAGAACCACATGGAACCTTCTCCAAAATCGACCATATACTGGGGCACAAAACAAACCTCAACAAATACAAAATGATTGAAATATTTCCATGCATTCTATCAGACCACAATGCAATAAAGCATACAGTCAACATCCGGAGAAGCCCTAATCACCACATGAACATATGGAGATTAAACAACACACTCCTTAATGATGAAGGGGTCAAAAGAGAATTTAAGAAAGAAATAAAAATATTCTTGGAATTAAATGAAAAGGACAATACAACATGATAAAACCTCTGGGACACACTGGAAGCGGTCCTCAGAGGGAAGTTTATAGCTCTAAGTGCCTACATCAAAAAATCAGAAAGAACACAAATAAATAACAAGATTACAACTCAACATTCTTGAAGAGCAACAGCAGACAAGAAGACATAACAAAATCAGGGCCGAAATTAATGAAATTGAAACAAAGAAAACAATACAAAGAATCAACAAATCCAAGAGCTGGTTCTTTGAAAAGATAAACAAGATTGACAGACCACTAGCCCAATTAACCAAAAGAAAGAAAGAGCACCTCCAAATCAACAAAATCAGAGATGAAAGGGGAAACATCACAACAGACACCAGAAAGATACAGAACATTATAAGGGAATACTTTAAAAACCTATATGCTACTAAACTTGAAAACCTAAAAAAAAAAAATGGACAGATATCTAAAGGCATGGGAACCAACAAAACTAAACCAAGAAGAGCTTAACAGCTTAAACCAAGCCATATCACAAAAAGAAATTGAAACAGTAATACAAAA
>NW_008349068.1:6731817-6734115 GCF_000622305.1 Nannospalax galili | reverse complement strand
AGAAAGCCCAGGACCAGATGGATTTACAGCAGAATTCTATCAGACATTTAAAAAAGATCTGCATCCAATACTACTTAATATATTCAAAAAATAGAAATGGAGGGAGAATTTCCAAATTCCTTCTATGAATCTAGCATCACTCTAACACCAAAGCCAGGTAAAGATACAACCAAAAAAGTAAACCATAGATCTCGGATAGCCAAATCAACCCTGAGCACTAAGAGCAATGCCGGGGGGATTACTATACCAGATTTCAAGTTGTATTACAGAGCTATAGTCATAAAAACAATATGGTACTGGCATAAAAATAAACCCATAGACCAATGGAACAAATTTGAAGACCCAAATATGACTAATTGCAATTTTAGCCACCTGATATTTGACAAAGGGGCCAAGAACATTCACTGGAGGAAAGACAGTATGTTCAGCAAATGGTGCTGGCAAAACTGGATCTCCACTTGTAGAAGAATGAAACTAAACCCCTATCTTTCACTCTGCACAAAAGCCCATTCCAAATCACTCAAAGACCTCAATGTAAAGCCGGAAACTCTGAAACTGTTAGAAGAAAATATTGGCAAACACCTAAAAGATATAGGTGTAGGAAAGGATTTTCTAAACCGGAGATCAATTGCTCAGGAAACAAGGGCAAGAATTAACAAATGGGGCCTCATTAAACTAAAAAGCTTCTGTACATCAAAGGAGACAACCAAGGAAGCAAACAGAAAACCCACAGAATGGGAGAAAATCTTCACCAGTGACACATCCGACAGAGGTTTAATAACCAGAATTTATAACGAACTCAAAAAACAGAGAACCAGGACAAGAAGCAACCAAATAAAAGATGGACTAAAGAGCTGAACAGAGATTTAATTACCAGAATATATAATGAACTCAAAAAACAGAGAACCAAGACAACGAAGCAACCCAATTGAAAGATGGGGTAAGGAGCTGAACAGAGAGTTTTCAAAAGAAGAATTAAAGATGGCTATGAAACATCTTAAAAAATGTTCAACATCAAAAATAATTAGGGAAATGCAAATTAAAACCACTTTAAGATTTCACCTCACCATAGTCAGACTGGGTAAGATCAAGAAAACAAATGATACCAAATGTTGGAGAAGATGTGGGGAAAGGGGAACACTCATTCACTGCTGGTGGGGACGCAAACTGTTTCAACCCCTATGGAAAACAGAGTGGAGAACTCTTATAAAATTACAAATGAACCTACGATTTGACCCAGTTATACCACTCCTTCGCATATACCCAAAGAACTCATTCTATTGCAGAGACACATGTACATCCATGTTTGCTCCTGCTCTTTTCACAATAGCTAAGAGATGGAAGCAACCTAAGTGTCCCTCAATTGATGAGTGGATAATGAAAATGTGGTTCACTTATACAATGGAGTTTTACTCAGCAGTAAAGAAAGATGAAATCATGAAATTTGCAGGTAAATGGATGGAACTAGAAACTAAGTGAAGTAACACAGAGTCAGTAAAAAAATCAACATATGTTCTCCCTCATACGTGGATCCTAGAACTGGACTCTGATAAATGAGTATGTATCCAGACATAACTACAGGAACCAGGATAATGGAAAGGAACCAGGGAGGTAAAGGAAAAGAAAGAACCTGAAAGAGAAGAACAGTAGGAAACAGGCCTTAATAAGGGAGGTAAGGATAAAAATTGGGTTAGTTAAAGGGAGGGGGGAGGGAAGGGTATACAAGGAACCTAGGAGATAAAGGGAAAGAAAGAGCTCAAGAGAGGTAGGACCATAGGAGAAGGGTATTATTAAGGGAGAAAGGGGGGAAATTGGGGCACCTTAAGTGGGAAAACTAGGATGGAGGGGTAAGACAATGTGAGAGATAAATAATGCCTAGCAAGTTTTGAGAACCAGAG
Organism: Nannospalax galili; assembly: GCF_000622305.1. NCBI lineage: Eukaryota > Metazoa > Chordata > Mammalia > Rodentia > Spalacidae > Nannospalax > Nannospalax galili. Next base: position 6,732,217 of record NW_008349068.1, on the reverse strand, counting down.
GGAACCATATTACTCCTACAACCTACTGACAAATTATACACAGCAGATCAAGAAATATATGTCTAGGTAAGGTTTATCTGAGAACAACTGGTCTTTACCCAAGGTTTATCTACTTGACACACAGTAATTAAAAATACCAGACTGGTGGAACTAACCTTCTTGGGTGTTTAACAGACATACTTTGAGGACTATAATAATTTGGTCAGAGGGACATAAAGGACACTTTTTGCTCTTTGCCCTCCTATGTTGATTAGTTCCAGGGGACTATGAGCATCTCTCAAAATCCTGTAATTGTGGCGAGCCACCTGTTCTCTTAATCAAGGAGGCCATGGAGACCCCACGAGATGAACTTGAACCAGTGTCCAGTCTACAAAGAGGAGGGTCAACACAGAGGAATCAT
>NW_008349068.1:6713750-6731505 GCF_000622305.1 Nannospalax galili | reverse complement strand
GATGGCCAGGGTGGCCAAAGGGACTCCCAGATATTAACCCAGCACAGAACTGGGAAAATGAACAGCAGATCCCAATATTATCCAAAAGAATATTGACAACTGATTACTGCTAGTTGAGGAACAGCTGACCTTCCTAAAACAAAGACCTCTAGATAGGCAGACTAGATTCACTAGAAGGGCAAGTAATGGGGAATGGCTGGGGGTGCTGACAACACAGCAGACAGTAGCAGGGATATTAGAGTATAAGGGCTCATTTGGGGGGAGGGAGGTAATGTGAGGGTGCTACCTGGGACATGGGTGTATAAATAAACAAAAAAAAGAAAAAAAGTTCTTCAAAGCATAAAAATTTGCTCCTTAATAATTAGTAGGTGTGAAAAACACTACCATTTAAATCTACCTGATGAATTTATATCCATTTTCAGATGCCAAGGATCTCAGAATGTAACTGACTGTGACTAGCAATAATCAGATATATAGAGATTAGAAACACATGTGCATCTTAGTGTCAATTGTATTAAAAATGAATTTTTCTGAATGAAACTCTATTTTAATAATGAAATGGAGATATTTTTTAAAGTTTAAAACCTCAAGATATTTTTAATTACTCTGTGTCAAGTAGATAAACCTTTTTTAAAGTTATATTGAGTACAATATGATATAACTGTATTAATTCAACTGTAAACCTAAAAATTTACAGCCAATTTTGAAAGAGATGCATCTTAGTTCTGGGAATTATTACTGAATATGTCAATGCTGTTGTAATGAAATGCTTCTTCTAATTATATGGTTATTAAATAAATAACTAAAAAAAATCAAAAGTATTTGGGAGCTTGTATCTAATCCTTAAAAGATTTTACAGTTACCTCTTCAGAGGGGGGGAATGTTGGAGGGGAGGGAGTGGGCATCAATTTGTTCAAAACACCTTATATACATGTATGAAATTCTCAATAAAGTTTTTGTAAATGTTAAAAAAAAATACAGAACCACAAAAGAAAAAAAAAGGGTATTCAGTGGGCAGAGAAAATTCTGATCTTGGTAATAATGGTGAGAGAGCCAAAATGTTCCCAATTCTGAAGCTCAGTACTTGAGCTATGTAAACTAAAAGAAGATTGTGATGAAATAAGGGAAAATATGAGGCTGGAGAGATAACTCGGTGGTTAAAAACACTGGCTGCTCTTGCAGAGAGCCTTGATTCAGGTCCCAGCACCCCCAGGCAACTAATATGTATCCATACTCCAGTGCCAACATATCAATGCCCTCTTCTGAACTCCAAAAGCATTGCACAACATGGGTGCACTTACATGCAAATGATACATTCACACACATAAAAATAAAAAAATATTTTTTTTAAAAAAAAAAAGAAAAACACACTTCTGATAAAGCTTGTAGTTGTCCATTAAATATCAGGAAGAGAGAAAGCTTCCTGAAATGGAAAAGATTTGGTCTTGACTCCAAATACCAAAGGAGGTGGTGTGCAGTACTTCAAATTTTAGGAAGCAGAGCTCTCTGTTTCTAATTCTGAGCATTGAGGTAACAGGACACTGAGTATCTGAGGGATGGGTAGTACAAAGTTGGAGCAGAAGAGCAGGGAGTTGCAGAAAACAAGCAACATTTTTTAGAGCCAGGCAATAATCAAGAGTTTGGTTTTCAAATGCATATTTATATCAGAAAACACAAACCTATTACCCCTATATATTTATGGGATAGAGAAGAGATATCTTTATCTTTAGAGATAAAGTAGAGAAATGGAAATAAAAAGAACAAATAACGTGACTTTGCAGAGGCTAGGGACATTACTAAGTTGTGAACTGGGCAGAAAGAGAGGGAGTGAGGAAGGATGAAGGAGAAAGTGAGGAAGAACTGAATTTGAAAGCAATGTAAAGCACAATCCCATATTTTACAATGTAATTACTTACCAGGCAAATAAACTATATCCACTCCAAACTACTCAACTATATACTGCTATTTTCTACTCCATGTGATTCAACAGCCCTCTTAGCTTACCAACCTTTAGTAGGCTTATTTGGCTTGAAAACTTTGGGCCCAACTACATCCTAGGAGAGCTATGCATGTGGCCCACCACATTTACAGATGACAATGTAATGTCACCATTCCAGAAGTTTGAACATCACTGCTGGGTGCATTTTCATATACATGGCTGAAAACAGAGTGGAGCTGGCCTTTAGTCATGTTGCAAGTCAATGTCTGCTTGTTTCTATGGTAACACTCCAAGATTAATCTTTAAATACTTGACATAAAATCGAAATCAGTGAATTACTAACTCTTTATGCAGCAGCTAGTGGAAGAGCTCAGCAAGTAGAATTTCTCTGTAACATGGGAGAGGAACAAATAAAGGCAAAACTATTATCATCTAATGCACATAAGAAAAATTATCTTCATTGTAATTCTATCAGCCAAAGACCAACAAAAAGAAAGAAAAAGCATATACATAAAACACTTCAATTTAATAAAGATATTATATTAGAGGTGGATTGTGACTATGAAGTTTAAGTGGCAGATATTTCTAGGATTATTTTCTTTAAAGACTATCTAATAGATGTTTTACTTTAATTCAAGTCTTTGATATCTAGTTTTGAGGCATCTTGTAAAAATGGAGAATTCTAGTTATTCTCCGCATTTCTGGATCAGTGGCTTACTTTTTTCCTATGGTGAAAATTAGTTAAAGTTATTCAAATATATTTTTCACATAGTTCCAGATCAGTCTGACAGATGAAGCATAATGTGGTTGGAAAATTTCTCCAATGTACTGTTTAACAAGAAAATTCCTGCTAGGCATGGTAGCACATGCCTGTAATCCAGCATTTTGGAGTGCAACTTGGAGAATCTCAAGTCCAAGACCAGTTGGTTTTGGTGGTGCATGTGGTAGGATATGCTGAGGTGGTGTAGGCTGGAGGAATGTTCAAGGCTGGCCATACTTCAACAAACAACTCTTGTGCAATGTTCCTTAATAGTGCCCCCTTACTGTTTTTTTGTTTTTACAAATAATGTATTTGTAAGTGCTTTAGACATTTAAAATTTTACAAAATAAGATGGTAAATTGATATATATGGTCCTTTTATATATTTTATTGATTTTGTATTCCCATGTGTATGTGTATGTGATGTGTATGTATGAAATCCATATTTGTATATGTGTAGGCACACACAATATGGCCAGCTTGGCTGTTCAGCTTCGTCCAGCAACCCCTGCCTCTACCTCCCAGCCCTGGAATTGCCAGTGATGCTTATTAGGTGCTGTGATCTGAACTCCAGTCCTTGTGCTTGCCCATCAAGTGCTTTACCCACTGAGTCATGTCCCCTTGCCACTATATATGTATTTAAACTGCAGATAATTCATAATCATTTTATAGTAAAACCTAGATTATTTTCATAAATATATTTTCCTCTAGAAAAACAAAAGACAAAATGTGAATTAGTCCAGCATGTTCATATATGTAAGATTACTGTATTAGTCTCTTTTCTGTTGCTGTGATAGAAACACTGTGACCAAGGGAACTTAGAAAAGGAAGAGTTTATATAGCTTACAGTTCCAAAGACGCACGAGTCCATCATGGTGGGGAGGCATGGTGGCAGAGTTGGCTGGAGTAGGAGCAGAAGCTAAGCTCTCACATCTTCAAGCAGGCATGGGAAGCAGACTGCAACCGGAGATCCAACAAAGCTTAAGAACTCTCTAAGCCTGCCCCCAGTGATATACTTCTTCCTGCATGGCCACACCTTCTAAGTCCTCCCAAAACAGTGCCACCAACTGGGGACAAATTGTCCAAATACTTGGAGCCTATGGAGGACATTCTCATTCAAGCCACCACATTTAGCAAAAAGTCTTGTGTTAGATGCCTTCAAGAATAACAATAGGAAGTTTTTAAAACCTCCTATAAAGACTAAAAATAGTAAGAAGAATAAAATATGATACCTTTAAGTACATTATACCATACATTATATGGAAATTAGGGAGGAACTATCCTAAAATTTTACTTTCATATTTTGATCAGATAAATAATGATAAATTTTTACTTAGAAGGACATTACACATGTGAGCAAAACCGGCATTGGGAGTTTGGATAATTTCATCCAGTGTAACAGAAACCTTAATATAATGTAGCTGGATCAGTAATAGGACAAACTGTGGGATTAATTGTTAAAATTGGATTCATAAGGGCATCAAAGATCCAGTTTCTTTCTCTCTACACCACATCATCCTTAACATAAGCTTCTCCAAAGCATAGTAGGATGGGCTGCAACACCCCGACATGGAGACTTAATATGACAGGTTCAAAGACTTCACGTTCTCCAGATCTTCTTGGGCTTTTGTTACCTACATGAAACAAAATTTTCCAAGAAAATTCTACCCATGTCTTAAAAAAAAAACCATGAATGGGAAAAGAACTGGGACTATTTTCCAATTCTACAAGTTACTTATGGGAGCTGGTTTAAAAAATTACAGTCACAGCTGAGCGTGGTGGCGCACGCCATTAATCCCAGCACTCGGGAGGCAGAGGCAGGTGGATTTCTGTGAGTTCGATGCCAGCCTGGTCTCCATAGCGAATCCAGGCCAGCTGGGGCTACAGGAAGACCCTGTCTCAAAAAGACCAAAAAAAAAAAAAAAAAAATTACAGTCACAAGATGAATTAGTCATGATACTATGACTATTTTTACTTGAGATATAACAAACATTTCTGTACATCCTTGGTACATGAAAATTTTATAAGAACTGATGAACAGATGCCTCTTCAGTATTGTGAATGTGATTAATGTTGAGCTGCTCTCTCTGTCTCTAAGCGTTTGTAACAATTACACTCCATCTCTCACTGTATTTGGGCTCTGTTATTTCCAATTTTCACAAGCATTTGTCCCGACAAGATTTTTTTTTTAGTCTTTTTGAGACAGGGTCTCTCTGTAACCCCAGCTGTCCTGGAACTCACTATGTAGACCAGGCTGGCCTTGAACTCACAGAGATCCACCTGCCTCTGCCTCCTGAGTGCTGGGATTAAAGGCATGCGCCACCACGCCCAGCTGTGATTTCAATTTTTTAAGTTGCTATTAGTAGACATAAAATAAAAAAATTCTAATATCTTAAAGAATTTAGTCATACTGCCCTTTGGAATTTAGAATTTCCTTCCACATTTACTCTGGTAATAGGTAGATTCTAGTGCTGTTTCTGTTTCTACCAGAATATCATCTAAATGTAATCCTTTAGGTAATATTTGAGTATAATTTCTTTTATCATAATGCACTTTAGATTCATCCACACCATGTGTATCAGTAGTTTATTCTTTTTGTTACTTAATGGCATTCCACTGTATAAATATATCACAGTGTGCCAACCCATTCATTTGAAGAACACTTAGGTTATTTGCAGTTATTGATCTTTGCAAACAATGAGATTGTAGACATTAGTGTGCAGGTTTTGTGTTGTATGCTTTCAATTTTCAATTCCCAGAGTTAACAGAGAGAAGAGGAATTTCTTGATTATATAGTAAACATGTGTATGGAGTTCACTGACTATTGTGGTACTGGAGATTGAAAGTAAGGATTCACTATACATGGCACTAAATGGGTGTTTAACTTATAAACTCATAATATTTTTCCTTAAAAAGATGTGTATAAATGTGAGTTTTAAACTCTTTAAAATTGACACTGTGTCTTGTTTAGGAAAATTTTCCCTTCCTCTGACTCAATTGACACTGTGTCTTGTTTAAGAAAATTTTTCCTTCCTCTGACCAAAACCAACCAACCAACCAAACAAACAAACCAAAAAAAAAAAAAAAAGCATATTATGGAGATATTCTCCTTTATTTCCTAAAACTTCACTATTCTGCCTTTTCATACAGATGTTAAAACCACCTAAATTTGAGAGTGCAAATGTTTAAGAGCATCACACCTTTAAATGTCCTAGTAATATGTTGAGCAAGTTTCAGCTTAAATTTGAAGAATTCTGTCAATTATAAAATTAATTTAAAGGAAAAACTGTCAAAGCAAATAGAAGTGAATTTCATAATATTATTTCCAAGCTGAATTGAGCTTAATGAAGAATATCTTAGATGTGTCTTCTTTATTTCTTTGCTTTTAGGGTGAATATAATGACAATTAATACAGAAATTAACCTTTCAAAGCAGGCAGCAAGTGTGTGACATCTTTCATTAGGTGGTTTTTATTGAAAGAAATAGAATTAATGGAATATTAGACAAAGCAGAATTTTTTAAAAGCATGGGATTGATTGAAATTTAACAAAATAATGGTGAAATGAAGTTATTATTGTCCTGCAAAGAATGATCATGCATGAGACTGGTTCACTGATAAGGAATCTTTCCTTTGTATTTGTTACAGAATTTTTTATGAATCGCTTTACTGGCTTTATACCTTTACTACTTTATACAAACCGAGAAATTCTGATCTCCAGTTTGTCCCATGAAATGTGTCGAGGGACACATTGACAACTTCCCCCCTGGGTCTTTGGTTTGTTTGGGATACTTCTGGTATTTTCTGAACATACCATTCATAGATCTACGGTTATGAGCCACATGTTGACTTTGTTCTATGATAATAGCTGCCAGTAAAGCAAAAACAAAAAAACAAACAAGGATTGGGAATGCTGGGTGGGTTTATTTTGCCTTTAAAAATATGAGACACAAGCTGGTGAAACTGGTTAGGACCCACTGCTCACTGGAAGTGCACGCCTTTCCCGGGTCTCAGAAAGTTTGGCCTTCTGATTATCTTTTCTCTTCTTCGTCTCTTTTCTCCATGCAAACAAATTAAGCTAAAGATGTTTTGCTTTGTGTTTGTAAGTTTCCAGTTTGTCTTAAGTTTAATTTATCCATTTTATTTTGAGACCATATAACCCATTCTAAAATGTTTTTCTTTTGTAACATTTAGTTTTACAGAATTTTTAGTTTTCTTTGTAAGTTCATGATTCATTTAGATGTGTGTTTGTGTGTGTGTGTGTGTGTGTGTGTGTGTGTGTGTGTGTGTGTGTCTGTGTGTAGCCTCTTTTCTCCCTCTCCTCCTTCCTGGTTCTCTTTTCTTATTTTAAGAACATGCATAGCCAGTCCTTTCACACTATTGATCGAAAAGACCTTTCTCCAGTGATTTTGTGTTTGCAGATTTTTTGATCTGCTTGTCCTTGGAGAGTTGATTTCTTTGTGTATTCTGTTCTTTTCTATCAATCTATTCACCTTCATGATGACACCACAAGGAACTGATCATTGTAGGTTTAAAATCATCAGGTTTTGTTAGATTTTCCAACTTTGCTTTTCAAAGTTTTCCCCCCATGCTTTTCTGTATGATTTTGATCCTTTGTATTCCCAGCTCAAATTCAAAATCTGAAAAGTCCTCCTTAAAGTCAGATTTGATAATACATTGGAACTATAAATCAGTTTGAACAGACAATCTCCCATTATTGAATTGTCCCAGCTACTAACAAAGTATATCATAAACTATTTAAACTTTCTTAATTTTTTTTTCTCAGAAACTATCTTTGGTAGTATGCTCTTACACAAGTAATACATTTTTTAATCAGCTTAATTTCTAAGTATTTCAAATTTTCATCATTCCTGTTGTGATAGTGCTTTCAAAAGATGGCTTAAACAAGTCCTAAACAAGACATTTATTCTATTATTCTATGATCAAGAAACATTGCAGAAGAGAGACCAGAGAGTAGGTATGAACTGGAAGACATAGAGAAGAGATGCAAAATAATATCTTCAAAGCAAAGGGTACAGGTGCTGTTTCCTTGCCACATGACAGATGAGCCATTCTGTAATGACCCTGATTTCATCCAGTAGCTCACCACCACAACCTCTATGATCTGCCTCATCTCTTCATACTACCACCTTGGTCATAAGCTTTCAGCACATGAATTTCATAACATTTTTGTTCACCACAGTATATGTCCTTTTATGCACTTAGTGTACCGTGCTTGAGTCTGCACACACCACCATGCCTATAACTTAGAAGTAACTTAAAATCTGTATGGTGGGATGGATTTTTAAGAAATGTGCAAAGTATCACAAATTCTTTTCTTGCTCCCTAGACTTAGAAACATTCTAAAATGGGTTGGAAAATGGACAGGTGACAACTTCTTTTTTCCTTTCTGTAGAATTCTATGCATTTTTGATGGTAACTGTGGTTAGGAAAAGATTGGAATTGGGAAACAGGTAATAGAGATTTCTGAAAAAGGATAAAAATTCCCTGAGTATATTTGCTTCCTTTCCCCTTCCTTTTCTTTCTTTTCTGTATCTGCTGTCTCTTTTACACTGCAATTTTCTCAGACTTGACTGAAACATGTTAATCTTTTCTTTATAACAAAGTGTTTTCCACTTCTCCCATTGTTTCAGTCATTAATAATTCTTTTAAATGTATTTAAACATTAAATTGAACGTTATGTAGTATTACCTTTATTTGTTTAACTGATGCCCTTAAGTTTAAATTTCTGTGTGGGAAGAATTCCCTGTCAAAAGGGTGGAAGATGAATCACTATAGGAAGGTTGAAATCCATCAAAATGTCACAATCAAATTAAGCATTAATTAAAAGCTCACAAATATCACTCAAAGTTGAATACCAGAAAATTGCTTCAGAAAATTATACTTTGCAGTGTCAGTATTGAGTATCATAACTTATTTCTAACGTATGTTCTACAAATTTGAGTTTCAAGTATTATAGATAGTGCTTTTTTGAGAATAGACTACTAGGGGTTGGAGAGATGACTCAGCAGTTAAGAGCACTAGCTGCTCTTTCAGAGGACCCAGATTCAGATCCCAGTATCCATGTGGCAGCTAACAACCATCCATAATGCCAGTTCCAGGGACTCTGAAGCCCTCATCTGCCCTCTGTGGGCTATACACTATATGGGTCCCCTTACATACGTGCAGGCAATATATTCATACACATAAAATAAAAGAAAAATAACAAAATATTTTTAGAATAAAATAGATAAAAAAAGAATAACATATTAGACATGTTTGAATTTTTTCTGTAGCTATTTACTGTATTATCCATCTCTGATAGCCTTCTATTTATACAATTGTTTAATAAAAAGCCCTGAAGATCAGGGCGTTTACAGTCCTATTTGTAGCAGTACCATCCACGATTTCTAGCCTCCAACCTCATTCTATCCTTAGGTACATTACAAAGTTATGGGATGGAACCTTGAATGACGTTAAAATCATTATCGCGCCGAAGATTCCTCCATGGCAGCTATCATGCATCATCATATTTGTAGGCTCTCAACTTGTACCAATAAAGGATAAAATGCTAGAAAAGAAAAAAATCCAAGAAGTATCAAAATTCTAAAAATGCAAAGAAGAGAGATGTCCTTCATTTACTCAAATGAATAGAGTTTTAATAAGATTCTTAAAGTTTGCATGTGGATTTAGGGGCATGCCCCACATAATGAGACATACATGAGTTTGTTTTACATTTGTTTATCATGGTGTGGTGGGGGTGGAATGAGGGTAGGGATGGGAATGAGCTGTGGAAGTTACAAGACAGTTTACCTGAGTCTGTTCTCACCTTCTACCACATGAGTCCTGGAGATCTAACTAGGGTCATGAGTCCTGGTGGCAAGCATCTTTACTGGCTGAACCATCTCTCTGGCTCCTGACACTTCAGGATCACATCTTCTCCTTCTAGTCCCCCTCCTACTACCCACGTATTCTTGATCGCCTTTTCTGATGCTCTGATCTCCTTGATTTGACACACTGAAGAAGCCAAGGGAGTTTCCAGCTCTATTAGTGCCAAAAAGATTACGCAGATTTTAAGTTGTTCTTTAAAGTGTGAAAATAAGTATATAGTTTTAAATAATTGAGATACAGATTGTAGTCTATAGCCACACTACCCTGAACATGCTTGATTTTATCTGATCTTGGAAGCTATGAAGGGTTGGACCTGGTTAGTACTTGGATGAGAGATATAAACTGTAAAAATTTCAATAGTGTCTGTCAGTGGTATGACTGAGGGACTTTAATCTGTTATTTATACTTAGCCTTGTTTTGTCAATTTTCACAACAGAAATAAAAATGTACATATTAAAACAATAAGTTATCTTAAGAAACATATTTTAATATGTACATAAACCAGCACATGAGTGCTAATCCAGCCATTTATAAAGTCCTAAATTATAAATATCAGGAAAAAAATGAAAAATTAGATAGAAGTAACTATATCATGTAGCATTCAAACCACAGCATCAAAGGGTTTTTTATTTGCCTTGATTTGTTCTGCTTACTTTTTCATTATATTTGAAAGAGTTTTATTGCAATTTGGATGAAAGAAAAAGGAAAGCAGGGAAATGAGAAATTTATAAAAAGTCAAATGACTCATGAAACAGTTCAAAGCATAAAATGGCACATTATTTTCAGATAAGGAAAAATATAGATGAATCACTTAACTTAATCATCTATTTCTCTGGTTTTGCATTAGAATTTAGTAAAGCAGATGAAAAAGAGTTGTCATTAGTAAGATATTTTATTTTTAAAGCCATAAGTCTATTATAATTTTTTCTGAGACTCTCAGACATGAGTATGGTTTTTGCATTATTTTCATGCCTCCCAGTCCCCTTCCAACTCCTCCCATGTCCATATCTGAGACCGGACATTCCTATAAAGAGGTTCTGATGCCTATTTCTGCCACCACATGCACGCTCTTGTGTCCACTGGTAGGCAATGCTCTACCGCTCTACCACTAAGCAATACTTAAGATCTGTTACATCAGGTGGGGAGTGCACCTGCAATCCCAGCATTTAGGAAGCAGAGGCAAGGAAATGGGAGACAGTGACTAGAGGCCACCCTGATCTACATTCTGAGAACTCATTAGCCTTTTTAAAAATGGAAGAAAGGAGGAGGAACAGAAGGAAGAGGAAGAGAAAAAAGCAGAAGAGAAAACAGCAACTGCTCTGTTGCGTGCTACTAATAAGCTTTATAGTATATACTTTTATATACTTTTCTCTAGCTCAGTAAGTTGGGGACAGAATGCATACAGCTTCCTTTTCATTCTAATTACCAGAGGCCACAAAAATTTACTTGTACACTGTTGATGAGCTAAATTGTGAAGGAAGTTAACAGTAAAAACACAGCCAATTTTAATAACGTGAACAACTTAATTTGCAGATCAACATTGTCTTCTGAAACTTGAATGACTGCCCTTTCTACAGGTTCCTGCTGATCGCTCTGATCTCTACCATCTGAAATGTCACCCAACTTCAGCTTCCACAAAATAACAATCACACTTCTCAGTAGCTGATTTTAACAATGACCAAACCATGATACAAAAAAAAAAAAAAAAATAGAAGTGGATGCTTACTAGCAGAAATGTAATTCATTTAGTGAAAGGAAATGAGGAAGTGAAAGTTCTAAGTCTGGAAAAGATGAAAATTTTAAGCCCTGATATTGTAAAACTAGAATAATAGGAATGTGCTGCACATTAGAAATGACAAGTACCTTGAACACTGCCATTTGAAGTCTCTACTATGTATAGGGAGCTCTCCGAAGAGACTAGAGTCTGAAATCTAGCTCCAGGCTTTAGTGGCAAATAATATAAGAGAAATGTTAGTAGGAACAAGAAAACAGTGGCTAGGGAGATGGCTCAACCAGTTAGTTAGGTTCCTAGTGTACAAGCAGGAGGACCTGAGTTTATATCTGCAGCACCAGTGGAAAAGCCAGGCAAGCAGTGAGTGCTTGTAATCCAAGTGCTGGTTGGGGGATGGGGAGTGGGAGGGCACACAAGAGGATCCCTGGGGATTGTTGACCAGCCAAAATAGCTGAGTCAGTGATCTCCATTATCAGTGAGAAATCTAGGCTCAAATCTTCTGGCTTCAACACACACACACACACACACACACACACACACACACACAAACACACACAAACAGGGGCACATGGGCATAAGCAGATATATACACAAACAGAAAAAGAAGAAGAAGACGAGGAGGAGGAGGAGGAGGAGGAGGAGGAGGAGAAGGCCACAAGCAGGAAAACTTTTAAAAACGTGTTTGCAACTCTTTATCCCTTTCCAACCAGAATACATGGCATTTCCTCTGCAGAATTCATTTGATTTGAGGCATTAAAAAGGACAGAACTGAAATGTGAGTCTTTAAATCGGCCGCCAAAAGACCTCTTCAACCGCCAGCTCCTCTTAGTCTGTTTTAGAGCACTTTGTTCTTTATTCCCTCTCATTTCCTACCAGTATTTCTTTATCTCAATAATGCACTGAGCATCAAAATATAATTTTGAACTCAATGAGTGTGAGATTAGGGAAAAAAAATGATTCAACCAACAGATTGTGTCTTTTCCCTAAGAAACCATTTTTGCAATGAAGAACAAGAAAGAGGTCCCTTTAAAATTCAAAATTTGAGGTGAAGAAAGATTCCAGTCAACTTTGACTTGAATGAGCTCTGATCCATTTGTACTGCATTTTTCAAAGATTTTGGGGTCAAAATCCATACATTTTTATCTTAACAGTACATGCCTGTGGGTATATTTCTTTGCCTTTTATACCATTTCAAACCCTGGCTTTTAGTCTTTGGGGCTGGCAACTAGAATGTAGGGTTGCTAAGAGACCAAGTCCTACGTTAAAATTCAGTAACCAGGCTTCTGTTTGCACATCTGTTAGTGATTGCATGGGGCTTTGGGCAAAAAATTTGTAACACATTCTGAATATCCATTTGTTCAGAAAAATGAGGCTTTTATCAACTTGACAGTTAAAGGATTAAATAAGAAGCCATTGAAAAACAGAGAATTATAGAAAGCTATTAATAAGAGAAAGAAGGAAAAAAAGTTCGTTTTCAAAATCAAAATATTTGATCTCTAACATTGTGAGTCATATATCCTGAAGTGTGTGTGTGTGCGTGTGTGTGTGTGCATTTGTATGTATTGCATATCATATTTCAAGGTATATGTCACATAACACACACAATTTCCATCTACCCTAGCCTTAAACAACCACAATTTATATTCATTTATTTTTAAAAATCTACATTTATTCATTGCATACATGTGTGCATCTGTGTACATGTTCCATGATGTATGTGTGGTAATCAGAGGACAGTTTGTAAGTTGGTTTCTTCTTTCCACCATGAAGATTCTGGGGACTGAACTCATCTTTAAGCCTGGCCACAAGCCACTTTAACAAGTGCAACATCTCATAAGCCCCTACACAATCTGTTTCCTATCTCTATAGATTTGTCTATTCTGGACTCAATTCCTAGTAATACAATCATAGCATGGTTCTTTGTGACCGATGTCTTTTACAAATGATAATATTTTTCAAACCTTAATCAGGTTGTAGTAAGCATATCTAATATATTCTAGGAACATGCTATATTTGGTTTATCCATTCATTGTTTGGTGGACATTTGGGTTGTTTTATTTCTACTTTTAACCAAATACAGCAGCGTAATTTTTGTTGGCAAACTTTTGTATAGATGTATGTTTTAATTTTCTTTGTAAAAATAGTAGAAGCACAGCTAGATAAAATAGTAAGTCCATGATTGATGATTTGAGAAACTGACACATTCTTTAGAGTGGTTGCACCACTTTAATATTCCTATAGCAGTGTATGGTTTCAAGTTCCATACACCCTCTTCTGTAGTTCTTATTATCTGCGTTTTTTTTTTTTTTTTTTTTTCAGGCATTCTTGTGGGTGTGAAGCAGTATCTCATGACAGCTCATTAATAATGCTAAATGTCTTTTCATGTCCATATCTGCCACTTGTATATCTTTGGGAAAATAGCTGTTCAAATATTTTTTCCAGTTTAAATTTAAATGTTTGTCTTCTATTATTGAGCTGCAGTTGTTACTCCATTTCCCTCAATTTTCTAAGGCCCAGCATGGAGATGATTTTGCTTGATTAAGGGAAGTATCTACCTCCTCCCAAAAATCTTTTCTTGACTATGTATTGTATAGCACAAAGTCTCTCTCTTCATTTGTGACAAAAGTCACTATGGTAAACTGAAGCTAGGGCTCCAGTCTAAGCAAAAATTTAATTCTATAAATTAGTGAATGAACTTTACAGCATCAGAAAATATAAGACATATAACCTCTTAAGTTTTAGTTATGCTCAGAAGGTGCCAGAGAGCTTATAGACAATTAGTTCACTAGCCAATGTGGTTAAGTGTGATCAACCAAAGTGCATTTTATTAGCTTCAATCAGGATTTTGTTTCAGACTTAAATATTTCTCCATACACTTTAATCTCCGTGTCAGCCCTATTCTGTTTGGAAACAGGCATGACAAATCATTGGAGGGGAAAAGTCACAAAAAAAATGTGAAGTTCTTTACGTACTAAAGAAAAGGTCACTTTTGTTCCATCCCTTTATGCCACAGAAAATCACTGTGTCTGAGAATGAAGTCTAAGGCTACCTGTAGTGCATTCAGTTGTAAAGGTGCAATTGTCTTCAACAAAGATGAAGCCATAGAATCTTTCTAAAGGTAAGAAAGTAAAGAATAGGAAGAGCTTTTGATTTAATGAAAGTGAGATACAATAAATTCTACCATCTATAGTGACCTCCCCATTACCATGAAGAACCTTTTGTTGTGTGGAGATACCAAGCAATATCTATTCTTCTCCTGCCCAGTGGGGAACATCCAGGCAAGACTGTGGATTCAATTCAGATTTCCTTTTCCCCAATGGATACAGTATCTCTTCTTCTAACACCACTCGAATATCATATGTTCCAGCTTCTCCTTTCCTCATCAATTACTTTTGATCACGAATTCATTTAGTAGATCATTTCCCAACCACCATGCCCAGCTAAAATACATTTCTTATAGTAGGCTAGCACTCTTTCAGGAAACTCATTTGGCTTCTTGAAACTTCTTTTTTTTCCTTCTGAGGATAATAATAGATCATCTTCATAGTTTCTTTTAAAGAAGAGAAAATGTTCAACATGTGTTTGCATGTACAGGTTTGTTTTAACTTCACTTTATGTATTTATTTAATCAAGTATTGTATTGCCCAACTTAACTACCTGTCTAACTTACCCAGTTCAATCATTGAGGCTGGTGAATAAGTGAGTTTTACATTCAACATAAAATTGACTCTCATGAACAATTATCAAAAGAATATGTCAAATGCTAAAGGAAGTTTTTAAAAAAGAGAATAACTCCAGAAATGTTTTTTTAGTAATGAAGTAATCATTGCATAAATATAAATTTCCTCCCAGCAGAACTTTGAAAGAGCAAACACTAAATTTAATGTTTGTTTGTTTAAAATGAATCATATCATTATGTAAACAAAAGTTTTGCAGGCCCTTGCTTTCATTTCTTTTATAATGTAGAGCATAAGCTATTCAGGGCTCGCCTGGGGACAGTTGAAAATACATCACATTATTTCCTGGCTTCTTGGAAAACTCAGTGAGCAGCAGACAAATCTGCTACACGTGATGCATGAACTGTGAAGGAAAAGACTCTGGGGCAGGCTCTCCAGACTGTGAGCGTGGAAAGGGAAGGACTCATTTCTTCACATTGATTTAATTTTCTGGTTGGAGAATTCTTTTCTTTTTTAATGAGTGGGTGTTGTGTTTTTTTAAATCTTGAAAATCTTTTTCCAAATAACTATGATCTTAAGGATACTGATTACAGACACACAAGAAAATGAAACTCAACCAGCAGTATAACCAGATTAGTATTCTTTGGAGAGACATGTTCCATATAAAGTGCTTTCAGAAAATTCAACTAAAATTGGTAAAAGGAAAAAAAAATTACCATCACTTTGGTATTGATTACCCAAACTATATGCAGTTTTTCATATCTAATGGGAAATCAAATGAAAACTCTGTTCTCCAAAGTCTCAATTTGCAGATCTGGAGCTTCTCAGCACAATGGGTCCAACTTGGTCATGTGTCTAAGCCTGAATAAACTAGTCCCTGGGGTTTGGAAAACTGTCATTAAGTTCAGCTTATGGGGATGTTCTTGGTAGCCAGAGATAGAATCAGTTCTTTTATGAGTGTAAATGGTCTTGACTACATGTAAAAGAAATTTCACATTAAATAAGTTTAAAGCCTAAGTTCAAAGATAGGACAGGTATTCTGCTTGGTTAAAGTAGGAGTCTATCTTCTCTGCAACTTCTGTATCTCTCCTTTTTCTTTGTGTTGGCTTTAAGATGGATAACTCGCTGCCAGGTGTGGTGGCTTGTGCCTTTAATCCTAGCCTAAAGAAGCACAGGCAGATGGACATCTGCAAGATTGTCCCGACCCGCAGGACAGTCAACGTGGGTTGACTTCCAGGTCACCTGGGACTAGAAAGACCCTGTCAAAAATCACACAACAACAACAACAACAACAACAAAAAAAAACCTAAAATATGTATAACCCACAACTTTTCAAATACTCAAATATGCCCTATTTATTTCAAGATGAGTAATACAGCAAATTAGGTAACCCGGAAGAATAAAGGAAAAACTTCACTATTGTATTAGTCACTTTTCTGTTGACGTGATAGAAACACTGACCAAAGCAAGTTACAGAAGGAAGAGTTTATTTGAGCTTATGGTTCCAGGGGAATTACAGTCTATCATGGCAGGGAGGCATGGTGGCTGGAGGTGGCTAGAGAAGGAGCAGAAGAAGCTAAACACTCACATAATCATGCAGGTATGGGAGCAAGAGAGCAACTGGAGATTTGGCAAGGCTTAAGAACTCTCTAAGCCCACCCCCCAGTGACGTGCTTCCTCCAGGAGAGCCACACCTTCTAAAACCTTCCCAAACAGCACCATCATCTGGGGACAAAATGTCCAAATACTTGGAGCCTATGGGGGACATTTTCATTCAAACCACCACATTCCACCCCTACCCCCATAGGCTCATGACCATATGAAATGCAAAATGCATTTAGTCCAACTTTAAAAGTCCCCAGAGTCATTATCAGTGTCAATACTATTTGGAAGTCCACAGTCCAGAGTCTCTTCTGAGACTCAGGTAAATATCTTAACTGTAAACCACTATAAAATCAAAAGACAAATTACATACTCCCAACATACAGTGGAACTGAATACACATTACCATTCCAAAAGGGAGAAAGGGAGGCATAGTAAGGAAATACTGGATGAAAACAAGACCAAAAACCAGCAGGACAAATACTAAATCCAGTAGCTCCATATCCAACTTATGGTACTTTACTTCCAAAGGGCTTAGATGACTCATCCTCTCTAGCTTTGCTGCTTGCAACACATATCTCTCTCCTGTGCTGGTACCACTCTCTGTATGCAGGTCTTCTTGGCAGATGCCTCATAGCTCTGGCACCACGAGCTTCTTGGGATCTCCATTTCCAACCAGGCTTCACCTTCACAGCTTCATGCAAGGGCCTATCAGGGCCTTCTCTATGCAGAGGAATCCCTGCTGCATGCTGCCTGGCCTCAGCAGCTCTCTGAAACCGTGGAGGCAGAACTGATGACCCCTTCACTCTTGCATCTTTCATGCCTCTAAAGCCAGCACCAGGTGAATGACAATGCCAAGTTTGACTGCAAGTGTGGGATGGACTTCAGCCTGCTTTATCCACTTTAGAAGCTTTTCCCTGCAGTGGTCCCTGCACTATTTCCCTTTCACAAGTTGGAGGCTTAACTGGGTGTGGTCTTGTCCTGGAGGCACTCTCTGCATTGCTTAAGTTTGAATCTCTAGGCCTCTCCTTAATCACTTTAATCTCCTTAATCACTTTAATGTCCTTACCAATGGGATCCTCTCCATCACATGCCAGGGCTCCAACATTTATCTTCCTGAGGCTCTTTATCAATCCATCCTGTACACTCTTAATTTC
>NW_008349068.1:6712499-6713701 GCF_000622305.1 Nannospalax galili | reverse complement strand
TCACCTTTTTCTACATTAGGCTCTCTTGAAATTTCTTCCACCGGAGAAATTAGTCCATTGATTTTTAACTTGGCCTCAGGCAACATTTTTGTTCGAGGGCAACTCCAGCCAGACTCTTTGCCAAAATATCCCAAGTGCTGCTTAAGCCCTTATTTCCCTCTGGAACTACATTGTTGTCAGCACTATTTTCTTTCAGGTGTTTATAGAATGGCCTGTTAAGCTCTGCTTACAGCAATCAACCACTTTTCTATCCCAAACTTCCAGTCTTCCACATTGTTCCAAAACCCCATATGGTCAGGTTCTTCACAGCTAACAGCCCACTCTCTGGTATCAATTACTGTATTAGTCACTTATCTGTTGCTGTGATAGAAACACACCAAAGCAATTTATAGAAGGAAGAGTTTATTTGAGCTTATGGTTCCAGGGGAATTACAGTCTGTCATGACAGGGAGGCATGAGGGCTGGAGGTGGCTGAAGCAGGAGCAGCAGAAATAAGCTCTCACATCATCATGCAGGCACAGGAAGCAAGAGAGTGGAGATCTGGCAAGGCTTAAGAACTCTCTAAGCCCACCCCCCAGTGATAGGCTTCTTCCAGGAGAGCCACATCTTATAAAACCTCCCCAAACAGCGCCATCATCTGGGGACAAAATGTCCAAATACTTTGAGTCTATGGGGGACATTTTCATTCAAACCACCACATGATAGAAGAAGCATTTCATTACAGCATTAACATATTCAATAAAAATTTCCAGAGCAAAGATGCATCTCTTTCAAAAGTGGCTGTAAATTTTTAAATTCACAGTTGAATTAATACAGTCATATACTATTGAACTCAGTATAAACCCTATAAGATAAAATTGAATGGGGTTTTAACCTTTCAAAAAGATCTCTATCTCCCATTTCATTTTAAGATATGCTGTTTCCTACATTTTTTTTTGTCTTTTTTGAAACAGGGTCTCCTTGTAGCCCAAGCTGTCCTGGAACTCACTATGTAGACCAGGCGGCCCTTGAACTCACAAAGATTTGCCTGCTTCTGCCTCCCAAGTACTGGAATTAAAGGCGTGCACCACCCATGTTTGCACACGTCTTTAATCTCTATGTATCTGATTATTACTAGTCACAGCCAGTTGGTTACATGTGGATCCTTAGTACTTGAGTATGGATATAAAGTCATCAGGTAGATTTCACTGGTAATGTTTATC
>NW_008349068.1:6704120-6712478 GCF_000622305.1 Nannospalax galili | reverse complement strand
TTTTTTTGTTTATTTCATACAGAACATCCCAAACAATCTTATTTATCTATATACCCACTTCCCAAATGGTACCCTCCCATAGTTGCCTCCCAACCCCACACAGGATCCTACAACTCTGTCATCCCTATTACCATCCACTGTGTGTAGGCACCCCCAGCCATTCCCCAGTGCTTGTCTATCTGCTGAATCTAGTCAGCCTATCTAGAGTTCCTTGTTTTAGGAAGATCAGCTCTTCCTCATCTAGCAGCAATCAGTTGCCAGTATTCCTTTAGATACGATTGGGGTCTGCTGTTCATTTTTCTGGTTCTATGCTGGGTTACTGTCTGGGAGTCTCTTGGGCCACCCTGGCCAACAACTCAAAGGAAGGTATCTCCTAATTGACATTGTTTCTTGTTATGTAGCCTTTATCTACATACACGGACTCTTAAAGAGTTATATTGATCAATTTAATCTTTGGTTATACTTTCCTTTAGGGTGTTTAAGAACATGCAGTTGGCCCAGATAAACCAATTTATTTTTACTCTTTAGGGTGTTTGAGGATCTGTTCCTCAGGGGTAACATGTGCTTGGGAGGAGCCCCTGGCTCCCTCCTTTCTTTTACCAGTTCTATCTATGTGAAGATAATTCAAAGGTCCTGCTCAACCATGGGTGGCTTGGAAGCATGGAGGAAATGCTTCCTTTGTGTTGACCCTCCTCTTTGTAGACTGAACACTACTTCAAGTCAATTTGGTGGGGTCTCCATGGCCTCCTTGATCAAGAGGACAGGTGACTCACCACAGTTAGAGGACATTTTGGGAGATGCTCATAGTCTCCTGGAACTTAGTCGACCTAGGAAGGCAAGGAACAAAACCTGTCCTTTACGTCCCTCTCATCAAATTAGTATAAGCCACAAAGTATGTCTGTTAAACATCCAAGAAGGTTAGTTCCACCAGTCTGGCATTTTTTTACCATGTGCCATGAAGATAATGCTTGGGCAAATACCAAACGTTCTCAGATAAATCTTACCTAGATATATATTATATTCCTTGAGATGGTTTTATGTATAGATTATCAGTAGGTTGTTTGATTAATATGGTTCCCTCTTGTTTTTTTTAAAAACTAGCTAGGCATTATTTATCTCTTGTATTGTCTAACCCTTCCACCATGGTTTCCCCATTCAAAGGACCCCAATTTTTCCCATTTCTCCCTTAATAATACCCTTCTTCTATGGTCCCACCTTTCTTGAGATCCTTCTTTCCCTTTATTCCCAAGGTTCCTTGTATAACCTTCCCTCCCCTCTCCCCTTAAAAAAAAACAAAAACAATTTTTATCCATATCTCCCTTATTAACACCTGTTTCCTACTGTTCTTCTCTTTCAGATTTTTTCTTTTCCTTTACCTTGGTTCCTTTGCATTATCCTGTTTCCAGGTAATTATGTCTGGATACATACTCACTTATCAGGATTTGGTTCTAGGATCCACATATGAGGGAGAACATATGTCGATTTTTTTTTTCTGAGTCTGTGTTACTTCACTTAATATAACAGTTTCTAGTTCCATCCATTTACCTGCAAATTTGATGATTTCATCTTTCTTTACTGATGAAGTAAAACTCCATCGTATAAATGAACCACATTTTATCCACTTGTCAGTTGAGGGACACTTAGATTGCTTCCATCTCTTAGCCATTTTGAAAAGAGCAGCAACAAACATGGCTGTACAAGTGTCTCTTCAATAGGATGAGTTCTTTGGGTATATGCCAAGGAATGGTATAACTGGGTCAAATGGTAAGTTCATTTGGAGTTTTTTAAAGAGTTCTCCACACTGCTTTCCATAGGGTTTGTACAAGTTTGCAGTCCCACCGGCAGTAGATGAGTGTTCCCCTTTCCCCACATCCTCTCCAACATTTGGTATCATTTTTTCTCTTGATCTTAGCCAGTCTGACTGAAATCTTAAAGTGATTTTAATTTGCATTTCCCTAATTACTAGTGATGTTGGACACCTTTTAGGATGCTTCTTAGCCACCATTATTTCTTCTTTTGAGAGCTATCTGTTCAGCTACCTAGTCCATGTTTTAATTGGGTTGCTTCCTTTCTTGATTCTTTGTTTTTTGAGTTCGTTATATATTCTGGATGTTAAACCTCTGTCAGATGTGTTGCTGGTAAAGATTTTCTCCCATTCTGTGGATTTTCTCTTCATTTTCCTGGTTGCTTCTTTTGATGTACAGAAGCTTTATAGTTTAATGAGGTCCCCTTTGCTGATTCCTGACCTTGTTTCCTGAGCAATTGATGTCTGGCTTAGAAAATCCTTTCCTGTGCCTATATCTTTTAGGTTTTTTCCAATGTTTTCTTCTAACAGTTTCAGAGTTTCAGACTTTACATTGAGGTCTTTGATCCATTTGGAGTTGACTTTTGTGCAAGGTGAAAGATAGGCATTTAGTTTCATTCTTCTACAGTTGGAGACCCAGTTTTGCCAGCACCATTTGCTGAACATACTGTGAAGTGTATTTTATCAGATATTAGAACTACAACACCTGCTTTTTTCTTAGCACCATTCACTTGGTATATTTTTTTTCCATCCTTTCGCCTTAAGGTAGTGCCCATCCTTGAAAGTGAGATGAGTTTCTTGCAGACAACAAAAATATGGGTTTTCTTTCTTAATCCATTCAACTAGTCTGTGTCTTTTGACTGAGGATTTCAGTCCATTGACATTTAAAGTTATTAATGAAAGGTGTATTGAATCTTATCATTTTTATTTTGTTCACATTCTTTGTGTAGCTGTGCATTTCCACAGTTATACCTCCATTGAGTTTCTTTCCATAACCCTTTGGGTATAGTCGTTCCTATCTTCAGTTTTTTGTATTGCTTCAAGAACTCTCTGAAGGGCTGGTTTTGTGGACAGGAATTCTTTCAGCCTATTTATGTCATGGAAGATTTTTCTTTCTCCTTCAACGATAATAGACATTTTGGCTGGGTAAAGTAATCTGGGTTGGCATCAGTGGTAATTTAGAACTGTGAATACAATATTTTTGTTTTTCATGTTATTATTTTTTCTCTGTGACTTTGACATGTGGATTTCTTTTGTAGTTTCTGATTCTTGTGTGAGACTCAAGCCTTTGTTCAGTTTAGGTCTGCTTCTTTTTGTAAACTTTATCCGCCTTTGTGGTATACTTGTTGGGCATGAAAACCTGGTTAGTCTAGGCTTCTGTTTCTCTCTTTTGATTTTATATTGGAGTGGCCAAATTGCTTTGTCTTCAGGAGTTCTCACAGAGGCCCAAGTCAGATGAGGATCAGATGTTCTCAGGCTTTTTCCTAAGGTCTGCATCCCTCCAGAAAAGATGCTGACCTCAGGAATTTGGGGCTGAGCTGGCCTGGGTGCAGGGCCCAGGAAAGATGCTGGTCCCAGGAAGTTGTTGGCTGTGTGCCCCAGGGATGCAAAGGGATGTGGGGCAGGAAGAGGCCCTGAAGGCTCTTGGGGACTACTGGGAGGAACTGGGTTGGTCTGGATGTAAAGGATCAGGAAGCAGTGGGGACTCTAGGCCAAGAGGTCAACCCAGGTGTCTGGGATGCCAAGACAAGAAATGGGCCAGTACCCAGGCTAGGACAAGAGACAGGGTGGGGGAGCTGGGAGGATGAATGGAGCTGGGGGAGTCAAGGCTCAGTGGGTGCCACAGGACCTACAGGGGAAAGATGTTGACACCAAGAAGCTGTGGCTGAGCCACCCAGGGATGCAAAGGTAGGTGGGGGAAGGACCAGGCCCAGAGGGCTCCTGGGGACTGCAAGGAGAAACTGAGTTTGTCTGGATGCAAAGGATCAGGAAGCAGTGGGGACTCTGGGCCGGGAGGTCAGCCCAAGGATCTGGGGTGCCAAGAGAAGAATGGGCCAGTACCCAGGCCAGGAGGAGAGATGGGGTGGGGGAGCTGGGAGGGTGAATGAGGCTGGGGGAGTCAAGGTGGGGTGGGTGCTGTGGGATTTACCCAGGAAAAATACTGGCACCAGAAGCTGGCAGCTGTGCCAAAACTTCACCATTATAATAAAATAAGATGATTTTCTTCAATGTGATTTGGCCATTTAGACCAAATGTGAACTTTTACCTGGTGCCAATCACAACAGGATACCATGGGTTGTGTGGTTTAAAGTTGAGTTCATTTATTACTATGCTGGCAGAATCAAAATGCCAGATGCAGGATTAGTGAATGACCACTTCTGAGCTTGGGATGAAACAGGCTTCCCTGAGTATCACAGAACACAAGACCCAGACTAGACACTGGAGCACAGTCTGTGTGTCATAAGAATTAAGGAAGGAGGCAAAAGATGTTGAAGGTGTTGGAGATGACAGGTGTTGGCGATGATGAGTGTTGATGGTGTCTGAGCATGGATCTTGCAGGGCCTGTCTAGACTGTGATACATTATGCATGACAAATGAAATAGTAAAAATGAAAACAGAAGTTAAATAAATTATGTTAATTACATGTGTGTTATGGTCCTTTTAGTTAGCAACAATATTATCATTTTAATTATAACTATTGTTCTCGCTGTAATCTTAATCCATCTGTATCATTATCTGATTCTGTGTTATCAAGACCATCTTCTCATGACTGGCATTCCGTTCTCTTCAGAAACACAAGGATAAAAGGAGGGCAAATAAATAAACCAGATGAAGAGGCTGACCTTTATCCACCAATCCATTCCATTGCCCCTTACCTTGCCAACTCTTTCCCTTGATCCTAATACTTATTAAAGAGGATAATGGAACAGAAGTTAAGAATCCTAATGACATTCAAAGGTGTGTGTGTGTATGTGTGTGTGCGTGTGTGTGTGTGTGTGTGTGTGTGTTAAGAAATATGATAAAACCTAGACTCATCTCTTTCAGTCAACACTGATGTCCACAATGGGACTGTTTCCTTTTGCTGGATAAGGTGTTTGATCCAGGGTTTTTTTTTTTTTTCCTGGCCTCTGAACAAGAGCTTTCTCTTTCACCCAGGCACTTGTTTTTTTTACCAAAATGATTTAACTGGACACAATAGCAAGTGCAACTGAGATAACATTTCTCAGATCATAACAGGTTTCAGTTCAGATCTTCACCATCTTTTTCTTGGCCTCCTTCCTTCCATTGATCAACTCATCTTGTTTCTGACAAAGACTAGGATGATAGTGTATGATACCATATAAAAAGCTGCTAAATCCTATGAGACTATTTCATAAACTAAAGTAACAAATAAAGTTATGTCCTATTTATGTACAATGAAGAAGGACTAGAATTCAGAGAATCAAGACCTTTTTTGTTCTAAGTAACTTTTGCATTTATTTATTGATATTTCATTAGATAATAACAATAACAATATTAGAAAAGTTTAGATTTTTTTTGTAAATCTGTATCAACTATTAATCTCAAATGCAGTCCCTTGAAATTAGGAAAAGAATGGAAATTAAAGTAGTATTTCCTGTGAGCAGATGCAGTGCTAAGTGATTTCTCATTTCTCATTGTGGTGGTTTGAATGGGAATGGTCCCCACAGGCTACAAGTATGTGAACACTTGGTACTCTCCAGTTTGGGGAAGGTTGGAACCTTTAGGAGATGTGGCCATGCTGGAGGTAGCATGTCACTGGGGATAGACTTTGAGAATATATAGTTTGCCCACTTCCACTATGACTCTGCTTTCTGTGCCTGCTTGAAGATGAGTGCTTAGCTTTCTGCTCCAGCCACCTCCTACAGCCATGCCTTCCCTGTCATGATGGACTCTTACCCCTCTGGAACTGTAAGTCAAATAAACTGTTCTATAAGTGGTCTTGGTCATGGCGTTTCATCACAGCAGCAGAAAAGTGGCTAATATGCTCATTATCCTTGTTTTCCTAGAGAGAAATTTGAAGCTCTGAAATCCATTATTTTCCTAATGATTTCAACATAGTAAAGTTTTAATTTTTTTAAATCTGCAAATCACTAGATATACAGAAAAATAAAGTTCGGTGAGGAATGTCAAAGAACACATATAGTTGTTAAATGCCCAGTCTGCACTTGATTTTGAACAAAGAAAATACGTGCAACATAGGCATGACTTTTATGATATAGACATAATCTGGATTAAAAGCTTTTTCCTAACCTTGCAACCAAAAAGTTGCTGTTTATAATATAAACAAACTTACTAAACCATGTGCTCTTCTAGAGACCTGGGCATATGGCTTAAGCCCTCAAGACCCCAACTTGCCCTCCAACCAAGATAACGAGTGAATGTGTATTATTAATATATCAATGTGCTGAAAGCAGTGTGCTTATCTGATTGGAGTCAATGAGAAAAATTGAGAAGTCTATTTGTAATTGTGTGTGTAATGTTCTGAGCCTAGGGATCAAAGGGCAAGATTTTCTGATAACAGTGGGTCCTGATTTCTACTTCCTTATTTCATGCTGCAGACACCGAATAAAGAATAAGCAAGGCCTTGACTCAGAAACACAGTTCTGAGCAATATATGAAGGAACAGGTGTTTGGCAGTTTGGGCACTCTTGAACTTAAAATGAATGCTAAGAGTTGGGCCTTTTCTTTTTTAAGCCTCACTGTAGTGCAGCTTAGTAACACCACAATACTGTATCACACTATCATTACAACAGCAAAGAAGTCAAGTTTGACAGATTTGGTAATAGCCTCAAAGCTGCATGTCTGTGCAGAAAGAAGAAAGAAGCCAAATC
This sequence comes from Nannospalax galili, assembly GCF_000622305.1. Lineage (NCBI taxonomy): Eukaryota > Metazoa > Chordata > Mammalia > Rodentia > Spalacidae > Nannospalax > Nannospalax galili. The sequence continues at coordinate 6,705,821 of NW_008349068.1, read as the reverse complement.
AAATGCTTCCCATTACAAAGATATTCTCACATAACCACATCATGCAATGTGCTGGGCTATCAGGTAGGCATGCTTATTGGAATTGAGATATTAGTAGTTAAGAATATCAGTTTGTATATGTAGAAAGCATTAAATACAATTAAAGACAAGGTCTTGATAAAGATATATATATATATATATATATATATAGTTGAAGGCCAGGAAAATGGCTCAATGATTAACGTACTTGTCATGCAAGTATAAGAAATGAAGTTTAGTCTCCAGAATCCAAGTAAATTCTGGTCAGCATGGTAGTCTACCTATAATTCTGACTCTGAGGCATAGACATGGGATCCTCAGAGCAAGCTGGTTAGTGAGACTAGCCATATAGGCAAGCTCTGGGCTTAATTGAGAGACTCTACCTCAGTGTATAAGGTAGCAATGGAGAATGATTCCCAGCATCAACCTCAGGCCTCCACATGCAGATATACACATGTGTATAGCATCCCCCCTACAGGTATACCCACACAATGCAACAGGCATACACACATGCATACCATACATACATGAAAAGTGAAAATTCATGCCCCATCTGTCCTCTTTCCTGTCTGCTGCAAGTTCTAAGGGAAGTCTACAGCCTGAGAATTTTCAAGACAGTAATTTATGAAATATTCCACAGTCTTCATTTTCAACAAATAAATATGTAAGTACAAAGTAGTAAAAAAAAACAAAACAAAAAACTAAGTCTTTTAGTCAAAACTATTTCCCTTCTATATTCTCTTTCAATGGTTTGGTGTTTTAGTTAAGGTTTGTTGTCTTATTAATGCTAGACAGTTTCCTACCTCGAAAGGAATGAATAAGAGATTATATATTCTGAGTCAAATATGAGTGACCATGCCGGGGAATACAGATTCAGCTTCCCTTGAGTAATGCAGTACAATGTGGAACTGATTACATACACTTTTATAGTCATAGAATAATAAAAAATCCTTAAGTCATTTTTCAAATGCATTGGTGGGAAACTCAGGAAGGTGAAGAAAACTCTGCTGTAGGTTTTAGATGTTACCTGATGACATTCTTACCTTTTGTTTTAGTGCAAGTCAACATTAATACATTCCAAAAGTTTTACCTTATAGTTGAAAGATCAGACACAGCTGAGTAATGAAGGGCTATTAAGGAAACTGAGGTAGCACAAGGTAATTTTTTTTTTTTTTTGAGATGGTTGACCTGAAGCTTGCTATGTAGAGCAGGCTGGCCTCAGTCTCACATAGCTCCACCTACCTCTGCCTCCTCGGTGCTGGGATTATTCTATGCCTGGCTAACCCAGGATAATTTGACTCCAGACCTGTAACAGTCTATACTTTATAGTTTCAGTTGTCAATTTGACACACCTACGAAGAGAGAAATCTCACTTGGGAAATTTCTTCTGTGTGATTGGCCTGTGGGCTTCTCTTTGAAGCATTTTATTGATTGTTGAGTGTGAGTGGTGCCATTCCTGTGCAGGTGATCCCATGTTGTATAAGAAAGCAGGGTGAGCACTAGCCAGGGGAGCAAGTGAGTTACCAACATTCCTCCATTGTCTGTGCTTCAGGTCCCTGCCCTGACTTCCCTCAGTGATGAACTGTGACCTGGAAGATGTAGGCTAAACGAAATCATTCCCTCTCCAAGTTGATTTGGTCAGTGTTTTTATTACAGCAATACAAAGTAGGACAATTGTTATGC
>NW_008349068.1:6699042-6703865 GCF_000622305.1 Nannospalax galili | reverse complement strand
ATTTTTAAAACCAGAATTTGATTTTTTTAAAAAGTTTCTTTTTCTGGCATTTTTTCTTTATTTTTCACCTATTAGTATTTTTTCCCCACAAAGAATAGCATAGAGTATCCACATTTTTACTAGGCATGTTAATAAATAATTTATGGATTGGCCCAATTCTCTAGATTTTGGTTTTCAATTTCCATAAAAAGCTACTCTTAGCTATCAGACAACCTTTTTCAATTTCTGTTCTTTGAATATTGGGCTTACATCATGAAGGGGACTCTTCTCCCTCTGAGTCCCTCTGCACGTAAATACAGGATTTCACTATTATCCCAAGTCTAGAGTAAGATTCTGTGCTATATGGAAACCTCAAGCGTTATCTCTTTTTGACTGAAGTGTTCATTTTTAGGACAGACTGTATCTGTTCAAAGATAGCAAATGAACTGCCCTTAGAATTTACCAAGTTACATTTTCAATGTGCTTTAAGATTCCTGTGCTCAGGTATACTTTAGTTAGGGTATGCACTCTGGTCGATACAGACCTCGTCAAACCCTGCCACTGTCTACCAGCACTTCTGACATCCTTTACCTTCCTGGCCCCTAGTGCATTTACCCCTCCTGCCTCTCTTAGATATGGTACTTTCTTCCCCAGATAATACTTTCTATACAACTACTTTCTCCTAACTCCTCAGAAACCACTACTTCACAAATGTTCCTCCTTGTATGGCGTACTTCCTCTTTATTCATGCCTTGCACCAGACACATGCTACTAGATCCTTCAGAGACTATACAGGTGTTGGAACATTATTTGTGCAAGTTCAGAATTTTATAGGAGAGGCAAAATATACTAGACTCCTGATTGAAAACATTGAGACTGAAGGGCAATCACTGTACAAGAAGAGTGGAGGGAATTTGCTGAGGAGCAGCTTGTGTCTGTAGGATCCATGTTGTTGACATTTCCCTTCAGTGTAGCTAATGAAGCAAACACGAGACAAGGGTGGGACCAGCTGTTCTCCAACTGCCACAGTGATAAGTGAAAATTATAATTTAATCGAGCATTTCCTCACAAAGGAATTGCTGACTGTAAAGTTTAAAGATGTTACCTGCTGTGCTGGATAGCTTTAGTGTCAACTTGACACACCTGGGTTGAGGGAGCCTCAATCGGGAAATTGCCTCTATTGGACTGGCCTGTGGCCATGTCTGAGGGGCATCTTCTTGATGAGTGATGTGGGAGGGCCCAGCCCACTGTGGGTGGTGCCACCCTTGGGCAGGTGGGCCTGTGTTGCATAAGAAAGCAGGCTGAGCAGGGGCCAAAGGAGCAAGCCTGTAAGCAGCATTCCTCCATGGCCTGTGCTCCAGCTCCTGCCTCCAGGTTCCTGCCCTGAGTTCCTACCTTGGGCTCCCTGATGAATTGGGTGCAACCTGGGAGATGTAAGACAAATAAACCCTTTCCTCCCCAAGTTGGTACTGGTCAGAGTGTTTTGTCACAGCAATGAAGAACAAACTAAGACACCTGCTATCTCTTAATTCTTAGGAGTCTATTGAATTCAGTTTTCATGAACCAAAATGCCAAAGGCTGAGTGTTATCTCAACACAAATTTCTGTTCATCTTTTTTTCCTGCTTAAATGTTGTCATCATCACAGGAATGTAATCTTAAATTTCCTGGCTGCTGTGCTTAAAAAGTTAAAGGATATAGGTCAAGTTATTTTTTAATTATAAAATTTTATTTTGCTACTATAGATTTTATTTACTATAACATAAGCTAATTATTATTATTTAAACATTAAAATATATGAAAAGGCATTAAGGAGACATTTTTATTCTTTATACTAATAATTTGTAACTGGTGGCTATTTTATGCTTAGGACATCTCTCTGCTCAGACTAATCTCTCTTCAGGTACTCAGTAGCCATGTGAGCACTAGACACAGCCACTCTAACATGTCCTTAGAGCTTCTCCAGCTATCTTGAAGCCAGCAAATGAGTTAGGTAGGCAAAATGTTAGTCAAAAATAAGTTAGCTACTTTATTCTACTGTTTGAAATTTTAGAGACAGCATATTTGCTGATTGATATTTTAAGTAGAACAATAATTTAAAGTGTTTATTTTGCAATCATGTCTATTTCATTACTTCTAAGAAGGTGTCGTTTTCAAAATAAAGGCAAAATTTTAAGCTGAGTAGCATTTTTTCCCCAATTCCATGTAGACATACAAAATATAGTATTTTTACATAAAGGGAACCCTTTGTGTAACAGAATATCTACTTAGATTTCATTTCATGAACTCGTTGCTGCAAAGACACCTTGAACTTCCTTAAATAAGCCCTCAAGCTTCTTTTTTTCCTTTCTTAGTGGCAGAATTGTTACCAAATGGCGTTCACGAGCTAGGTGTCACAAATATGGATCCAAGTTTGAGGATAACATCTGCCTGCTCCATGATAGGTGTATGAGCTTGTTTCTCTTTGTCCTGATTGTGTACTTTCTGCCTTTACTCCTGCACTGTACACATACTTGTTACCAGCTTACACTACTCAATGCTGTGTAGCTCCTTCAGGAGCTACATTTGGAAGAGTCCTTGGGCTTCTTTTTAAAAAGCATTCTTGTTCCTAAATATGTGCTCTGGACATGTAAAATAGTAATGAATCTCTAGTCAGTGATATATTTTTAGATCTCAGATGTGTCAGACATAATTCTGTTATAGCAAGTCTCTAACACTGTCTCCCTCTGATGCAGTTTTACATAGCCATTCTCCTTAATTTAACCACCCAAAATAGTTTCAAATAGAAGTAATAGAGGTTAGCAAACACTCTACATGTGAGCTTATACAACAGCTTCCTAGAAACTGCTATGGGCAAAGCTATTTTCAGTGACATAAAAATGCAAAGCCATTTAACTCACCTTATGAGAAGAGTATTATTACTCCTGACTTTAAAAAATTAAGAAACCGAGGCACTGAAATGCTAACTGACTTGCCCCACCACCTATACCTAGTGAGTGGATGAGGCCCAGGTACTGTGACTCCAAAAGTCAAGCTCCTAGCTTCTCAGCCCACCACCCACTGATACATGAAAGAATAACCACATCATCTCTAGCTGCATTTTTGCTAAGCCCTTCCAGGGAGTCTGAAAGGAATAGAGGACTCCATTACTGCATGAAACACATAGGAAATATTTTATTAATTTCAGGAAGGTAAAAGAGTAAAGTAAGAAAATTCAATAGAAGTGCATGATTCTCTGCAGAGGCCCACCCTGGCATTCGTGCCGCACCCCCCTCCCCATCGTGGTAGCACCTGTATCCCCCAGGCCTCAGCAGGTACTGACGCCCCGGGTAGTTGGGCATCTCATACAGGACCCAGTAGCCCTCCAGCACGTAGAAAGAGTGGAACTCACTGAAGTGGAAGCGGACCTGGAGATATGACCAGTCGTCGGTGATCTCTACCATCTGTCCTCTGTAGTCCTCTTGCTCATAGATCCTGATCCTATGGGAGCTGGACTGTGGGTCCAGGAAGCAGCAGACAAGGGGACGTCAGAAAACTAGAACTGAGTTTAGCAATCCATCACATTATCCCCTAGGGAATGGGCATTATCCTTGTCTTTATCAAGGGTGACCAAATTAAAATTAATTAATTTAGTTTAATTAAGTAGAAACTGTCAGCACAAATCACAGATTTGTGGGAATTCTGGGGAAAGTTCAGCCTATACAATACTTCTCTTTCCCTTTTTTCTGCTTCAGGTCCTGTTGTTCTCAAACACTGGAGAGCAAGAGCACTTTAAAATTTAGAGTTAAATTGGCTGTGGTGGTGTATGCCTTTAATCTCAGCTCTTGAAAGAGTCAGAGGCAGGAGATCTCAAGTTTGAGAATTGGAAACCAGCCTGGGATATATATCAAGTTTGAGGTTAGCCTTGGATAGATATTGAGAATCTGTCTTTAAACAAAAACAGAGGGCCTGGAGCAATGGCACAGCAGTTAAGAGCACTGGATGCTCTTGCAGAGGACTTGGAACCTGCCTGGTTGCTAGTAACCATATGTAACTCCAGTTCCAGGGGATCTGGTACCCTCTTCTGCATCTGTGGACCTTGTATGCCTGTGATGCACTTCCATACATGCTGGATAACGCTCATACACATAAAATAAAAATGAATAAAAATTTAAATTTATAAACAAAAACAAAGACAAAACTATATAAAATAAATAAAGAAAAAAAAAGATTATGGTTCAATTCTCAGCTCCAACATGTTTCTAGCAAATCAGTTTCACGGACAATGAAGGTTATGGAAAGTCCTGTGCAGAGCAAGAGTGTAAGTTGTTCAGAGCACTGGAAGGCCAGGTTGCTTGTCCTGACCAAACCCTCTCTTCTGTCTTGAGCTCTTGGTTGCTTCTTCCTGCTCCTTCCCTGCAGCTATGGCTATCTCAAAGTCTTTCTCCCTCCCCCACCTAAACCCCTGTAGGAAGGCGTCTCCTAGCAACTCAGTTAGGGAATGAACAGCAGTTAATAAGGTTTTATCTTCCAAGCACTCAAGGTATCATGGATTGCGAAAGGACTTATGTTTGCAGTTAGATTTAATCTTTTAAAAGCCTGACCCAATCACAGAAAAAAAAAGAGAGAGAGAGAGATAATTGAGGACCAGGTCTCATGATGTGTTATTACTGTTGTACCTCATCCACTGGACCCCCAAAAGACCACCAAGTACCCAACACACCAAAATGCAAAAGCAAAGGTTTATGGTTTATTCGGGCTTAAGCTTCGGCTCTCAGACCTCACCAACTCAATGGATCCATGCTGAGAGCCCAGAGTAAGGGAGAGTGGAGCCTTTTGTAGGTTTTAGACAAAGAGAGGAGGGGGG
>NW_008349068.1:6695774-6698909 GCF_000622305.1 Nannospalax galili | reverse complement strand
CCCAGGCTTGCTTAATCTATAGTTTCCTGGAAGGGGGGGGATAGCAGGTGGGGGTCAGGGCATGCCAGGGCATGTCTAGGCATGTCTAAAGCAGCAGCCAAGCATTTTACAGAAGCTAAAAGACCAATTAGTGGGGATCTGGAGGGATTGGGGGTAGGGGGTGAATGAAGAGGGTCTCAGGGTCCTACATTCCTCACCTCATCTTGTAACTGGGGAACCCAATCATGGGTTCTGGCTGGCCAGTTCACAGTTATCTGGGGGGCTCAAGCGAAGGGGCATATGGAGATTCACGTTACTTGCAGGAAAGGTGCCATCAGCCGATAAGCAGTTCAATGTCAACAATAGACAGGTTAGCAGGAAGGGTCTAGGATGCCGAGCTTGAATGGATTCGAAGGGTATGGGGATGCCTTCCAGGTGTCTCCCTTGTAATCCTCTGGGACTGCAAATGGGCCGGCAGGTTTTGCATGGGAGTAGTGCACCCAAGCCATGACGCCATCCACTTTGAGTGCGGTGGGAGTCGTCAAGAGGCTCACGAAGGGGCCCTTCCATCTTGGCTAGAGATTTTTCTGTTGGTATCTGCGGATGAAGACCCAGTCGCCCGGTTTAAACCTGTGGGGTTGCGGGGGGACAGCAACTTCATATATGGCTCTGAGTTGCGGCCAGACCGGTGGGTTAGCTGCAACCGTTGGAGTGAGTCCAGTAGGTCCTGGTCTCCCAAGGTCGATACTAGGTCAGCTTGGAGGCTAGGTATCATAGGAGGGGGGTTTCCATACATGATTTCAAAGGGGGTCAAACCCATCTGGTATGGAGTGGTTTTTACTCTAAAAAGGGCAAAGGGGAGGAGAGCCACCCAGTCTGCACCAATCTCTAAAGCTAATTTGGTTAAGGTCTCTTTTAGAGTTCTATTCATTATTTCTACCTGTCCTGAACTCTGGGGTCTATAAGCACAATGTAGTTTCCAATTGGCCCCCAGTGCAGTGGCTATTCCCTGGCTTACCTGAGAGACAAAGCCTGGCCCATTATCTGATCTGATTGTAGTTGGGAAACCATACCTGGGCAGGATCTCTTCGATTAGTTTCTTGGCTACCATGTGAGCAGTCTCATGCTTGGTTGGGTAGGCCTCAGTCCATCCAGAGAAGGTGTCTATGAATACTAGTAAATATTTATATCCAAATTTTCCCTGTTTGATCTCAGTGAAATCAGTCTCCCAAAATGTACCCGGTCATGTCCCTCTGCTCCAGGATGCTGGGTTAGCATGGGACGGAGATGAGTTGGTTAGCTGGCAGGCATGACAATGCCTAATAATTTTTTCAATGGCTTGATTTCCTTCCTGAATTTTAACTTTTGCCCTTCTTAGTAAGTCTTGTGTCCTTCGGGTGCACATGTGTGATGCTTGATGTATTTCCTTGCGCAATCTTATGCCTAAATTCTGAGGTAGGATAACTTTTCCATCCATTGTCCTCCACAAGCCCTCTAAGCACTGAGTCATAGGGAGAGTGTGTATCCAGGTTAAGTCCTCGGGGCTATAGTGGGGAGTTTTAGGCAGTTCCCTTGCTCCAGGATCAACAAGAATGGGCAGGATCATGAAGGTCAGGGCTATTTTTTTAGCTGTCCTGTCAGCCAGATTATTTCCCTTCTGGGTGGGGTTGTTTCCTTTTTGGTGACCCAGGCAGTGGATTATGGCTAGCTTTGTTGGGCCCCAGAGGGCTTGCAGGAGGTCTAAGATCTCTTGTTTATTTTTAAGTCTTTCCCTCTGCAGTAAGGAGGCCCCTCTCTTGATAGATGGCCCCATGAATATGGGCAGTGGCAAATGCATATCTGCTATCTGTGTAGATGTTGAGTCTCTTTCCTTTACCCATCTTTAGGGCTTTGGTGAGCATGATCGGTGCAGCATTTTGGGCTGATGTACCTATTGGCAGTGGCTCAGACCAAATGACTCTCAGGGTGCTTGTGACCGCTCCCCCAACATGCTTTTTACCATTTCTGATGAAGTTGCTTCCATCCGTGTACCAGGTTTCTTTGGCATCAGGCAAGGGAACATCCTTCAGGTCAGGTCTGATGCAATGCACCTATGCCAGAATTTCAGTACAGTCCTGCAGTGGATCCCTGAGATCTGGACCTGGCAACAGCGTGGCTGGGTTCAGGGCCGTTGGTACCTGGAAGGTGATCCTGGGCGGATTTAGGAGCAGAGCCTGATAATGAGTTAATTGGGCATTGCTCAACCATCGATCGGGGGGTTGCTTGAGCACCCCCTCAAGGGTATGAGGGGTTGCCACAAGCAGGTCCTGTCCCAGGGTTAACTTGTTAGCATCCTTAAACAGCAGGGCCACTGTTGCTATAATTCACAGGCAGGGGGCCATCCAAGTGCTACAGGGTCTAATTTCTTTGATAGGTATGCAATAGTCTCTTCCAGGGACCTACTCTCTGGTGAGGACCCCTTTTGCAATAACTTTACATTCATCCACATATAGACAGAAAGGTTTACTTATGTCTGGTAGTCTTAGGGCAAGGGCCTGTAAGAGCTTGCGTTTTAGGGTTTCAAAGGACGCTTGCCTTTCCTGCATCCAGTTGAAGTCCTGTCCTTCTTTGGTAGCCTCATATAGGGTTTTTTTTGCAATTTCGGTGAACCCCAAAAGCCAGAGGTGGCAGAACCCCACAGTACCTAGGAATTCCCTCACCTGTTTTCTGGAGGTCAGTGCAGGTCTTTAGCACAGTCTCTTTGCAGGCCTTAGTCAACCACCGCTGCCCCTCCTTGAGGATGTACCCCAGGTAAGTCACTTCTTGCAGACATATCTGAGCTTTTTTTGCTGAGGCCCGGTATCCCAAGTCCCCAAGTATGTGGAGTAAGTCCTCTGTCCCCTCCAGGCAGGACTTCTGGTCCAGTGCCGTGATCAATAAGTCATCTACATATTGTAACAGGCTTACACTGTGGTGTTGGGCTCTGTACTCACCCAGATCTTCATGCAGGGCCTCATTGAATATAGTTGGAGAATTTTTAAACCCTTGAGGCAATCGCATCCAAGTCAGCTGGCCACTGATTCCTGCCTCTGGATCATGCCATTCGAAGGCAAAGTAGGGCTGACTGCTGGGAGCTAGTGGCAGACTGAAGAAGGCATCCTTGAGGTCCAGAACTGT
>NW_008349068.1:6655746-6695253 GCF_000622305.1 Nannospalax galili | reverse complement strand
GCTCCTGATGGAGTCTATATTCCTCAGTCAGGTCGTTGGTGACTAGAACCTGAACCAGTGCCCCGTTGTGAAGCAGAGTGCCTCCTTTAGCTGTGAAGTGGATATGCACCCTCATTTTTGACAATAAATCTCTGCCCAGAAGTGGGTAGGGACATTCTGGGATTACTAGAAATGAGTGGGATACCCGGCCCTTCCCTAAATCTACTGTTCTTTGGGTAGTCCATGAATAGGGCTTTGTTCCCGTTGCCCCCTGTACCCATGTAGTTCTGGAGGACACTGGCCCTCTTCCCTCTTAGCTCCAATAAAACCAAATTCTGGGCACCAGTATCCACCATAAACTCAATTGGTTTCCCCTCTACTTTCAGGGTTACCCTGGGCTCAGGGAGGGGACCTGAGCCCCATCTCCCCTAGTCACTGTCTTCACCCCCAATTAGAGCCGGTAATACCTTAGCTGATTGCTTATTCTTCTTGGGGCAGTCCTTCACCCAGTGCCCTTCCTCCTTGCAGTAGGAACACTAGTTTTTCCCTACCTTATTTCATGGTCTGGATCCTGCCGATGAGCTCCTTCCCTACTGGGGGTTGGTTGCCAATAATATCTCTCTGAGGTCCTTCTTGTGGCTGGCCTGTTGTCTCTCCAGGACCCTAGTCAGGCTTGCTTCCTGTCTTTTTTTTCTTTTTCTTTCCTCTCTTTGTTCTGCTGTCTCCCATCTGTTATAAACCTTTTCCGTCACTGCTATTAAGTCCCTAAGGTTCTTTTCTCCTAGTCTATCTAAAGACTGTAACTTTCTCAATGTCAGGGGCTGCCTGGTTAACAAAAGCAAACGTCACAGTTTGAGCTGATTCCTCTGTTTCTGGGTCATACGGAGTGAACCTCTGGAAGGCATCTTGTAACCTCTCTAAGTATGAGGCTGGGCTCTTTCAGGCCCCTGTCTGACATCATAGACCTTAGACATATTGGCGGGTTTTTGAGCCACCATTTTGAGACCTGCTAACAGAGTCTGGCAGTAGACCAGGAGTCTCTCCTTACCTTCTGCCATGTTGTAGTCCCAGTTGGGATGGCTAGGGGGAAAGCTGGCATTAATGATGCCTGGGTCTATGGTAGGGTCCATGGTGGGGCCCAGAATCAATTTCCGGGCTGCCTCCAGAATCCTGTTTCACTCCTCAATAGTGAACAGGACACTCAGGAGCTGGTGGCCGAAAGCTGGCATTAATGATGCCTGGGTCTGTGGTAGGGTTCCTGGTGGGGCCTGGTACCAATCTCTGGGCTTCCTCCAGGATCCTGTTTTTGCCCCTCAGTAGTGACCAGGACACTCAGGAGCTGGTGACAATCATCCCAGGTGGGCTGGTGAGTGAAGAGAACAGTTTCCAATAAGTTAATCTAGTCCCTGGGGTTTTCAGAGAAAGGCACATTCTGTGAGGACCAATTGTAAAGATCACTGGTGGCAAAGGGCCAGTAATGAAAGGACTGATTGCCCTCTCTGTCTGGGGGCTCTGCCGGCCAGAGAGGGAGGACAATGGTGTCAGGCTGGGGGGCTACCCCTCTCTGGCTCCGTGTGGCCTGCGGGGAGCCCCACCAGCTAGAGGGGGAGGACAATGGTGTCAGGCTTGGGGGCTGCCTCCCTCCGGCTCCGTGTGGCCTGCGCAGGTCCCTGTGGAGGCAATGGTGGCTCCTCAGGGTTAGGAGGTGGGGCCTGCACTTGTGGGGTGCCCATCTGAGAGGATTAGGGTGGGGGAAAAATGTCATTCTCCTCCATGCCTCCCTGGAGAATGGGTTTCTCTTCCACCTTTGGTCTAAGAGGGAGGACCTGCAGAGGTGGAGGGGGAGTGGTTTTGAGAGGGAGGACCTGCAGAGGTGGAGGGGGAGCAGTTGGATTAATCGGGGGGAAGGAAGGACTTGACCCAGGTGGGGCGCCATCGGGTCATTCGATGAGGCCTCGCCAGGTCACAATGTATGTGATCTGGTCCTGGTGGCCCGTCCGTGGGCGGAAGACATGGTTCTCTACCCTGGAAATCAAACTCAGGTTAAAAGTCCCTTCAGGGGGCCATCCAACATTGAAGGAGGGCCAATCAACCAAACATAATGTTGTCCTTTTTTTTTTAATCTACACTATTGTTATGGGCAATCGTCTTAACATCCCCCCAGTGGACTAGTGTAAGATCTAGAGGGGAAGATGGGGTGTTGCCCATAGTATTTATCAGTCCCGTCCATTTCATAAACAAAGAAATTAGAACGAAGATCACAAGACACAAGAATGACACAGAAAAACAGACGGCCCAGAATAAACTACCGCGGCTTTCAGATGGTCTGGACTCTCGGCCGTGTGAGTTCCCCGGCTTGATTATGCCAAAGACTGTATAGATAGGACACACATGTCCCAACAGGGTCACGAGGTCCTCTAAGGTTTCAGATGGACTAGTGTCCTGGTGGGGTGTTCAATGAGGAACACCCACCCCGACGAGGATTGGGACATCTCCCAAATCCTCCAGGTCACCTCACTAGCATTTCAGTGACAAAGAAAAACTGAGATCAGATGGCTACAACCAAAGTGAAAGCATAGAGAAGACAGGCACAAACACAGTTTTACAAAAACTTACCTGGTGGGTTGATCACAAAACTTTTGGGGTCGGTTCCTCTCGGGGGTCTCGGGGGGGATCCCGGGAGAGCCCCCAAATGTTGTACCTCATCCACTGGATCCCAAAAAGACCACCGAGGACCCAACACACCAAAATGCAAAAGCAAAGGTTTATGGTTTATTTGGATTTAAGCTCGGGCTCTCAGATGTCACCAACTCAATGGATCTGTGCTGATAGCCCAGAGTAAGGGAGAGTGGAGCCTTTTATAGGTTTTAGACAAAGAGAGGAGGGGGCTACCAAAGATACATTTTGGTTGGTTCAAGGAGCCCGCGTGCACCAACATAATTTTAAACTGATTGGATACATAAGATGCAGCCCTGGAAGTTTCTTATTGGTAGATGCTATTCTCAGGGCTGTGGAATGTGCTGTTATCTGTGGGGCCAGGAGTCTCCATTTTTACCTTATAGGGCAGTTTTCATGCTCGGGCTTGCTTAATTTATAGTTTCCTGGAAGGGAGGGATAGCAGGTGGGGGTCAGGGCATGCCAGGGCATGTCTAAAGCAGCAGCCAAGCATTTTACAGAAGCTAAAAGAGCAATTAGTGGGGGTCTGGAGGGATTGAGGGTAGCGGGTGAATGAAGAGGGTCTCAGGGTCTTACATTACAAGGAATTGGAACCTCAGGTTTCAGGTTTCTGGTGCCAGACAGGATTGGAGTGCACCTCTTCTGTAGTAGAGAATAGCCTCACTTGGTGCCCCTGGGCTTGCTTTGGTTAACAATGGGATGAATGTTGGGAGGTCTTGGAGCCTTGGAATCAGGCTCAGGGTCAGGTACTCCCTCTCATCTTTGTCACAGCTCAGTCACTCCATTATTCTCAGACCATCTCACAGGTGAAGAAAGTGAAAAACAGGCTGACCAGCCTCAGAACACCAGATAGCAGTAGTTACCCAACGCCCATTCATCCATGGCCCAGAGGCTCTGAACTAAACCGGTGCTTATATCTAGCATGACAAACTTGATTTAGAAAAGTAAAAGAAAAGGTCTAATCAAGAACTTTGCATCTGATCTGTTTTCAGAGGATCTCTTAGAGGCATTAGTAAGCAGAGAGGACATAGAGCCAAAAAGGCAGTGGCCACTCTAAGCTCAAGGTTCATCTAGAAAAGATAGAGGGCCTAGGGAGGCTGAGAAGGAACTCATGTAGGGGATGAGGCTGTAGGAGAGGACAGAGTTGCTGAGGCCCATCCACTGCTCTAGTCAGGGTTGTGCTGGTGCCGCAGGAAGTTCTGGCAGCCCTCATAGTTGGGCTGCTCATAGAGCATCCAGCAGCCGCTGTCCACTCGCACCAAGTTGCAGCGGCTGAAGTAGGGCTGCAGGTTGGAGTGGTCACTGCTGCACTCATAGTGGCGGCCCTGGAAGCCCCTGGTCCTCGTAGAAGGTGATCTGCAAGACAAGGGGAGGCCAGGGCTTAGTTAAAAGCCTGAGCCAGGCATGGACACCCGGGGTCAGGTCCCTCCCCAGGTCCCAGGCGCCCTGGGCTCACCTTCCCCATGGCTGGAATGGGCAGGTCCGGTGGGATGCTGCAGTTGGTTGTGTGGGGCCGGGCACGGAGGGTCTATATAACAGGAGGGCTGCTGCGTTGGCAGGAACTGCGGGAAAGGGGCCCACAGGGGAGGGGGGGGTCGGTGGCAGGGCACTTTCTCTCCCTTCTATATAATGACTGTGGGGGAGGTGGAGGTTATTGTATGTTTTCTCTTAGATTCTCCAGAGCTTTGAGTGGACGACTTGGTTAAAATGGTCACTTGATGCTGCTCAGTTCTAAATGAGGCCTATTTAGGAGACCGTAATTGAACAAAGATGCTTAACTGGTTAACCATTGTAATTAAATAGTTCAGCTACCTTTTAAAACGCCAGTTCCAGGGGATCCAACAGCCTCTTCTGTCCTCTGTGGGAAGGGCGCACTTACCTAAATGCAGGCAATGCACGCATACACATAAAATAAAATAAAAATAATAGATAAAATATTTTAAAATGTCAAAACAGTGTGTATTTGAATAACAATACAGGTTAGTGACTGGGTCTGAGGGTCCACTGAGTTATGGCTGGAGTCTGTTAGATTAGAGAGCTGTTCATAAGAAAATGTGGAAGCCTTCTCCACAGGGTGTCCCAAGTGGGTGGGGATTATCCTGTGTCCCAGTGAACCTTCCTATACCCTCTGCACAGATCAATTGGGGATCAGATAACTAAGGGAAGGTAGGCCCTAGGAAGGCCTGATTTAACATTTGACTTCAGCTTTGCTCCCTAGAGGCTGTGCCTGACTAGTTATTTCTCAATGCAATTGAACTTGCAAATACCTTTTAAGTCTTTCAGTCTTGCAGCGCTTCTGTCTTTCTAGTGTCCCAGCCCTGGGGCAAGTCTCCAGTGCTTTCAGCCTGGAATGTCACAATAGCACCCTCCCTTGGAGCACCTAGAAGTGCTGGGGGTGGTGGGGAGACTAGCATGGGGTAGAGAAGAGGCCAGTCCCTGGAGCCAGAGCCTAAACCACTGAGCAAACTGGGCTTGCCCCAGGGCTAGTAGGGACTATGCTGTGAACTGTGAATTTTGGCACTGTCTTTGGCCTGTATCTTCTCATGCCTACAGAAGCATCCCTGCCTCACTCTCCAAGCCGTGACAACCAAAAATATTTTGAGACATTTCCAAATGTGCACATGGAGAGGGATGCAAAATTAACTTGTGTTGTAAACCATGCTTTAAAAGTACCTGCCATGCTTAGTACTAGCCTCTGTTCCTCTATTCTTACCCTTGCTTTCTCTGTTTCATTAATGAGTTGGTTTGAGTACTGTTGAAGAACTGTAGACATTCCTCAGAATTCCACAAATGACACTCAGAGTGAATTGAAAGAAGTGAGGGAATACTACAGGTTTGCCTCCAAATTCAACAGAGCATTTTCATGTCTTTATACAAATATATCTTACTTGAAAATTGTACTTTAGTTACTAAACAGTAAGTTTAAGAAAGAAATACATCAAAACTCTTGTTAGGTATTGTACTTCTCATAATACCACTTATAATATGAATACGTTATTATGCATTTTTATTATATGTATGTTCTATGAATACAATATTATAATATGAATACAGCACATAATGAAATTGTCACCTTATATGCGTATAGGAGTTTTCTGGGACAATTAGCAACTTCCTTGTGAAAGAAAGTTCTTTATAGAAAGAGAGGTAAGCATAATAATGATGTAATAACATTCGGAAAAGTTGGGTCATGACACTGTGCCAAGAAGAACAATGAGGGAGATACCAGCAGGAATGTTCTGGGCAAACAGGAGTCAGCCTGTGAACAACGTGAGCCTTGGAAAATCTCCACAATGTTGGCAAAGAGATGTACTCAGAGAAGGGCGTGGCAAACTCACAGTCTGTTGTAGATGCTGATTTCAGTTTGGGGCCATATATTAAAGGTTTCTAAATAGTCTTTCTAGTCATTGTTTGAATATGATTTAAGGGCTTATTGGTTTATTTATTTAAAAATTCATGATTAATACAGCTTTTCACAGTGCTTTTACAACTTCCAACTATATAGTCCATCTTCTAAGTATAAAGCTTTGCACTGAACAGATTTCTTTTGAAGTAGAATTTTCCAGGAGACTGAAATCAAATAGCATCACTCTATATACTAGTGAGTAAATTTTTTTCCCCAAGGGCTAGAGGTTGAATGCAGGCCACCATGAAAGTTAGACAAGTTGTCTACCACTAATCTACATCTGCAGCCCTATATAGTTAGGAGATTATGAAAAAATACCTTTTTTTTTTTCTCTCCTATATGACTAAAAGAAGACAAATGCTAAAAGTGGCATTCAGCATAAATCTTACCAGGAATATAAAATGTTTTTGATTCTTTCTTCTCCCAAACTTTGCTAAAGAACTTAAGCTTTTATTCGATCTTCTTTTTAGAAGGCAGGGTTTGGGAATGAGGTCAGTCCTTTAGAAAACAATACAAAAGAAAATAAACAGTTGAATCAGTGTCAAATAAAAGATGCTTTACTAAGTATGTTCTTGGCAAGAGAATATGAAAACTTGAAACATAGGGGTTTCAAAACTACCTTCTCCTAAAGGCTTTTTCTCTTCCAAAATGATCTGAAAAATTCTCCACTTCCAGTTGATCGTTTTGTTATTTTAACCTTTTGATATCTTGTGGAAGATATATATTTCCTCCCAAAGATCCAAATAATGAATTTCCTGAAATATTTTAAGACATCCTGAAAGTAAAATATTTAAAGCCAACAAGTATTTCTACTCTGAATCATATGTCATACAATGAAATTATATAATTAGATTTGTTTCATTAAAAGGTATCAGCAATCCTTAACACCACAAAAAAGTATCAAGGTTCTCAAAGGAGATAAGTAAGTGCATTCAAAGTATTATTAGCATGAATATTAATTATCTGAGGCAAAAAGTTGCTTTGTTCCTCACAAATGTCTTCTGATAAAGCCTTGCAATCTGATTTTGCATTTACTAGAACTGTTTCCTTTCAATGAATTTGTAACTGTGGTACCACTGAGAGAAAAGAATATAAGGCAATGCATTTGAAAATGAGTTTGTGACAGCATTTGTGGATGCAGACTATGCAAAACCAATGAACAGAACTTTTCTCTATCAGTCATACAGTAAAATAGATGCTAAAGTAAAGTAGAATTTCTAACCTTAAAACAAGGAAGACCAGATGTGGTGGTGCACACCTTGAATCCCAGCACTCAGGAGGCAAAGGCAGGTGAATCTCTGTGAGGTCAAGACCAGCCTAGTCTAAAGAGTGAGTTCCATAAGGAGATCCTGTCTCAAACAAACAAACAGAATTAAAAGGAAAGAGGATGCATATTGTGTAATATAGGTTTGAGGGTATCTAAACTCTAAATTTCATCTGTAATAATATAACCATCAATTTTCTGACAAAAGAAATTTCATTATAAAATATGAGAAGGGAATAAATTTATATTTAAAATCTGAAAATTTTTTTCTATTTTAAAACTGTTAAACATTTTAGACAAACATATTAAACTGTAAAACATGGTAAATATCTGATATAAAATAATTCAATAATACCAAAAGAAAAGAAACAGAGAGAAGAAATTCTCTGGGAACACGTTTGTTATTTTTGTTTGCTATTAGAAAACTGTTAGTCATTATCTTTCTTTACCAAGCAGTTCACTTTAACTAACAGTTGAACTAAAAATTGACTAAAATAAATCAATCAGGACCTAAAGAAAGAAAATGCAAATGAGCAAACTGCAGAGAGGTCATGACTCACATCCTACTCTCCACTTTCTCCTGCTGTTCTCAAGAAACAGGTGAATCTCTGTGAGATCGAGGTCAGCCTGGTCTACATAGCAAGTTCCAGGCCAGTTCAGGTTACAGGGAGATCTTGTCTCAAAAAAAAAAAAAAAAAAAAAAAAAAATCGAAGAAAATTGCAGCCTGCAGAAAATGTTTGCCAATGTTTGTAAAAGCCTCTGTAAATCAATGCTGTTAAGTCAAACTTCTCAAAAACAAATGTGAAACAATTACTTTTGACTTTTTGTTTTCTAAGATGGAAAATGAAAGAGCGTTGAATATAGCTGACCTGAATATCTAAAAGCAGATTTTCATTCACCTTGGGCATATCAGAACAAAATATTGTCTACTAAAATGAAACATATTACATTTTAAAATGAAAAATGGTTATTAAAGTGCTGCAACAATATTTTTAACATGTTTTGAAACAGTTGAACTATGATATATTTTAATAAAATATATGGTTAATGGTTAATCTTCTTCCTCGTCAACTTGACTGGATTTCAATCATCGAGGAGACACACCTCAGGGCATGATTGTGAGATTATTTCTAGAGAGAGTTAAGTGAGGTGGAAAGACCTACTCAGAATATAAGTGGCACTATTCCTGTGACTGGAGTTCCTGACTCAATAAAAATGGAAGAAGGAGAAAACCAGCTGAGCTCCAGCATTCCCTGCTCTCTGCTTCTAGTTGGTGGAGCTGTGCAGATATGAAGGAGAAATAAATGCCAGAGAGCAGTTCTAATAAGAGTCAGACTGTTTTTATGACTTGTTTATTCTTCTTTCACATTTTATTATTTCTGTGTGTATGAATGTGTTGCCTACATGTATGTAAGTGTACCCATATGGTGCAATGCCTATGGAGGTCAGAAGAGGGCATCAGAGTCCCTGGAACTAGAGTTACAAATAGTTGTTAGCTGCCATGTAGGTGCTGGGAACCTAACCCAGTTCTCTGCAAGAGCAGCCAGGGCTCTTCACTACTGAGCCAGCTCTCCAGCCCCATTTGTTTATTCTTCTTAACTGGGAATTGGTAAATAAAAATAACATGCTAGATTTTTTCCCCCCTCTGATCACTAGTTTAATGGATAAATCAGCTGTTTGCTCAGACACAAATTAGATCTAGCAGAAATTTCCTTAGAGAAATTTTATTCAAATTCTTATCATTTTATTAAGTATTAAGGCAATTAAATTTATCTGCCTTATAAACCAGCAGTCTTGTTATTTATCCCTCCCTCCCGTTATTTTCCTTTTCCCTCTTCATATTGCTGGCATTCTCCTATCCCCTTTCCTTAAGATTTACTCTCCCTCCTCACCAATGTCCCCTTTCTAGTTCCCTGGCTTCTACATGTACTCTAGGCAAACACACAAACCTAAAGCTGAGATGCTAGACTCCACATATGAATGAACACATGTTAAGTTTGTCTTTCTGGATCTAGGTTATCTTGATCAGCTTGTTTTCCAGTTCCATTTATTTAACTGCAAAGTTCATAAATTCATTTTTCTTAGATATTTCTCATCGCTGCTCTATTCATAATATCTAAGACATAGAACAGCATAGATATACATCAAACAATGAATAGATAATGAAAATGTCATACCTGAAAATAGGGAGCCTCAATTGAGGAATTTCCTTCATCAGATTTCTGTGTGGTCATGTCTGTGAGGCATTTTCTTTATTGATGATTGATATAGGAAGGGCCAGTCAACTGTAGGAAATGCCATCCCTGGGTAGGTGGGCCTGGGCTGTGTGAGAGGTAGATGAACAAGCCAGGGGAGCAAGCCAGTAAGCAACCTTACTTCATGGTCTCTGCTTCAGTGCTTGCCTCCAGCTTCATGTTTGGAGTTTCTACCTTGGGTTCTCTCATGACAGACTGTAAGCTGTAATATGAAATAAACCCTTTCCTCCCCAAGTTGGTTTTGGTGAGTGTTTTATTGCAGCAACAGAAAGCAAACTAGGACAGAGGCAATGTATGTGTGGGTCTATCTGGGAGGAGTTAGGGGGAGAAGTTGAGGAGGGTGAATATTATCAAGATGCATCTTATACACATCAAATTCTCAAGGAATTCATAAAACATAGTTAATAATAAGGAATAAAGTAAGTTAAAAAAATGTAGCATTACTGAATAAAATAATTTCTTTCCATTGTTCCATTTGGACTAATATCTAATTTCTAAAATCTTTCTCATAAACAGTCTTCTCCCTACTATTCAATTTTAACAGCTTTATTGAGGGCAAAGAACTGTACACTCTTAATATGTATATTTAGTAAGTTAAGATGCATGAGAACATCCATAATCCCATTGCCATGTTTGAGGCCATGGGCATACCTGACAGCTCAATGTTTCTTGTGTTCTTTCTTCAGATGAAGGAAGGGGAGTGAGCAGAGCTTCTGCAACCTGTTACCAAGTATTAGCTTTTCACTTTGTGTGTACTTGTGAGTATGTGTATGTGTGCGTGCATATGTGTGTATGTGTGTCTAAGTCCGAAGTCAGCTTCAGGGGCTGTTCCTCAGATGCCATCCACTCTACTGTTTTAGATAGGTCTCTTGCTAGTTCAACAGGTATGCTGAACTGGCTGGCCAAAAAGTCACAGAGATCCCCTGTTTCTGCCTCCCTAGGATTACAAGTGTGTGGCACCATGCCCGGCCATGTTTCTTTTTCAAGCTTCCACAAAACACTGCTTAATTTTAAATACCACAAGAAATTAAACACACTTTCACTTGTCACACATACAATGAAAAGAAGCATAAAAGTTATTAACTGCTTAGAAATTCACAAATGTTATAAAAAAGTCAAATAAATATTCACCCTGAAGCAAAATAAGCTGTGCCACTAAGTTTCACTGGGGAAAAAAAATCACAGGTTCCACTTGGTCAGCTTTGGATGGAGGAGCAGACGTATGTTCCTGAGTGGTTGCCACCTGCAGAGGAGGCACAGGTGAACTGCTTGCTTTTTCCCTCCACACATGTGCAAAGTTACCACTGACACCCAAGTATATTTTGCTTTTGTATGTGCACTGGGTTTGTTTTTGTTGGTTTTGGCCTCATGTGCTCCCTTAAGTAAGAAGAAATTGGAGCATCTAAGGAAATGAAAGTATTATCTACATACATGGAAAATGAGTAAAGGAACCCACTGTGCTGATATAGACCCCAGAAGCTTAGGACTCACATGTGAGAGGGTTCAGCAGCTGAGTAGTTGCCTTTGCAGTCACATGTAGCTAATGTTTCAGGATGGTCAATCCTCAAGATCCTCACAATCGACACCTTTTCATTTCATCAATACTGGACTCTGCTATTATTTTCTAACTATAAAACTAGGACATCATTTTATGTTGAAATTTAATAGCCATGTAAAGTTCATTTGCAGAGGATGTCCTTACTCATGGTACTATGGACTTCAGAAATTGATGAACAAAATGTGACTGGGAGGAACATGAACTGAAAAATAAGGAGAAGTGAGACCAGATCCCAAGAGGGTCTCTCCTGGTTTTACAAAGATTAGGCATACAGGAAATGATGAATGTATAAAAGAACATCCATGACCTCCCATATCCAAACTAGTACTGAGAAAGCTGGTATTATTATTAACTTTAAAAAGTTATTTTCTTTGTTTTTTAAATTTTTTGTATATTGTTATTGAATATTAATGTATTTCATGCAAAACATCTTAATCATTTTTATGCCTCCCCCACTTGCAAACATCTTCCCATAGCCCCACCCCAATCAGATTTCATGCATTCTTTCATTTATATTAAGGTCTGTTGAGTCAACTTAGTGTACGCAGACATCCCTCAAAGAAAGTTCATTCACTAGTCAGCCTATCTAGAGTCACTCCCTTAAAAAAGATCAAATCTCCTTCATCTTGCAGTAATTGGCTGCCAATAGTTCTTTGGCTAAGGTCAGGGCCTGCTGCCCATTTCCCCAGTTCAAAGCTGGGTTTTTGTCTGCTTGAGTTACAGTGGGTCTTACATATGCTAACACTATTGCTGTAGGATCATATGAGAAGCCTATAAGACTCTTTTTCCATATGTTCATGCACCTCCTCCCCTGGTTCTTACAGTTTTTCCACCCACTCTTCCACAATGGTCTCTGAGACCTGAGTGGGTGAATTTTAATATAGTCCTGTCCAGGGACCCATACTCTGCAGACTCTTATTTTCTACACTACACTTTGGCCATTTGTGGACTTTTGTGTTCATTGCATTATGTTGTATGAGGGAGCTTTGTTGATGAGAGTTGAGAGATACATGATCAATACCATTTTCTTCTCCTTCCTCCATGCCTATAATCAGAAATTTGATCTTTTAATCACGGCCCACATTTCCTGCATACTCCATTCCTATTTTTAAAAAATTTTCATATTTTTTTGCTTGAATGGTTCAATTCTTCAACTATATCATCCAATCTTGATATTCTGTTTTTGCTTTTATTCATTCTATTGGTGAGGCTTTCTCCTGTCAATTCTATTGGCTTATTGAGTTTGTCACTCTTGCCTTTCAGCCTGAGTTTTCTTCAGTAATTCTGTCTCTTTTGTGAATTCAATCAGAAGTTTATCTTTGAGATTTTTGTTTGTATGTTCTAAATTCATTGAATTTCTAAATCATATTTATGATTGTTCTTTTAAATTCTGTGTCCTGGGTTATCTCTAAAGGGTTCTCATTGTAGAACTCTTCTATAGGACTGGTGATGTTTGGTGGGGACATATCATTTTGGTTTTTCATACTATTATTTTTTCTTTGTGATTTTGGCATATAGATTTCTTTTATTGCTTGTAATTCTGCTATGAAACTCAAGCCTATTTTTTGTTTAGTTGAAGTTGGTTCTATTTATATTGCTGATATGCCTTGGTTGCTTTATGATTGCATATGAAAAGGTGGTTGGTCTAGGCTTCAGGTTCTCTCTTTTGATTTTATATTGGAGGGACCAAAGAGTTACTGTCAGGTTACTTAGGGGCTCTTTAGGAAGGTAAAGTGCCCTTAGCTAGTTATGAACACTTCAGAAGCCTTAGATGGATAGAAGTTCTAAGGAGAGGAAATGGGTTATGGATGTGCTGGTCCCTACTAGCCAGCAGGGAAGCCTGGTTGGTCCTGGAGCAGTGGAAGGGACTGCAAATGGTTCCAAAGCAAGGGGATGCCTGGCCCTATTTAGCAAGCTCATCCCGGAGGCTGAGTCAGGTATGCTCAGGCAATCTTGAAAGGTCTGCAACACTCTAGCTTTTTATTATTATGATTATTATGACTACTAATTTTTAATGTATGTTCCTAAGATCAAACTTAGATCCTCTTGGGTGCACAGCATTTTACTGAGTCAACTCCTTAGTCCCCAAGTAGAAAGTTTTCAAATACATTATTAGAAAAATTATTTGAGCAAAATGACAAATTCCTCAGCTCACTGTCGAATAAATCAAAATTCTGTTTTAGATTTAAGCTCATTACTTTCAAAAAGTTATTTTTTAAAAGAAGAAGGAAATATAGATGAAGGTACATAATCTGAAATTTTGTCTTGTCTTTTTATCACAATAAATTTCTGTTCATGTCTTCAGGAGGAGACTCATTCCTAGATAAAGCTTTTGTAAATGAAGGCTCATTCTGTTGTCCCTTTCCCTTTTCACCTCATCCTTATTTCTGTGAAAGGTTAAGGAAAACTGAGGGATTTCATGTCACCTGCTGTGGCTCAGATATTACATCTTTCTGCTCAGGTTTAACTTGGGTGAATTTCTAAAACACCCAGTTTTACTGGAACTGGACTGAGTCAACTGTCATTTTACCCAGAAACAGAAAATATAGTCATAATTTCTTGGAGAACTGAAGCCCCAGGATTAGTTGTATAACTTCTGCAGAAGATCTGGAACAATCCTTGATAAAATAAAAGTAAGAAAGGAACAGACCCAAGTCTAGGACATAATTACTTTGGTCATGCCAGAATATTTCATTCACTGAGTATTAAAAATGCAAATTACTGAATCAATTTGTAAAATACAGGCTGACTTTTGAGAACTAAATTGTTTCCATGGCATTTACAAAGAAAGTTTTTGTGTGTTTTTAAAAATTTGTTTATTTGTTTATAAATAGCCAAATCCAAAACTTTTTTGTATTTTTTTTTTTCAGAGCTGAGGAGTGAACCCAGGGCCTTGCACTTGCTAAGCACTGAACTAAATCCCCAACCCCCTAAAACTTTTTAAAAAGAAGTAAATAAGTGAAAAATAGGCTGAGTGTGGTGGTATACTCTTTAATCTCTACACTTGGGGAGGCAAAGGCAGGTGGATCTCTATGAGCTCAAGACCAGCCTGGTCTACATAGAGAGATCCAGGACAGGTAGGACTACAGGGGGCTCCTGCCTCAAAAAACAAAAACAGCAGCAAAAATTAATAAGTAAAAAAAAAAAACTAAAAAATAAAAAAAATTCTCTGCAAAGTGTCAAAGGATATACTACCAGTCTATTTAAAAACAAAAATACATTTGTGTTAAACATATTTTTGTGCATAAATCCCTAGTTCTGTAAATAAAGTGCCTGAGCACCTTAGTAACACATTCAAAACAACAACAAAAAAAAACCCCAAAATAATCAAAGGATGTAGGGTTAAAATTGTATCCCAAGGCTGTATAGTTTTACTGTTAAATCATTTTTTCAGTAATAATTGTAAGACACTACAGGTTAATGGTTTTCTAATACACAGAGTAAGAGAAGGTATGTATTACTTAGTACTTTAGTCAAAGAGTTCATAAAAGCTTTATATATTGTTAACAGACTGAAATTTGGAAGTTTGGTTAAACCATTTAGGTTTCCTAATACCTTTCCTCTCCCCACCGCATGGTGCTAATTAATGTCTAACCTCCATCAGCATCTCTTCCATATAGACTATGCTTTTATTATGAATTCTCTATTAACATAAAAGTCTTGCTGGTGCAGTTGCCTTGTATTTCCTGCATGGTCTAGGAAATATTGCACATTGTTTAGTGAAAGAACTGTAATAAAACTGTAGTAAATGAACATTTCTGTCCATAGCAGTTGTGAGGGAAATAAAAATTGTCTATCTTCATTTCAATTTGATTCAAGTCAGCTCAATTTATTCAGTGTATTCAAATGCTCATTGTGTCTTCATCACCCCATTAGTGGATGCCGGTGCCAGCCAGCCAAGATGAACAGTACCTGAAAGGGGGAGTGAGGATTGAAAGAAAAAACGAGAGACAGAAAAGATACTTGGGAGGGCTGTCAGTAGAGACTGCAGCAGCCTGGGTTTATTTCAGCTCCGCCTTTTTATACAGAAGAACTCAATTAGTTTCAACAGCTGTTTTTCCCACCTGTATCTGAGGGTCAAGGAGCCGTCAAATACTTCAAAGTCTTCTTTGATCTTTTTGTCCACCACTATTGCCTCCAGGTCAGATATTGTGAGGCTCTCCATATAAACACATTCCTCCTGATTTGGCAGATCAGGTACTGGTGTGCAGAACACAAACTCAGTAAACAAGCCTGCCACAGCTCAATGTACATGATAGACTAACAGCTCCCAACAAGTGGAGCACCAACCCATCCTAGATATTTATTGTGCACAATGCTCTGTGTGTACTCTTTCATTGATTCTCCCAGAACTCCACTTTTTTTCTCTCCATGTTATAAATGAAAACACTAAAGCATTTTGCTTTATATATTTAATTATGAAACTTAAATAATAAGATAGCCTAGCAAATAAGTGTGATAAACTTATTTATAAGTTATAAATTTAACTTATATTTAAAAGAATTAGTCAACTGAAATGGCCACATAATGAAGTCAGAAAACTAGCATCCATAATCTCAGTGAACAATGCAATATGTTTGCATTATTGCAGGAAGAGCATCAAAAAGGAAGAGAGACTCCCATTGTCATCAGAGCTGGATACATTGATAGCTTTGATCCATTAATAAGTAGCCTAAGGCTGAGACTTTCATTTGTTGCTATGGACAGTTGCAGTGGAATTCAGCACACTTTAACTAGGGATCTTGAAAGTTTTTCTGCCATCCCTATCCTCAAGCCCTTTTGGAAGTCTGTACAAACTCTGGTCTAGGGAAGCTCATTTCCCCTTAAACTCTGTGGGAAAGAAATTTTAACTTCTCTTGGGAAAAAAAAATTGGTGTTTTTCAGGTCAGAGAACACATCCATGAGACACAAATGCATCTTCTCTATGTTCAGTAGAAGAGAAACATGATAATATATGGAATTTCACAACTAGAAAGCACTTGGGGGCTGTGGAGACAGTTGTCAGTGAAGTGCTTGCAATACAAGCATGGGGACCTGAGTTCGCTCCCTAGAACATACATTGCTCAAAAAGCAGGCCTAGTTAGTAAGCTATGCTAGCCTACTCAGTGAGCTGTAGGCCAGTGAGAGAGCCTGTCTCAAAAATCACAGTGGATGACTCCTTGGGAAAGACAGGTGAAATTGCCTCCACATACATGTTCACACGCATACATACATATGCACAGAAACACTTTGGAAATCATTTAACTGAAGCTTCTAATTTTGTAGATGAGGTTTGGAAAACTTTTGTCAGAATGCAGAATAGAGCTGGATTATCTTTAGTGTTAGCTCAATGCTCTCTCTAGTAGTCCATCCTATGTCCTTATTGTGTTTGTTTGTTTTAGACAGGGTCTCTCTATAGCCTGAGCTGACCTGGAACTCACTCTATAGACCAGGCTGGTCTCAGTTTCACAGAGATCCTCTTACCCCTGTCTCCTGAATGCTGTAATTAAAAGAATGTGCCAGCATGCCTGGCCTTATGTATTACTGTTAAACAGAAATCCATAGTGCCTAGTTTACATTCCTTCACAGAATGAAAGGTGGTCATTTGGATATATGTTATGAACTTGCAGTAAGTTCCCCAAATAGCCAAATTTAATCCTTGTATTAGTTATGCTTCTTTCTCATTGCTGTAATCAAATAACAGGCAAAAGCACCTTAAGCAAGGAGAGATTTGTTTTGACTCACATTTTGAGGGGACACCGCCTCATGGGTGGGAAGTTAATGGTAGATGTAGCAGAAGGCTATGGCTGCAGGGATATGAGGCTGTGTACTACCATCTGAGTAGATTATAAGACAAAACATTGACAAACACAGGTGCTCGTCAGGTTTTCTCCCGTCCCCTCTTTTATTCAGTCTGAGCCCGCTGCCTATGGGATAGTCCAACTACATTTAGGGTAGGTCTTCTCTTTGCAGTTAAACCTTGTGAGACCAGCCTTCACTGCTTGCATTTCCTTTGGCACTCTGATCTTCCAAACTCCCAGCAGCATGATCCTTTAATCTCTGCTTATAGCATTCTAGGGCGTGTCTAACTCATGCTTCTAAACTCTTTCTACATTTCTCCCATAAACTAGTTCTGAGGGCCTATGAAACACATGGTCAAGTTTATCAGAGCAAAGCAACAACTCACCACTGGTACTGATATTTTGTTTTCTTGTTGCTCTGACCAAATATACAACAAAAGAATTTGATCTTGGCTCAGTGTTTGAGGATCGTTAGCCACTGTGAGGAAGGCATGGCAGTAATATTGGCTCATAGCCATGGCAATCAGGAAGCAGAGTAAAGAGCCAAATGTGGGCACTTGTCAGGTTTTTTCCTTTACCCTCTTTTCTGTACCACCAGCACTTGAGATGGTGCTACCTATGTTTAGGGTAGGTCTTCCCTCTCCAGTTAAACATCTCAGAAAAATCTTCACAGGCACTCCCGGAGGTATGTCTCTTAGGTAACTCTAAATCCAGTCGCGTTTTCAATGAAAATTAGCCATCACCCCACTCCACGCTGTCACTATTAAAAAGTAAATCCCAGAACAGGAAAATTACATTTATTGACCATGCGGAGGATACTTTTGATATACTCTTGCATTTAATTTCCAAGTATTTGAGATTTTTTCCTATTTTTTTGTTTCTTAGAAGACAGAGAAGCCTTTACCAGGAGAGGAGGAAATGACATGGGATCAATCAATAGCAGAGGGTGCTCACAGAACCACCGACTTCCCCTTCCCAAGTAGGTACAAGGAGAAACATTCCAAGAGAGGAGAAACTTGAGGAAAGAGAAACTGAAGGAAACGCAAAGAACACTGAGATAAGCCAACGCTAGCAACATGTCTGGGTGAGGATTAAGTCACAGACTTTAGTTACTTCTTTATTCTCTTTTTTATGTTTTCAGGGGAAACTTTATAATTTTAAAAATCTTTGACCATTGTGCACATGAAATTTTGTTAATATTCTGTTGCATGACATAGTAATATGGCTTACCTCTAGAGATAATGTTGAGAACAGCAAAAAGTGTAATTAAATTAATTTTTTAAAAAGTTTCTGGGACCTGGAGAGATGGTTCAGTGGTTAACAGCACTGGCTGTTCTTGCAGAGGATCTGCACCCAAATGGCAGTTAACAACCATCTGTAACTCCAGTTCCAAAGGGTCTGATGCCCTCTTCTGACCTCCATGGGCATTGCACAACATGGGTGCACTTACATACATACAGGCAATACACTCATACATATAAAATAAAAAGAATAAAGTATATTTCTAAAGTTTCTGGAAAGTGGCTAAAAATAGAGGTATTTCTGAGAAACATGTGGAAGGGGTCCCTAGATACAATTTTGCACTAAACTAAACTACTTATGAACTGTCATTTTTCTTAAAATGTTCAAAAATATTTTTAATTTTATTTTTATTGAATTTTTTGCAATTTTCATACAATATATTTTGATGGTATTTAGAACCCCTCCCCTCTCCCCACCTTCCTCCACTGCTTCCCACATAACTTAAGTACTCCCTTAATATATGACATGGCCTGTAGAATCTGATTTGTAGCCCCAAATGTCCTTCAGTGTGAGTCCATCCTCTGGGCTCACCAGAATTCATACTCATTAGAGTTACAGTTGAAAGTTTATAGAACAATGAATAATAATAGAGTGGCCAGAATATAGTAGTTTAGTAAAATATAACAAGTATGCATATATAAGCGAGTTGCCTGTGCTTTTGCCACTTGTGCGTGGATGAAAAAATAATAATAAAGAAATAAACCACACAAGTCCTCTGGTCTTTTTCAGGTTCCATGATAATCCATCAAGGTCCCTTGATTGCCCCACTGGCAGCCACACCCTCCCATTGAGCAGGCATTAAATCCAATTAGATAGCTGTTGATTACCCCCAACATAGAAGTGCTACTACTGCGCCATTAGAGTTTGCTGTGCCAGTCATTGATGTGGTTTTTATGCCTTAAAGCTGGGATTGGATCATTGGTTTATTGTTCCTCCTTAGCAGCTTGTGTAGTATTCTCTAAAACTATGAGAGCTAGTCCTCAGGGAGGTGGCTTCCAGATCAGTTCCAGCTCCATTGCTTCAAGTCCTGTGTCTAAAGTATTCCCTGTCTTCGGCAATAGGGTCTTACCCTCAAGTTCTGGGAGGCAATCAAAGACTGTGGCAATAGCCTGTGTTATTCTGAGAGTCTCTTGGACTACCCTGACCAACAACTCAAAGGGAGGTTTCACCTGTCTGGCACTAGGTTTCTTATTATATAGCCTTCAGCTGTACACAAACACTCATATATAAATATTCTATGTGTAATTTTTCAGTAGGCTTTTGAACTAAAACATTTCCCTCTGGATTTTCACACCACCTAAGCGAATTCCCTTCCCGACTTGTCTCTCTCTCTCTCTCTCTCTCTCTCTCTCTCTTTCTCTCTCTCCCCTCTCCCTTTCTAACCGTCCCTCCTCCCTTCCCAGTTCAAGTGCCATGTTTTCCCCATTTCTCCCTTGGTAATACCTGTCTCATATTGGTTCCTATCTCTTGAGTTCCTCCTTTCACTTTACTTCCATGGTTCCTTGTCTATCTTTTCTTTCCTCATCCCTTCCAGCTAAATACCTCCAATTCCCCTATTTCCCCCTTGGTAACGTCTGTATCCTACTATTCCCCTCTCCAGGCTCTTTCTTTCCCTTTACCTCCATGGTTTCTTTCTATTTTCCTGGCTCCTGCAGTTACAGCAGGCTATGTTGCCAAAGGACCAAGCAGAGAAATGGAGACAGAGAGGGGCCAGGAAGCACAAGAAGTTAACTCTCGTGTCTCTTTTGAGTACTAGTATTAGGATTGAGATATATGGGGCACTGAGAAGTGCGCTGCTTTGAAGTAAAATATATTCTTTCATACCTCATTCATATGTCCCACTTTTACTCTGTAAGTATAAAATATTCATGCATTGGCTCAAACTGTTCTAAATAACAAGGACATTCATATTCACATAAATGCAGGGTGGTCTATACAAAATGGTCATCTTAGGGGAATGCTGTACTCTGATTAGCGTTAGCTGAGGGTGATCACATAAGAAAATGAGATACTCATAGAACTTGTCTGGGGATGAAAATTATGTTCTCTTCAATCAAATTTGCTTTATTAGAGTCAATTATGTATGGAAACCTCATGACTGGACTGTTGAGAAAGAGGAAGTTTGAATAACTACTGTGTTTTGATCATTATAAATGTGTTTCTGTCCATTACAAATAAAAGACTGTGATGAACTTAACATCCTTGTAAGTTTTAGAAGGAATAGGCCTAATTTGCTTTGACTTTTCCTTGAAGCATTTGCTCCTTTCATAGTTCAATTAAAGTACTAAATAAATAATGACTTTTCCAAAACATAATTTTGCACAATTTTCCCAAAACTTTTAAATGTCAGCTTCTCATAGACGAAAAGTACTTATTTTAAAATTCTCTTTTATTTTCTCCAGAATTAATTTTTAAAAATTTATTTGCTCTGGTTGAAAATGCTTTACAAATCATAACCTATATTTATTAAATAGAAATAAAAATATTGAATTCATGAATTTTTTTCTCAAAACCTCTTCTGTCCAGCATTATAGAAAATCTAATAAGAACAAGGCAAAATAATGTTTCTGAGAGATACATTTTTGAATTTGTAATAAAATCACATGATCTAAAGTTCAATTGTAAACAATATGTAAGCTGTCAATCTCTTGTCCTTCATCTCTCTAATTACCTTTCTCAGAGTCAAACAACATAACCGTGGTCTAGGATAACTTTGAACAAATGACCTATCATACATCAGCAATGGTATAGGCCTTCAGATCACCAACGGTTGTGTAAATAATATCTGAATACAGCTCAGGTAAATGAAGTCAATTAGAATGCATTATGCTCCACTCTTTAGTTAGTTCTTTGTTGTCTTTGAAAAATTGTAGGAAACATTTATAGAAATTTGGAAATTTATATTTGCAAATTTGATTGCCTCATAATATAAAAAGCATGCTTTAGGCAGATGAAGCAAAATATGTTTTGGTTAGCTTGACTCATAAAATCAGTCTCAGTTACCTTGACTATCTAAAAATGGTGACTTTCCAGGGTGTGTGTGATGCTGGTAGGGATGCTAAAAGCATCATGGGAAGAAGAAGAATATCTCAAGAGAGTAGTTGGTATTTTAGGGTTGACTTGCATCTAAGTTAGGAGTAAATTCAGACTGTTTGGAGCTTTTGAAAATAAAGTTTTACAAATAGTTTTTGTTTTAATTAAGAATGTTAATGCGGGGCCAGGTGTGGTGGCACATGCCTTTAATACCAGTGTACACAGCAAGTTCCAGGCCAGCTGAGGATACAGAGAGACCCTGTCTCAAAAAAAAAGATCAAAAAAAAGAAAGAAAAAAAATAATGTAAATGCAAGTATATAAGTGCAGGTTTACTCTTGCACTAAAATATATTTAACTGATAAAAATAAAATTGATAATACAATTTTTCTTTAAAAATTTTTTATTTCTATCTTCATATGCTTATATGTTGCCTGCAGTAGAGTTTAACTTATAACAGCACACATCTGTGTTTGCAGCAGAGATCATGTGGTCAGCGTACCTTTTGGTCTTTTAGAAACAGAGGATGAAGATCCTTGATTAGGGTAAGAATTACACTGAGTGGATACTTGGCTGTTTCTGTGATAGTGTCTACGTCTTTTTTTTTTAAAAAAAAAACTTGGTGAATACTTTATTTAAAAAAGAGTAGAATACTGTTTTCCACCAGAATATAAAAATAATACAAGTCACATAATTAACTTAAAATTTTCTGGTAATAGTGTTTATGTCTTATTCCCTTACACCAGACAATTTTAAAATGGATGCCTTTATTCCAAAGCCAGTATCAGATGTTACACTCTTCAAATATGACCATCTTTGGGGGGAATATGGGATATTGTGGACAGAAAACTCTGCATGATCATGAGCTGAGGATATAAAGAAATAATAATTCTCTCAAATTTTTTAAAAAATCTCTATTTTGACTTCAGATTTGCCACCTGTATCTCCTAAATCCAAACATCCCCATTTGTTCTCCAGATAAGGAAGGAGAAAAAATACTCTACTTTCTCCAAATTATCTATCAGTAGTTGCTACAATACCTCAATCCAGTCAGTCCTCTCCAGATCTCAGATCTTTATAGAGAAGTCCTCTGAAAATGTGAAGAGTATTTGGAAAAGAGGGCAAAGGTGTGGAACCACTTGGAAATGGTGGTGATGAAATATGACTATAATTAGGCATCCCAAAATGAAGTCCTAAAACACCAACAAAGTTTGTGTATGTCAGAGAACCTGATTGTAAGTAAAACTGAAACACAGAAGTTCTTAGACAGGTGACTGAAAAGGTTGTCTCACCTTGGGGAGAAAAGAAGCTGACTTTGACCTTGAAGGAGGAGAAACCCTTGGAGTTCCTGTGGTGAAGAAAAAGAGAGGTGTGAGAGGAGAAAATTAATATACAGAAGTAATGAAAGATAATTAAAAATTGAAAATCAGTGTGTATGCACATCTTTCAAAATGTACACATACAAACACACAACATGCACACACACACACACACAAAACATACATAACAGGCAGACATACACACATAGTCATAATCAAAACAATAAAGATATTACTTCTGATTGAGAAATCTAGCTACCTTTGCAATCTAGCCATCTCTCACTGACCTAGACTCGTCTGCTGGTTGAGGTGGTATAATAAATTTAGCCATTCATATCAAATACTATGAAAGCATAATTAATGATAATTAAACATTTCTGTGAACAAAAAAATGTTTGCAGCAGAACACATACAGTAAAGAAAACATGTAAATTAAACAGATAAGAATTTGAAGATGTAAGAAATGAATTAAAAAATTAAAACAATAAAATGAAGATAATTTTCATTTGTTTTCTTAATATAGTATTGCCTACATTTTATAAGTTGGCAAACACGAGTCCTAGGAACCACTCTAGCATATAAACCCTACACTGCTGTGCAGCCTAATGAAGCTTAGAGAAAGATTCCACTCAACAACAGTTCATTCCAGTTATTGATGACTTCTGTCAATATTTTGAAGTCTGCTTGACTTCCAAACACTTTTGAAATCTCATAGCAAAAAAAAAAAAAAAAAATGCCATGTGTTGCCTGGTAAGATATTCAGTGATATTAGATCAGTGGCAGGTTTTCTCGTGGCATCTTAATTTCATGAATAACTGATGTGTTTTACAAAAACAAAATTATTTAAATAAACATGCTTTCTTTATTTCCATTATTAGTTATAGAATGAATTGCAAGAGTCTCTTCTCACTCAAAGACTTTCAGCTTATGGAGTAGGGGTTCATTTAAACTAACCAATCTTTTCTTTCAGTTCACACTGAAGATGTTTTTAGTGTCACTGATGAATATTGATTATGTTTTCTTCCATTAGTATGAGATCTTTGTCTAAATCTCTTATGACTATTGTCTCAAAGTGTGTATACTTTTCAGACTAAGGTTTTGCTTTTATTTACATCTGGTATTTCTAGAGGTTTTTAAGATTTATTATCTTTCCTTTGAGGAATTTAATTCTTTTGTTTTACAATTTATTCTTATACTTTAAAAATATTTTATTCATTATTTTTATTTTATGTGTATAAGTGTATTGCCTGCATGTATGTGAGTGCACCCATATCGTACAATGCCATGGAGGTCAGAAGAGGGCTTCAGAGTACCCTGGAACTGGAGTTAAGGATGGTTCGTAGCCACCATATGGGTGCTGGGAATCAAACCTGGGTTCTCTGCAAGAGCAGTCAGTGCTCTTAACCACTGAGTCATCTCTCCAGCCCCTATTTATCCTTATACTTTATACTTCTTTATAAAGAGCAGCAGAAATAACAGTATCCTCAAATCTTTTTTTTGTTTGTTTTTCTCTCTCTCTCTCCCCTCTCTCTCCTAGATAGATATAGATATAGATAGATACATATATATTATATATAACATCCACATAATATATACTTACATATATGCTCCTTTCAAATTTTCTCTCCAGTAAAATATTGGACATTCATTTCTCCAGGGAAAGAATTTTAAGAATCCTCTACGGTTACAACAAAAAGTCCATTCCATTCCTTTGTCATTCAGCATCTATCTTTCTTCTTCTATCCGCCTCTTCTCCTCTTCCTCCTTCCTCTACCTTTTTCCGCTTATCCTTCTTCCTTTGCCTATTTAGGGCCTCTCTCAACCAAATAGCAAATTCTACTCCAGTGAGCATTCCAACAGCTTTTCCACATCTAACATGTATCAGAAGAAATCATCAGATTTCAAGTTTGCTACCTATATACTGTCCTGATGGGGCTTCTTCGGTCATTTCTAAGCTGTATTTTAAGAGAAGCTGAAGGAAATGATTGGGGGTATCTCAAACTAGCAACTATCTTCAGCTATTATTTAGCTATAACAACCATATTTGTTGAATAGGTATGTTAAAAAGAACATACACACACACAGACACACACACACACACACATATATAAAATAAAGTTCGTAGTGGGCAACAAGGGAAGGTGCAGATAGGGGAGGGATCTAAATACCATCAGTTATATTGTAACAAAAATAAGAAAGCTTATCTCTGTAGACATTTTGGATTTGAAATTATAATAAAATGAACATAGTATAAGGAAACAGAATATATTAAGAAATGACTATAAAGCTTTATTATTTGCTGTCACAGGAACAGAAATGAGTCTCTGAGAATAAGAAGAAAATGCGGTATAATTAGTGCCAGCTTGGGGACAACATGGAGATGGCAATTGGAGTGGTCCTCAGAGAACTGAAATCACGTGAGCCCAACAACAACAACCAAAAGCAAATACGAGGTAATGGGTAGGCTGGGCCACGTAAGAACACAGACAGTGGGAAAGTAATGATACTCACAGCTAATCTCCTGCTATTATACTTAGAAAAAGAGAAAATCAAAGGCTTGGCTCTGAGACTAAGGGAGGTGCATAACTTTAATAGCTAGCATTCAAACATGGGTAAAATGGCATTCTTCAGTCCCAGTGCTGGTCCAACTGGCATCAGGTCCCTTTGTATTGCATTTTACTGAGATGTTCTATACCTTAAGAAACATACTTGCAGGATGATTGGATCTGAATTAAAGAAAGAAAAGTAGATACCAAAAGGAGGATGTAAATCCATGCGGTCATCAATTCCAAAAATTCAAATGACTCTAACAGCGAGCGGAAAGAAAGACTTATATTTCCACAGACATTTGAATTCTCTCCAGGTCTGGCTTGGCTTCTTTTCCACTCAGAGACTAGGCTAATTCTGTAGGAATTCTAGCTAGCTGGTTGTCATCTCTTTACATAATTCCTCTTGAATAGTAGGGATCCTCTGTGTGTGTGTGTGTGTGTGTGTGTGTGTGTGTGTGTGTGTGGTTTTCTATAAACATAGAAGATAAGTTGTATCAAATATATAATTTAAAATCTATTTTAATAATTGCTACTCTTCTGTGAACAATTACTACCCACTAGACAATGCTTTAAATTCTTTGATTAAGTTTCCTTATTGATTTTCCACAGCAAGCTTTTAAAGTATTTTTACAGAAGTGAAAACTGGCCTATAAGATGGATGGTAAAGTAGTTTTGTCAATATCACTCATTTTCATTAAGCAAATTACATACTATGGACCATTTACAAAATACCACATAGCAACTGTGGAGGCCAACAGTCAGCTGAACTGGTTTCAGGGCTTTCACCTTTCCTTCTTCATCTTCTCATCTGTGCCAGTTCTCAAAAATATTCCTCTACATTTCTCTAGAATTTTCTGTAGAATACTCTAAATCTCCTTTCTCTTGCTGCCACCACCTCCCTTCAAATACTCTCAGTTCTCTCTAATCCTAAGAAAAATGCTTGAGTCCATTACCTGTTTGTGGACTTCCCCAGCCCCTCTGTCCTTCAAGCATAAAACTTATTGAGAATGTTGTGATCGCACCCTGTATCTACTCGTTATCCTTCTCTTTTTTTAATAGATTTTGTCTACTACCTCCTCCAAGCTTCAGATTTAAATCGCTTCATCTGTCTTTAATCATCCTAAGAGCTATCAGGTTAGACAGCTGGAAGGTGTACAAAATGAGTCCCCTCAAAGTGGGTCACAGAGAATTTAAAACCTTAAAGTAGTAGGAAACCAGGAGCACCCAGCAAAATCCCTACTGAATGTTTTGAAATGAAGATTACATCAAATACTTTAATTTAGCAGATCAGGGATAGCACATAGCCCAGAGCTCAAGAAGCAATGAAGTTTAGATATTTGGCAAGATTCAGTTTCCAAGCTCTTTGAAATAAAGAGGCCCACTGATTGCCTCCAGCTCACTCTTAGTAGGGGCTGTGTTTGAAAGAACTGGTTATTCTACCTCAGATTTAGTATATTTCAGGTTTACTATTTATTTCTTTCAAAAACAAGAAGATTTCATAAAGATACATATTTTAGGATGGAAATAAAAGTAATTTTCAGAAATAAAGCAAATTATGTGAGGAGAGGAAAAACAATCTATAATGCTGCTCGAAATTTAAGTCTAAGGCACAATCAGGCACAGGTGTGACAGTTCTTATTTACACACGGTGCTGATTTGTGCAGTCTATGAAGTTCCGACAGAAGTTGAGTTACTGCACAGGTTTCCTGCTGATAGATGGTAAGAAAAGCTGCTATCAACTCACAGGTAGGTGTCAGTAAAGGCTGATAATCAGTCTTCACAGCTGATAGATGGTAAGAAAAGCTGCTATCAACTCACAGGTAGGTGTCAGTAAAGACTGATAATCAGTCTTCACAAAGTATCTTCTAGCCTGAATTTCCTTGCTTGCTTAATTATGTATTTATATTCAAAATTATTTTCTTGCTGGGCATGGTGGCTCATGCCTTTAATCCCAGCATTTGGGAGGTAGAGGCAGGTGGATCTCTTAGTTTGAGGTCAGCCTGGTCTACACAGTGAGTGCTAGGCTACAGGGAGACCCTGACTCAAAAATAAATAAATAAATAAATATTTTCTTCCAGTTTAGGTTCCTTCCATATAGAAGCACACATCCTAAGAAAGAAAGAAAGAAAGAGAAAGAAAGAAAGAAAGAGAAAGAAAGAAAGAAAGAGAAAGAAAGAAAGAAAGAAAGAAAGAAAGAAAGAAAGAAAGAAAGTCTTAATTATCACAGAACCAACAGGTTCAACTATTCCTCCATGCACAGGGTTTTCCATGTCCTCTTCACCACTAAAGCTTCATG
This sequence comes from Nannospalax galili, assembly GCF_000622305.1. NCBI lineage: Eukaryota > Metazoa > Chordata > Mammalia > Rodentia > Spalacidae > Nannospalax > Nannospalax galili. The sequence goes on along the minus strand of NW_008349068.1, from coordinate 6,667,837 downwards.
ATGTGACTTCTGTGGAAAGTCTTGAAATTTCTCAAGTCGGTGGACTGCCAGCCTTCCCAGAGAAGCACACCTGGGGTCTTGTGTTCCTGTTGTCAAATCTCTTAGAGTACTTTCATAGGCTATGAAGGCCCACTAAAGGAATTTCAATATGTCTAGCAAGCTGATTTACAAATAAGTGAACAATACCTTTTGTGTGATCAAATGTAATTTAAGCTATTTTTCATGCTTTTACTTTTAAAGATCTTTTTCTTTTTTGCACATCACATACACATATACAATGCAATACAATCATATCTTACCCCACTTCCTTCTTCCAATTTCCCTACCCCTTTCCCAGCTTCATGTCTCTTGGTTTGGGAAATTTTTTTTTTGTCTTTGTATTTCTGATAACTCTCAAGTCCAGTTAGTGCTGCTCATATGAGGATGTGTATGAGGCCATCCACTACCAATGGCCACATCCTCAGTAAAGAGTGATTCTTCCTTCCCTAGAAACTATCATGTTTTTTTTTTTTTAAAAAAAAAGACTTCAAATGGTCTTCTCATTGGAGAATTTTAGTTAGTACTAATTTTAAGCAAAACTAAAATATATTTCAGTAAGTATTTGTTAAATTAATTTGTTCTCTCCCTTGAGTGGTAGAAAGACCTCCCTCTCTCCTGGGGGCTGGAGAGATGGCTCAGTGGTTAAGAACACTGGTTGTTCTTGCAGAAGACCCAGGTTTGAATCCCAGCACACACATGGCAGATAACAACTGTCTGTAACTCCAGTCCCAGGGGATCTGACAGCCTCTTCTGACCTCCGTGGGCATTGCACGACACAGGTGCACTTACTTACATGCAGGCAATACACACATACACATGAAATGTAATAAATAAAATTAAAAAAACAAAAGACCTCCGTCTTAGTGTATGCTGTTTTTGCATCTGACTAGCTTTCATTAGACCATGTGTTACCTCGTGATGTCAGCTGATCCAGGGTTCTGCAAGTGATAAAATGTGCTTTTCTCTACTACACATGCATAGACCCAATCACGTCACATGTCTTCACATGCAAGACAATACTTTAAAATACTTTAATGAAATTTTAGCGTCAAAAGATTGAGAAAAGTTTTGATAAGCTCATGTTTAAAAAAGCAAGAAAGTAAGATTTAAAAATGAAAATGACAGGGGACAAATAAAAGAGTTAGATTTACTTTCTGTTGATTATATAGAAAACTTGTTAGATGTTCTTTTAAATTTGTTGATTTCACCAATGAATAATTGTAGTTTCCATATAAAATCTCTTCCTCCCTCATTACTCAATGGTTAAGAAAGATGCTGAGGTCAGGGACCTGAAGGCATCAGTTACTGGAGCTTAGACACCAATGATGCATGAGGGCAGTGGTATCGCAGGGCGTCTGACGTCAGTGTATTCTTTTTTGCATATTAGCATGATTATGAACCCTACTTCATAGCTTGCCTGAAAGAAACTTTAAAGCAATAGGTGGAAATGAAAACTTTTCAAAATTCTATATATTGCCTGAAAAGAAAAAATTGCAGATTCTATTTTTCTCCTGAAGTATAGCAAGCACAAACTGCAGTGATATAGAAGTAATCACTGCTTGCTGTTTATTTCCAGGATTCTTCTCTGAACAATGATTCCAAGAGGGTGACCCTGAAATCATGCCATCTCAAAGACTTCTTTCCAGCTTCTCCTCCATCCTGCCCTCTCTCCAAGCCACTGACCTCACAGGTCAGTAACAGCTGCCCTGGCTGTGCTTCATTGATTTCTAAGCAGTGGGTTCTCTGTTACTCTTTCATGTCTCAGACGCCCTCTTGGCTCTTCCTCAGTCACACATGCATTTAAGAGATATCTTATCTTTAATTTTCACAACTAAAATGCTTGTCTTCCTAATCTGTGGGGGATACCTTCTTGGAGTTGAAAAGAATTTAATGTAGTAAATTCTTTAAGGCATATTTTGCTTACTTTAAGGAAACATAGTCTGGCAGCAATGCAAAGGCCCCTCTGTCCTTACTGATACCCCAAAGAGCTATGCCATCCCTTTTCTTGCAATGGTTGTCACTGTCTTCTGTGTCAGCAGAAACAAAAGTGTCAACAGTCCCCTAATAGAAGCATAAGCAGCAACTGACCCATTATAATGTCCATCAGCATAAAATATTATTAATATAAAACTATATATATATATATATCACAATGGTCTATGTTCCAGGCTATCTATTCACTATGAAAATACAATAGCATTATTAGCATTTAAAAAAGAAATCCATTTGACATCACACCTTTAATAAAAGGAGAAATAAAATCACATGTAACACTTGTAGTCATTTCTTTTATTCATTCACTTTATAGGGCATTCTAAAAATGTTGCTGAAGTTCTGACTCTTACTGTCTTGAGCTCATAAAGAGGCATGTATTAGAAACTATGGCTTTTTCCATGTATTATGGAACTTCAAATCTCACCAATTTAATTAAACTGCTATTGCCTAAGTGGTCCTTTTTTCAGCATGGGAAGGGCAGCTCTGGAGAATCAGTTAAGAATACCTTTTGACTCTAATTCAGTTTCCCAGAGTAAAATATGTCTGTTATCAAAGTAAAATGAAAGTTTGTATGTTCTCTTCATGACATCAATGACTTTGATTATTAAAATTTCAGCTGACGGCGATGATCACGATTGCGGGAGTTGGGCAGATACTCACAGCAAAGGCCACATTCCCTGGACATCACCTTAATTTCTTCACATACAGATTTCATTTGAACAGAAAAGCTATAACCCTGCTTTTCAAGGCAGTTGTGTCTGAGAAACTCAAAGAAGAAGGGAAATGAACAGCAAGAGGCACAGAAGCAGCTTGGTTGCAAGGATTATTCTTTTTGTGCATTTTTGTTTGTTTGTGTTTTTGAGTCAGGGTCACATGTATCCCAGGCTGGCCTCTGACTTGCTACACAGCTGAGGATGAGCTTGAACTCCTGATCCTCCTGCTTCCACTTCTGAGTGCTGGAATTACATGTGTGTGCCACCCGGCCCAGCTTCTTCTTTACTTCTTATCTGACCTGCTAACTGTTTCTTGTCATTCTTTCTGGCTTATGTCACAGTTATCCCAAGGATGACCTAGGAGCGCACGAAACTACAAAATTGTTTCCATCAGTACCCAACTTAAAATCCTCTAATAACTTCTTATTCCTTTCTGATCAAACACCAAGTTCATTCACAGAACCACTTAGTTTTGTCAGGACAGATCCTCTTGTTACTCTGCTTACCAAAATTTTACAACCCTTTGGTCTATGAGCCCTAGTTCCATGCCTTCCTATAGCAACCCAGTCCCGTGGCTCCCTTATCACAGAGCTGGTGCATGTACGTCTACACAGGCTTGGACACCCCTTTTCTCTAACGTTCCCCAGCCAGCCCTGTTCTCCATTCTTGGTTTGTTCAACCTTTGGTCTCAACTCAGCTACTGTTTTGAGGGAAGGACCTCTGTGACATCCAGGCCAGTCAGTCGTGTAATATGCTCCAGAGACTGACTGACACTTCTCGCCTTTACAGCACTCACTTCAGGTACTATAAACTCATTATTTCATGTTTTGGGAAGCTATTCTCGATCAAACATAAATTCCATGAATCTGTATTGCCATAAAAGACATATCTGTGTTACCAAATGAATATTTATTGAAAGAATATAGAAATTAATAATTTATCAATATCATAGTAAGACACAGTTTTCCTGGGTTTATTCTAGCCTGAATTAACCAGTGCTAGTATTTTGTCTTTGTGCAGGAGGCTTCTCGGCTACTGAAAGAATTTCCTCAGGAAGTTTCTAGCAAGATCTCGGAAGAATGTTGGAGTTTATAGGTTACTGCTACACAGTCCTTTAAATTATTAGAGCAAGAACACAGCAATAAGTCTCAAAGAAACTAAAAAGATAAATGCGTTTCTGTGTTTCTTTCTTACTCGTATACAATTTGTTTAATGTGAGTGCAGGCTTGCCTGCCACAACATATCCATGGAAATTAAAGGACAGTTCTCAGGAGTTGGTTCTTTCCTCCCACCTTGTAGTATTCGTGGATCAAATTCAGTTCATCAGACTTGATTACAAGCACCTCTATCTGCAAAGCTATCTTTCTAACCTTAATAAAACTAAAATTTTATGCTTTCATTAAAATTGGTTTTCTAGAGATGTCTAAGTCTACTTAGACCTCTATAACAGAATGTCACAGGAATGAATGACCTATGAACAATGTAAATTTACTTTTCACAGATCTGGATGCTAGAATCCCAAGACAGAGGTATCAGAAGACTTCATGACTGGTAAGGACCTATTTCCTTATTCATAAAGGACAATATCTGTTGTAGCTTCACATGAAAAAGGTAGAGGCGATCTCTTGGGTCCCTTTTTAAAGGGCATTAATTATATTTGAGAGGGCTATACCATCATGACTTAATCACCCGCTAAGCCTTCAGTCTGTATCTAGAGACGATCAAGTTCTACTTTGAGAGATCTCAGAAGATAAAGAACTATCCACTGGGAGAGTCATTTTGTGCCACAGTAGAGAACTTTCTTAGCAAAAGTTTATAGCATTTCTGTGGTGACTACATGATGAGAGAGGGATATTTTCCTACAGCTTTTGATGACTCAGTGCCCACAGTCTCTATTCTAAGCCCACTCTCAGGGTGACAATTCTAACAGTATTCTTTATCTGAGAGTTTGCTCCATCTCCGCTCTCATCAGTTTTTGTTCTTGCTGGTTTGTCTACAGTATTAAGTTTCTGATGGCCTCAAGGAAAGTCACAGATCTGCAAGACATCCAACGTTTTGTTTTGCTTCTATGAGGACAGGGCTGAGACTTCCTCAAACATTTTATTCCAAGGCAGAAACTATCAATAATTAATGTTTTATTGTAAAATGCAGAGAATAAGATTCTCCAGAGTGTGGGTCCTTGGACAGGACTCCCATATTAAAATCTACCCACCCAGGGTTCAGGGATCAATGTGGAAGAGGGGCCAGAAAAATTCTAAGAGCCCAGGAGGAGGTGCATGACCATACAGAAATAGTCCTACAGGCTCCTGGGACTCTTCTCATACAAACCTACAGCAATGGTGTCAGCATGCACAAGACCCATACAAACTTAGGCAGACAAAAAACCCAGCACAGAACTGTGGAAATGAACAGCAGGCCTCAATCTTAGCCAAAAAATTATTGGCAGCTGATTACTGCTGGGTGAGAATAAGCTGATCTTAAAGAGAAGGACTCTAGATAGACTGACTAGATCCTAGTGGATGAACTTGCACCGAGGGACATCTGGGAACACTAACTTTAGGCCTTAACACAAATGACAGAAGGTATGAACTCTAGTGGGGGGCTCTCAGAGGGTACCAAAGGGGAAGGGGGTATAAAGATGATTTTCTGTATAAAATACACAAAAAGTCAATAAAAATTAACAAAATAAATAAAAAATAAGAGGGAATACTTAATGTCTTAGAAGAAAGAAACCACAAACATTCTAGAAAAGGCAAAATTATAGAGACAGTGAAGAGACCAATGATTACAGGATTTTAGTACAGAAATGAAGATTTAATAAGCCACACAGTGTTGTTTAAGGCAATGGTCAGTTTGGCAGGATACTATAATAGCAAATGCATGCTACCTTAATATATGCAAATTTTAAAATGGTTAAGAAAATACCAGTACTGGATGTAGACTGTGAAAAGAATATAACTATATTTAAAAATATGAAATAACATCACTGAAGAGAATGAGATAAAAAAAATACAATAACCATGATAGTACTGACCTGCAAAACAATAGACATATGTCAACAGAACAAAATAAAGAGTGAAAAACTAAACCCATCCAAACAGTATCAGGTAAGTGTTAACAGAGTCAAGCTGATAATCAATGCTTTGTGGAACAGAAGTGTGGGAACAAAGAAAGTATACTAGACACAAACAAAAACAATCACAAGCTATATTATAATCCCCAAATAAAAATTTAAAAACTGTGAAACTTCTACACTCTGCAGACTCTTATTCTCTGCGTTTTGGCCATTTGTGACCTTTTGTATTCCTGGCTCTCTGTTACATGAAGGAGCTTCATTGATGAGAACTGAAAGATGCATTAGTGTTCTCTCCATCACTTGTCTATGTTCCATGAGTCTTAGATGTAGAGATTGCATCCTAGATGTGCCACTCAGGCTTGGGCAATTCATAGATAATCACTGTGTGTGACTAGTCGTGGAACTCTGTAACTATCTGTCTTTTGAAAAAGAAGCTTCTTTGATGGGTGATTGGGATACTTGTCTTTAGATTTAAGGATCTATATTACATTTGCTAGGGATATGACAGCCTTGGGGTTTTCTCTAAGATCTATGACCTCTCCAGCTATGTGTATTTGGCTAGGTTCATAGTACCACACATGAGTTTCCTCCCATTGAGTGGGCTTTAAGTCCAATTAGGTTGCTGTTGATTACCCACAGATAAAAGTGCCACTATTGCACCAATGTCTTTTGCTGTGCTGGTCATTAGAAACTTGTGCAGTGTTCTCCAAAGTTATGAGAGCTAGCCTTCAGGGGGTGTGGCTTCCAGGTCAGTTCCAGCTCTATTGCTCTACATCCTGTGTCCGAAATATGTCTTGTCTTCAGCAATAGGGTCTTAACAACAAGTTCTGGGAGGTAAGGACTGTGGCAATAAGCTGTGTAATTTGGGGTGCCTCTAGCTAACCACTACACAGTCTTTTATTCTCTGCACATTGACTAATTGTGGGTCTCTGTGTTAATCAGCATCTGCTGCAAGAAGAATATTCTCTGGTGAGAGGTGAGAGATGCATTCATTTATGGGTGTAACATTAAGTCATTAGGAGTCAGTTTTACTGTGTCTATTTAGCTGAATAATAGTAGTCAGTTCTCCGCTATGGCCTGTGACCTGTCTAGTCACAGGTTCTTGGACCCAATAACAGTACCAGGTATGGGATCCATCTTGTGAAGGGGACCTTAAATCCAATCAGAAGGTGGTTGGTTACTCCCATAATATTCTTGCCACTACTGCATCAGTGAGCATTTTTTTTCCAGATCAAAATAGATGTGTTTCAAGTGGAAAATCAATAGAGTTCGGGAAACTAATAAGGAGGGCTACGGGAGAAGGGGCTCATTGAAGGGGAAATAGAATAGAGTGATACAAATGGAGAAAGGGAAATGGGATAGCCAATGTTAAAATGAGGTGGGGAATGGGAAGACAGGTGTGGGGACCCAAAGGCCCAGCCTTGCCAAGACGGTGCCAAGAGGAAGTTACTGGGGCACGGCCTGACTTGTTTTGAAGATCATCGGATTGGATGCCTCCATAAGCTTTCATAGGCTCCCCTGCATGCATGCATTGACCTTTAACCTGACTGGAGAACTATGAGGGGTGGAGGAATTATAAGCACCCTGCCCTGCTGTAATAAACGAGTTCCTGCTTGACTACACTCCCCTTTGCGTCTGATTGTTTCTGGTGCTGGGGGCAGCAGGGGCTGGCGAATGGTGCACTTACTTATTCCCAGTCATCCTTGTGCTGGGGTTGCAGGCTCAAACCCCCCACAGACAGGGCAGAGGATGGGATTGGGAGGGATAACTAACACTAAATGCCTTTGGAAAGGTTATATAGAAACCTACTCTTATACAATCATCTTAAAATATATTCATATACAGTATAAAAAGAGTTTAAATGTATTTACCTATAAAAATGGTTCAGTGGCGCTTCCAGACACCACATGCTAACAACAACAACAACAAAACCAATGTCAGGAATAGATTCTCTCTTTGGGAGTTGTTGGCCATAGACCCTCAAACAATGCTGGCTGTTGTTATTGCTCTTGGCTACCTGCCAGAACTTGATAGTAAGACCCTATTGCTGGAGGCACTACATAGGTGAGCTGTGGAGCAAACAAGGAGAAATCAAACTAGTACTGACCTGGATGCTTCATCTCTACTGGCGCACTTTCATAGCACTACAAGGTGCTATGCATGCTATTGGAAAAGTAATCATTAATCTTACCAAGTTGTGAACCCTTCAAGCTACAATGATGACTGACCTGGCAGGATTACTTTTGTTTTTTTTGTTTTTTTTAAGATTTATTTTGTTTATTTATTTATTTATGTATTTTATTTATTTATTTATTTATTTATTTGTGTGTGTGTGTGTGTGTGTGTGTGTGTGTGTGTGTGTGTATCTATAGCAGCCAGAAGGTGTTGGATCCTCTTGAGCTGTAGGTATAGGCAGTTGTGAGTTTATTGTGGTTGCTGGGGACCAAACAGGGGTCTTCTGAAAGAGTAGGAAGCTCTCTTAACTGCAATGCCATCTCTCCAGCCAGCCCCAAATCATGGATTACTTCTAAATCTACATATATTTTGAGCACTAAGTACTGAACTGCTACATGTTATAAGCAAAGGATTATGAAAATGAGGCACAGTAAGAATACCTATGTATATTTCTTTTTTAAAATGTTAATATATCATTTTCAGGGAGTTAGATTTTTAACTGTGTTAGCAAAATATAAACCATGGATGACTAATCTTTTCAGAGATAACAATAAGGACAAATTTATTGCTGTTATCTCAGAAACTATTTAAGAGAAAATACTCTGCATAAAAAGAAATGATGAATGTTTTTAAAAATGCATTCATAATCAACAAGTAGTAACAATGTGGGATGCAATGGAGTGTTTCAACATGTCAACAATATGAATGATTACATAAGGCTGAAAATGAATCCATCACTTACCTGCTTACCATTTTATAATTGCTTCTTTTTCTTTTTCCTTGTGCTTGAATGACCATTTTGTATGTCTCTAAGTTTTTAGCAGCTGTCTTAGTTTGTTTCTCCATTGCTGTGACAAAACACTCTGACCAATACCAACTTGGGGAGGAAAGGGTTTATTCAGCTTACATCTCCCAGGTTGCAGTTCATCAGGGAGCTCAAGGTAGGAATTCAGACCAGGAACCTCCTGGAGGCAGGAGCTGGCACACAGGCCATGGAGGAATGCTGCTTACTGGCTTGCTCCCCTGGCCCCTGCTCAGACTGCTTTCTTATATAACACAGACCCACCTGCCCAGGGGTGGCACCACCCACACTGGGCTGGGCCCTCCCAGATCACTCAACAATCAAGAAGATGCCCCACAGACATGGCCACAGGCCACGCCTATGGAGGCAGTTCCCCAATTGAGGCTCCCTCAACCCAGGTGTGTCAAGTTGACACTAAAGCTAATCCAGCACAGCAGCCAAAAGCAAATGCAAAAGTGTTTGTGTTTTGCAATGTTGTGATTACTTCCCTTAGAAAACATCCTGATAACTTCTTCTTAATTTAAATTTAACATATTAAAATTAGAAAATGGTTTATCAAGAAGAAATTAAAATTATGAAATTCAAGCACAAATAATTGAAGGTTTAATGTCAGATAAATACTTGAAAATTGTCCAACTAATTAATAATTCATTCATATGTAGCTGTAGCATATGGATAATATATCCCAAAACAATTACATGAAATTAGTCACCTTCTTTCAGGAACATTCATACTTTGACTTTATCAAATAATAATTTTGTTACACTAATTTCTCCTTAATTTCAATTCAAAATAAAATAGATGAAATTTTAATAGTACAGTCCATTCAAAGGACTTATGAAATGTATGACTCTTTTTGACAGTGCTTTATTTATTTAAAAAAGTTTTACTATCCTAGCACTCGGGAGGCAGAGGCAGGCAGATCTTTGTGAGTTCAAGGCCAGCCTGGTCTACATAGTGAGTTCCAGGACAGCTGGGGCTAGAGGGAGACCCTGTCTTAAAAAAAACAAAAAAAAAAAAAAAAAAAAGTGTTACTAAGAGCCGACAAGTTTAGAAAAGAAATTTTCTCTTTAAAAAAAAAAGTTGCTTGTCTCTCTCTCATTATATATTGTTTTTATTCCCTTTAAATTTGAGCTAACTGACTACAGTTTAACTTCTGCTATTAAGACCAGTTGTTTAACCAGTTGTTAAATAAAATAAATATAGTCAGTTTCTTTCCATGCTTATTGTAAGATATACAATTGAAAAAATGTTACCTTTCCTTGAAGAGTTTAAAAATCTTGAATTGAATTGAATTATCAGTAATTATAATATAATAGCTCTTAGAAAATATTGTCTTCTTTCAAAGTGGGACAAAAGAATCCTTGACAATTAGTCTACTTTATAATAACACACATTCTCCTTTAAGTTTATTTGGATTTTGTTTCTCCAAATGTAAATCTAATAATTTCTTTAATTTTTCTTGAACTTCTTCAACTTTTAACATTTCTGAAATTTATCTTTTATCTTGATTCATTTAACAAATAACCTTGAAACCAGAAAGCTTTAATGCTTTGATTTTATTTATTTATTTGATTATTTTAAGACAGTGTCTCTTGTGGTCCAGGCTGGCCTTGAACTCCTGATTCTCCTGTCTTTATTTTCCAAGTGCTTGGATTGTAGATGTGTATCACACTCCCCACTTGTTTTCGATATTTAAAACACTCTTAAACATTGGTAAATGTTACAGATAACTTTTAAAATATTTTTTAAAATTCTATTTATTATTTTTATTTTATGTGTATGAGTGTATTGCCTGCACGTAGGTAAGTGTACCCATGTCGTGCAATGCCCATAGAGGTCAGAAGAGGCTTTCAGATCCCCTGGGACTGGAGTTACAGACAGTTGTTATCTTCCATGTGGGTGCCAGAATTCAAACCTGGGTCTTCTGCAAGAACAACCAGTGTTCTTAACTGCTGAGCCATCTCTCCAGCCCCAAGAGCAGCCATTGCTCTCTTAACTGTTGAATCATGTCTCCAGCCCCTGAATTATTTTTAATTTCATTTGTATGAGTGTTTTTCTTGCATGTATGTGGGTGCTCACATATGTGCAATGTCAGAGGAGGCTAGAAGAGGACATTGGATCCCATGGAACTAGAGTTACAGGTAGTTGTTAGCTACCATATGGGTGCTGGGGACTGAACCCATGTCCTCCAAAAGAGCAGCCAGGACTTTTAACTTTTGAGCCATCTCTCTAGCCCCAAATATTCCAGATAATTTGATCACCCTGATACTCTTGTTAATTGAGGAATACAGACGAACATTTGCACATCATTTACACAGTAGAAACTCCAAGTGTAGGGCACTATAGACTTCGAACTATAGACTTAAAACTCTCACTACACAGTTTGCTAAGAAACTTTTCCTTATCAATTTAACATTGGGAGAAAAATTTGGAAAAATAGTTTTGAAATGTCACGTGTATATGTGGTAAATTTTGTTTCCAATTAGTAGAAAATCAGAGGTATGTGGATGCACCAAGAACTCATTACTTCAGTCATATTTACCCAACTTGTTCCAATGACAACATATATTTTCTTTTCACTTCTCTGCTTCATTAGCCAATTTCTCTCACTTAATTGCTTGTCAATTTCAAGTACCAGCATTTCTCACAAATACTTAAATGCCACCTGGAAGAAAAACATTTTTCTTTAATTACATTGACATGTTGTGTAAGTTCTGTATATTTATTAATATTTTAAAATTCATGTTTCTTCCTGATGCGGTGATATTAGGAACTTCAGTTTTTATAGTTATGAGATTACAGTAACCAGATCTGGAGAAACTTACTTGATACTTCAGTGTTTTACTCATTAAAGGTGAAGAACAGGGAAACAAAGGAAGGGAGAATCAGTGAGGAGGGCTCAGAAGATTCTGGGTTGGGGGTGGTGAGCGAGATGCTCAACATAAGCAGCTGTGAAGTGCAGTGATTGGGAGAAGGAAAGGGAGAGAGGATAATGTGACTAGTGGGCACAGTGTACGTTTTATAGAGCAGAGATGATTATTCATTTATTTTCGATATACATTTATCATGCCTTTTTTCAAAGTTCTCCCAACTGTCATAATCCCAGACCTTACAGCCACCATCCAACCTTTTCTTCTATGGGTTCAACTTTGGTAGATTCCCACATATGTATGGAACCAGGCAGTATTTGCCCATCTTTGCCCAGGTATATTACTTAACATAATTTCACTAGGTTTATTTGTGTGGTTATAAATACTGAATTTCCTCCTTTGTACAGGCTGAATAGTA
>NW_008349068.1:6631301-6655686 GCF_000622305.1 Nannospalax galili | reverse complement strand
CTGAATAGTATCTTTTAAAAAACATTTTATTTATTATTTTTATTTTATGTGTATGAGTGTATTGCCTGCATGTATGTGAATCTCATGCAATGCCTCGGGAGTCGGAAGAGGGCATTGGATTCCCCTGGAACTGGAGTTAAAGACGGTTCGTAGCCACCATATGGGTGCTGGGACTCGAACCCAGGTCCTCTGCAAGAGCAGTCAGTGCTCTTAACTGCGGAGCCATCTCTCCAGCCTCTGAATAGTATCTTGCCATGTGTAAGTACCACTTTTTAAAATCAATTTTTCTCTTGATAGACACTTAGGACTGATTCATATACGATGACTGTGAATAGTATTTCAGTGGATATGGGCATGCAGATAAGGAGATAATATTTTTCAAAAGCAGTATTCTGATTCTCATACTATTCTAAGGTGGCTGGAGCATGAAATTGACACACCTGTGGAGAAATTAGAGGACTTTAAAAAACAATATATTCTATAAGGGATGAAATTCCACAGTGGAATGATCTCATAAGTTTATTTTTGGAATTGATTTCAGGGGAAAATTCAGGTGTATGTAAGGATATAGAAAGGCATAAAGAAAATGAAATTATTTAAAACAAGGTAATGTGTCACTTATATTGGGGTAAGGCAATAACTATTTTCTGAGCCTCAACTCTACCAAATTAAGGACGCTCTTCTTAAGGGAACCGAATCTAAATTATGTTTAAAGTAATTTTACCTGAAAAGAGAGAGAAAACCAACAGATTTAAAATGAGGAATACTATAATTGCCACAAAATAAAAAATATTTGATAAGAATTTTTCCTACATATTGGATGAATATTAGTTGATCACTGTTTTAGGTGAGAAAAATCTTGTATTACAATTCTCTAAATGTGATGAAGATATTACTGCTGATTCATAAGCTTTGGGTGTGCTTTGCAGTGTGGTGACATCATTTTGGAAGATCATCCTATTTTATACTCTGACAGAATATTATACACTACAGGGGATTAAAGTATATCAAAGATGATAGGATCTCATATGAGTTTTCTTTGTGCCCCAGATCTAGAATAAAAAGAATAATTCAGTAAGATTTTAGTAAGAAAGCCAAGCACTTCTCTTAGAGTTTGAAAAAGTAAATGTTCAGGACAGCATTGCTCATGCTTTTATTATGGAAACCTAGATTTTCATCTAACTAAGAAATACACAATTTCTGAGAAAACTTTAGTATATTAATAGTTATTGTGTGTCAACTACTGGGCTTGCTTATTCATAAATTTTGAACATAGTTTCTTTTTGCTTATGTGAGCCAAGTATCACACTTCGATCATTATTCACATTACTGATATCTGTATGATTATTCAATGACAAGGAACCTTACAAGAGTGATAAAAAGAAACCACTAATGGATACATTTGGAAGGGTGATACTAGTATTGAGAACTAACTTATTATTTTAAAATTAGCTCATTTTTAAATTGTCAAGGAAAAACACTAATATGGGGAAAATTAATAGCACAACATAATCATGGCCTTTTCCTTTTGTAGTGATTATGTTAAAGTGTATTTATTGGAAATAAAAACTGAATTTTGTTATCTTTCTTCTCAAAATTGGACAAAGTCAGAATCTAAAATAAGATTAAACAACGATATCAGAGACATATATAAAGTTAATGCGAATAGTGTTAAAAAGTTTTAGAAGGAGTCACGTAAAAGAGAACTTAAAAACAGACCATGAAAGAAACGCTTAAAATTATCCCTAACTTATATTTTGATTTAATTAAAAATTCAGTGTCAAGCATGTATAGAAATGAAACTAAACATAATAGCAATCATTCAGAAGTGATTCAAACTTTTTGATTCAGGAAGAAAATTATAAAGCTACAGATCACAGAAGAGAGATTTGGGAGAAGACACTGATACTCGAGTTAATCAGCCCATGTTTATTGTGATGAAGATAATGACATTAAGAAAATCTCCAGTTTTCCCATTGGAAGGAATACAGAGCAAAAAAGGACCGATACATTAAGTCTGTTTATAATGAATTTGATTTTTATTCACATAGCAACTCTGATATCAAGATTTGTGGTTAATGGGATAAAAAGAACAGCTAACATAGTAAAGTGAAAAAGAGACTTCCAGGCAGATAGAAATAATCATCAACTCACAGTTTCTGTCTTACAAGCCCGAACCAGAGAGAATGCTGGGTTGCTACACAGAGAGGATTAATAAAAAAGTCAGAAGACAAAATACATAAAAATTAAAGATGTCATTTAATGTTCAATCAAGTGGTTTTTTTTTTTTTTTAAATCACAAGATTATCTGTCCATGTGCTTTAATAAGAATTCAGGTCACATTGGCAAAGAAGTTTGATGCTGGTATAATCCTGATTTCTTCCAGTGAAGTTATGAAATATTTTCTAAATGAGGCCATGAGAGTCTGCTCTGTCTTTAATGAAATGCTAATGTGAGTGGAATAAGCCAGACACAGAAAGACAAATGCTTCATACTTCCTTGTATGTGGGATCTAATGGGATTGAACTGATAGAAGCAGACAGCATAATCATGGTTTCAGGGTCTGGGAATGTTGGTACAAGTTAGATAACAGGAGAAAGTTATGATGTTTTATCTCATGGTAGGATGGACTACAGTTAACATAAATGCAAATTTCAAACTAGCTAAAAGAATTTTGAACGCTATAAGAGAAATAAATGATAAATGAAATGATGGATATGATCATTATATTGACTTAATGCTTATGAAATGCACATATGTCTCAACTACAATATATCTTTTACTCATAAATCTGTCAATTGAAAAAAGTAAAACTGGGGCTGGAGAGATGGTTCAGTGGTTAAGAACACTGGTTGTTCTTGCAGAAGACCCGGGTTCTAATCCCAGCACCCACATGGCAGCTAACAACTGTCTGTAACTCCAGTTCCAGGGTATCCAACAGCTTTTTCTGTCCTCCGCAGGCATTGCATGACACGGGTGCACTACATGCAGGCAATACATGCATACACGTAAAATAAAAATTAAATAAATTTTTTTTAAAAAGTAAAACAGATCTGGAGACTTCAGTAAGACTGATGGCCTTTTAAGAAGGAAAAGAAAGAAAAAGAAATCAGAATTCCCTCGAAGAGAATGAGACTAGGGAATCTGTCAAATGACAGTCACGTCCTGTAATTCCTTTCTGCATGTAATGAAATCTAGGAGAGTCTAGGGCAAAACCAGCCTTTCTTTCTTTCTTTCTTTCTTTCTTTCTTTCTTTCTTTCTTTCTTTCTTTCTTTCTTTCTTTCTTTCTTTCTAATGTGTCTGAGTGTATTGCCTGCATGTCTGTATGTGTGTAAGTGTGTAAGTGTGCCAGTGTTGTACAATACCCATGGAGGTCATAAGAAGGCATTGAATTCCCCTGGAACTGGAGTTACAGATGACATTTAGCCACCATGTGGGTGCTGGGACTAGAACCCGGGTCTTCTGTAAGAGCAGTCAATGCTCTTAACCACTGAGCCATCTTTCCAGCCCCAAAACAAGACTTGAAATAAATGGTAAATGTATGCAGTATGATAAACACATCTCATATTTATGCATAGAAATTAAACACTGTTGCTGCTTCCCTGGGCCTGCACAACTCACAGGCCTCTCTCTGACCTGCAGGCCTCTCTCCTGGCTAAGTCCATCATGCCTTCTGTGCCTTGACTACCCCAGCCTCATTCACCCTCCCATCTCCCCCGCTGGTCGCTCCTCCTAGCCTGGGTCCTGTCCCATTCCTTGTCTTGGCACCCCAGACACCTGGGGAACCGCCACTGCTTCCTGATCCTTTGCATCCAGACCAGCTCAGATTCTTCTCAGGTCCCCAGGAGCACAGATTAAAACACATGACAACATGAAAACTGGGTGGTAGTCAGTTGTCAGATCAAAAAACTTAGAAATATTCAGGCAACTAAGTAATAAAATTATTCCTACAGGATATTTGTAGCTATTAAGGAAAGACCAAAATAAAGATACCAATGAGAAATTAGCGGATGTGTTTGAATAACAAGAATGTGGGTAATTTGTGATCTTTTCTTCATTTCTTATTTGATTTTCCCAAGTCATTAAGGAATATCTATTACTTTGTAAAAAAAAAAAAAAAAAAAAAAAAAAAAAAAAAAAAGACCAAGTGAAGAAAGGAATGAAAAATAGCCAGAATTCTGATAGCAGAGACAGGACTCATGTACAGATAAGGTTTGAAGTAGCTGGAAAGCTTAAGCATCAGATGTACAGATAGCAGCAATAATTCGAACAGGAAAGAACTAGAGAGACAGTGGGTATGTTATTTTTCCCTGAATCAGGGTTTTTTGTTCCATGATATAATTCCTGTCCACTTAGAAATTATATAAGACTCAGAGAGGACTGAGTCTAATCTGGGATATAACCAATACTTTGCAGTAGGAAAAACTGTGATCAGAACCTGGAGATTTGGACTAATGTGACATAGACTATAAATTTGAGTTTTAAAGTATGAACTACAAATGGCAAAGGGCCAACTTCAAAGTTTACAATTGTGCAATTCTAATTATATAATATTCAATGATAAAATTATAGCAAAAAACCAGAATGGTATTTGCCATGTATTTTTATGGTGGGTATAAGCCAATATGACGATAAAGGAAAAGAATAATGGATCTGTATAGTGATAATTCTATATTTTGATTTAGATGATAGTAACACAAATCTGTGATAAATTGATATAAAGCTATATATTCCCATTGTTTTAAATTTTTGCTTTTTCCCTATTTTTTGCTCAGAAAACATCCTATAGACATATTTGTTTCTAGCAAGCAGATATCAGTCTTGTATATTTACTTGGCATATTTCTTCAGATGGAAGTGGTAGGCATTCAGTTATCTGATTGAAATTGGAAAATTATTTTTTTCTGTCCTAACAGAAGACAAAAATGACTCATTACTATTGGGCAACCTATTATGATAACTTAGCATTGATTATTTAGTATCTTGACCAAATTTTTTAAATTCAAAATAGCATTTAGTCCTTTTTGAAGAAAAGGTTTTAAATTTGTATCCATGTGTATGTGCATGTGTCTCTCTGTGTATCACATGTGTATAGGTGCCCACAGAAGTCAGAAGAAGATGTTGGATTCATTGGACATGGAGGTTGGAGTCACAGCTGATTATGATCCACTGGACAGAGGAGTTGGACACCAAACTCTGGTCCTCCCTCAGACAAGCTCCACAGTCCCACTGGAGAAGAATGCTTGCCGTTATCCGTCGTGTGAGAGATTCCATCTGTTAGTGAGTTTATAGACATGTGTTCATAACCCAACTTTAAGTATTCATTTGCCAGATAAGGGCTCAGATGGAGACCCTGTGTATTGAAGGCTCAGAATCTAAGTGAGATAACTTGGAATCAAGGGGGGCACTAGGGATCCCAGAGTTTAGAGGAACTGATATCCTAACTGCCTCCAGCCCCAGATTTAAATTGAAAAAACTCAAGTTAAATATGCAGCAAACAAATGTAAAGTGTTACACATCAGCTGAATAACGAGGAACTTACGGGTTACAGATAACCAGGAACTTTAAGTGTTACAAATTCAAGCAAAACAAAATCATTGCAGTATGTGGGATGAGCAAGTCTTCAGAGAACTTATTCTCCTGTTGTTCCAGACACAAGTGACCTGTGTGCAAGACACCATGCCCCTTCCCCCCCAAATCCAGTATGCTGAGAGTCAGGAAGTACAGAAAACATCAGAAGCAGTTCTTAGACTGAGCTGTAACTGACATATATTGATAGCTACACTTGCATTTAGTGTAGGGGTGAACTGCCATTCATAAAACTATGCATAAAGCTACATTCTAGAATGTGGTACCAAACATAAAATTAATTATAAAAATAGCTTTAGCTAAGGCAGCTGAAGATTTAAAAGAGAAGCAAGATCAATAATACTTTCTCTAAAATTCAAAAACCTAGTCGCATCTCTTCTATTAAAGGAAAAATTTGAAACTTTGACATGTAACATCAAAAAGATCCATTTTTGCATGTTTTAAAGTGTGTCTGATTTTACTTTTCTTCAAAATCATTGTTTTGTAGAGTTAGAAATTTATAATTGAATCCCAGTAGTTTTAAGCATACTATTAGCCTGTTCGGATGTCAATTGTGAAAACAATACGTCTACTATATGTTCCCTAAAAAATAAAAAGAAGTAATAAAAATGTCAAAAACTAAGAAGGAAAAATATGAAATTCAAATGCTTTATATCTAGTGAATCAATGTTCAATTTGTAATTACACAATGTACTCCATCTTCTTTAGAAGACAAAGCCTTTTCAGGGAAGGGTAAAATATGTTCCCCATAGCTGTCATAACACTGCCACTTACCACACTTGCATAGCTTTGAATGATACAAAAATAGGTACCTAGGCATAACGTTAGGAAATGTATTATACCACATTATCTTGGATTTACATGATTTTTGCTTTCATGCTCATTGACTTGACAGTCAAAATCAGTCACTTAAAAAGTGAATTCTATTTTGGCTTAGCAAAAATTATACTTTAGTATAAGAACTTTAATATCACTATGATGTCACTATGGTATATTGGACAGCTGAGATTTATGTTCTAATATGTAGAAATGCAGAATGTATTCTTTTTTATTTTTATTGAATTTTTGTGTATTTCATATAAAACATCTTAATCATCTTTACAACCCCTCCCCCACCTGTACCCTGCTACTGTTCCCCCACCAGATTTCATGTATTCTGTCATATATGTTAAGGTCTATTGAGTCAAGTTTCTGTACACAGATGTCCCTCAATGCAAGTTCATCCACTGGAGTCTAGTCAGCCTATCTAGTGACACTCCCTTAAAGATCAACTCTCCAACAATAATCAGCTGCCAATAGTTCTTTCTTCAGCTAAGGTTGGGGCCTGTTCCCCAATCCCCAGTTCTATGCTGGGTTTTTGTCTGTTTGAGTTTGTATGGGTCTTGTGCATGCTGATGCTATTACTATATGCTCAGCTGAGCAAGTTCCCAGATGCCTGGAAGACTCTGTTTCCCTATGTTCATGTACCAACCCTGGCTCTTACAATCTTTCCACCTCTTTTTCTGCAATGGCCCCTGAGCTGTGGGTGGGTGAGGTTTAATATAGCAATCCTATCCAGGGACACAATCTCTGCAGTCTCTTATTGTCTACATTTTGACCAATTGTGGCCTTCTGTGTGTATCACACTCTTTTGCATGAGGAAGCTTCACTGATGATAGCTGAAAGATGCGTCAGTATTCTCTCTACCCCCTGCTCTGCTATGTTCTATGAACCTGAGGTATAGAGGTTTCATTGCAGATGAGTCACTTAGGACTAGGCATCTCTCAGACATTTATTCTCTGTGTATGACCAGTTGTAGAAATCTGTAATAGTCTCCATCTGCATTTCTTTATAAAACAGCATGAAGATATAACAAGGAGATATAAAGAACAAAGGGAAGTGACATATCAAATAAAATATATGGGAGGTAGCACATACAGAATCTTTCCAAAGTGTGCCTTTGCATAGCATGTTGATTTTTAAAATACACGAAAGTATAAACTGAATTAAAAATCATACTATATTTAATATAGGCATTAAGAATATGTGACTTATTTTAAGGAAAGGATGAAATGTCTTATATCATCAGTCATGTCAAGTTCTTCTTGATTGATATATCATTAAGGATTAAAAATATTAAGAACACTGTTTCTCCAACATTTATTTTCTAAGTTCTTTTTTAATTGTGCAAGAAACACTGGATTGATATATCTAAATAGAGAATAATCTAAATGTATATACTAAGCTATATATTTTTCTTAAGATAAATATGTGTATTTGTATACACACATTATAGATACATGAATTTATATACACACATATATGTATACATACACACATATTGTCTTCAAAATGAACTAGGCCGTAACAATTCTATATTATTTATTAAGGTTTCAACATTTTCAATTATAGCCTAGATTTAAATTGATTCAAGCACAGTCTGAATTTGAGTCAATCTATTCTTTTTATTTGTTTGTTTATTTCTATTTTAATTCTATGAGTGTTTTGCCTGCATGTATGTAAGTACATCTGTGTACACAATGATTGGGAAGGCCAGAAGAGAGCATTGGATTCTCTGGAACTGGAGTGAGGGATGGTTGTTAGTTGCCATGTGGGTGCTGGTGACTGAACTCTGGTTTTCTGCAAGAGTAGCCAGTGCTCTTAACGGCTAAGCCACTCCCCTGAATCAATCTAACAAATATTTTGGGGGCCTTTCTCTGTGCCAGTGAATAAACCCCACAGGCATTACTATCTTTATACATACGACATTAGAACTATCTGGGGAAAATAGTGTGACCACTTACAACAAGAAATGGAACAGATTTTGTGAAAATTGAATTGTTATTACCTTACAAAAAACAAGGATAAAGGGGAGCCAAGAAACAAGAATTCAGCATACTGGGGATAAAATAAAGGATTTAATTTTAAATTAAATTGCCAGAGTACATCTAATTTAGATAGTAGTTATTTTAACAAAGACTTGGAGGGTGTGTTCATGCTGGTCTTGTAGAGGTGTGGAGAAAGAACACTTTGGAGAGATGGAGGATTCTCTTTGGAGAGATGGAGAGATAGAGAGCTGAGGAAGGTGACCAAAGGCAGGAGCAGGCCTAGTCACTTACGGTACAGCAAGGATGCTGCTGCTAATTGAATACCAGGGAAACAGAGGTTAGGTAAATGAAATAAACAAGAACATATAGGGTCAAGCAGCGCAGGTTTATTGTTTTGTGACTCTGAAGACCCCTATAAGATTCTATGCAAAAAGAACGATATAATCTGATGTTTAAAAGAATAATTCTCGGGGAACAGGGAGGAACAGAGCACATGAGAGTATCACAGGAATCTAATCCCAGTGGCGGTGGTAGGAAGGTTCAGACTCTGGGCTTATTTTGTAGGTACAAGCTAATTGTCATGCCAAATTTTCCCCTGAGAGACTCTCACACTCTCTGGGATCCCATTGTGATGGGTTCTAACTAAACCATCACAGTGTTCCTCTTAAGTTACAGTTTTGGGAATAAGAATATTTGGGCTTTGTCAATAAAGCTTAGAGGGTCACTTACAAAGACATGAACTCTTGTGGGCTCTTTCTACCCCTTGTTTGAGATTCCATGTGGTCTGCATGCTTGGTTCCAAAATGGTGACTCCTCCTCCCCTTTTTCCCAGTGTGCTCAGTGTTTCTCAGCATCTGTCTCTAGACCAGACCCCCCCACCCCCTCAGTCTCTGGGGGTTCAGTTCTAGTTTCCTCAGAGGACATGCCTAACCAACACTAATTGATTGGAAAAGGTAAAGAAACCAAGCATCACGTTGTATCTTTGGCTTCTTCAATACATAAAAAATTGATACTGCCTTCAATCAAAAGTGAAAAGTTTTCTATAAGTAGTCACAAACATGCATTTATAGGGCCAGAAGAGAAGGAGAATCCCAGGGTTGTTTAGGGAAAACTCTCCAGAAGAGAAGTAATAGATATAGACCAGAATAAATTAATTTTCCAGCTATCTTTGGAAATGCTATGATCAGTTACATGTGACAATCATTTCTCAATCCCATTCACAGAAACTCTAAGCAATGACTTCTATGCTGTCTGCCTGAGACACTGAAATTTTTAAGTACAATTTTGTTACAACCAAAAGCTAAGAATATAATACTGATTCACCAAAGTACAAGTGATGAATACTTGATTTAATGAATTATAAGTATGCCTGACCTTAATGTAATCTTATAATACAGTTAGGCCACCAGTGTTGACAAGAAAGATGATAATAAATGATAATTCTTTTCCCCGGGGCCTTCTGTGCTCACATCTGCAGTACAACATGACATTTTCTGAAGGAGATTTACATCTCTATTTATTTTTCAAAATTAATGTTTACTTACATGGATTAAGTAAAATATTTTGTTTTACAAAATAAGAATTTTCCACAAATTCCTCTGGTAACAATGTTGAAGTACTTTCAGGCTCACTGTACAGCTTTAATTTTATTCATGACTGAGTCTGTGACATTTTCTATAGACTTGGAAGAAAAATTTAAGCTCCTGAGTGTAAGAGCGTTTATTCTTATCATTTTTTATACTATACATTCTTTTTTAATGTTCTTTTAGAAATAGTTTATTAATTTCTTGAGAGCTTCATACATGGATACAATGTATTTTGATCATTTTCACCCCGTTTCTCCCCCTAACTCTTCCCAGATCCATTCCCCCCAACTCCTTCTTGGCTTTATGTCCTTTTTTTTTTTAAAAAAAAAAAAAAAAACAAAAAACAACCACTCAGTTCAATTTGTGCTCTGCATTTATTCATGGTATGTGGGGTCATCCACAGAGCACTGTCAATCTACTGGGTCCTCACCCTTAAAGAAACGCACTCTTTCACCCCTGGGAGCTATGGACTGTCAATAGGTACTCAGCTTGCAGGAATGAGGGGCTGAGGGGTGGGGTGTAGGTGGTGGGGGTGATCATGAGGCCCGCCCCCATTCATGTCTTGATCTTATGCAGATCTTGTGCAGGCAACCATAGCTGCTGTTAATTCGTGAGTGCAGAGGCCCTGTCTTGTCCAGAAGACACATTTTCACTTCTGTCTTCTTTGACTTCTGGCTCTGACAATATTTTCATTCCCTTCTTCCCTGATGGCCCCTGAGCCTATGGACATAGGGTATGACATAGATGTCCTGTCTTTGGCTGGACTTTCCACAGACACTCTCTACACTTTTACCATTTGTGAGTTTCTGCATTAACTGACCATCTACTGCAGAGAGAGGTCTCTGATAAGGTCTGAGAACTTACTAATCTGTGGGTCTAGAGATACAAATTTTGTGTCCATTTAGCAAAATATAGTAAGAAGTTCACCCCTGGGGCCTATGAGCTCCCTATTCATTCATTTTTAGCAAGATGTGCATTACCAAACATGAATTTCCTCCCCTAGAGCAGATTACCCCCAAAATATTGTGTCTCTATTGTACCCATGGTCAATCTTGCCAAGTTAATTGTTATTGTAGCTCACAGGATTCACAGCTGGGTTAGACTGTTGATGACTTTTCCTGCAGCACCTTGAAAACTCGGTGGCAGGGAAGAAGCTTCCCAGTCGTTACCAACTTGATTTCTCCATATCCTGTGACCAAAGTGTATGGTGTCTTAAACAATAAAGTCTTATCAAATTCTGGTGGACAACCAAAAACAATGGCAATATATTGCATTTCTTGTGGGGACTCTGAGACACCCATGACTGACAACTCCAGGGGAGCTATCCCATACCTGGCTCTGGGCTTTTTATTTGGTAACCTCTGGCTTCTGGAAGGAACATTATCCCTGTGTAGGGTAACTTCAGTTAAACTTATTTTAAAAATTATTGAGCTTTTGTACATTTCATACAATAGTTCATCAAATTTAGACCCCCATCCCCCATTGATCTCCCCCATCCTTCCACCAGACCTCATGTATTCTGTAATACACATTAAGTCCTATCCATCCAGCATTTGCATCCAGGTGTCCATTGCAAATTCATTCATTGAAGTCTAATCAGCCTATCTAGAGATCATAAGTAAGGCATACTCTCCCTCACACAGTAGTAATCAGTTTTATAATATAGATAGATGATAGATAGATAGATAGATAGATAGATAGATGGTAGATGATAGATAGAGGCACTGGGATTTTTTTTTAGACAGCCTTCAGCTATACACACACACACACATATATATTATACATGTATGTTTAGGAAGCTTATAAAATAATGTTTCCATACCTTTTTTTTCCAAACATCCTTAGTGTTAGTTATCTCTTCCTCCACCCCCTCACTAGGGATGGAAGGGGGAAGAGGCAGTTGGGGAAGGATAGTACTAATTCTAATGATAATAAGTAGCTTTGCTGCTGCATTAGGCTTAGAAAACTCAGTAATGTCCACCCTCCCCCTGGAGCTATGAAAACCTTAAAAAGAAACCCACAAAACTTTTGCCAATAGCAGAATCACTTTAGTGATAATTATAACAGGGTACCCCCCCCCCAGGAACTAGCTAAATGAATGAAAAGCAGATCCCATTGAAATTTTTATTGGACAAAATGTTTATGTCTGGGATATTTTTTCATCTATTTGTTCCTTAATCATCAACCTGGGAACAATTTTATAGATGATTTTAGAAAATGTTAACATGCTGTTTTTATTATTATTTTTATTAGCATGCTAACTTTTTATATATTTGCAATTTTCACAAAAATCCCTTTTTATTTAATAAAATCTGGGCATTTAATGCTCAAGACCAGCTCTAATCCTCTCAGTTCCTACCATCTCTGAAAGCAGAGATCAACAGCTATTTTCTCTTAAAAGTCGTAAACCTACAATATACACAAAAGCATAAGAAATTTTTAATTTTTCTGAAGGGAAAAAAATCTAGAAAAACATACAAGAAAGTGGCAAACAATTAGAAAAACCCACACGGAAATAACCCGCCCTTCTTTTGAATCTACTAGCACTCTAGACAAGTTCCAGAGCGTCAAAGAAAATCTATGAACACATATAATGTATATAGTAAGGGGTGGATAATCTTGGCCACATAGCCACAAAATGCACTGCTCAGATGTGACCAGTCTTTGTATGACAGCTACCTGCTGTCTGTCACCACAGTTTCATTGTGTCCATGTTTTCTGTATTCTGGCCACAATGATTGAGCATAGCAAAACTTTAATTCATATCTTCACCCATGACACTTATTCCACTACTGGGAAACTTTGACTAATGATACTCCATTAATCTGTCCGTAACCTTTAAAGCTGACTCCTGCACAATCTTCTTTTCTCTCCAGACTACTTTATGGATAGTAGACCTGTAATACAGTGTGAAGCTTCTCCATCTCAACCTCTACTCCTCTCTTTGATCTTAAATAAATCTCTTATACCTCAAATATCTTCTTGGCATTTGCTCCTTAGAGGAACAGGTCAAACCCATACCTACAGTCTCACACATCACACCAATTTTTAACCCATTTATTGAACTCCAGGAAACATGATCTTTATTGAGGGTTTTTTTTACTTTTTGGTCTTTTTGAGACAGGGTCTCCCTGTAGCCCCACTGGCCTGGAACTTACTATGTAGACCAGGCTGGCCTTGAACTCACAGAGATCCACCTGCCTCTGCCTCCTGAGTGCTGGGACTAAAGGCGTGCGCCACCTTACCTGGCTCTTTATTCAGTTTTTAAGGTATGAGGAATTGCTCCTTTCTCAGACCCTTTACATAAATTCTCCTGGATTCCAGGTGCACAGTTACCCTTCATCACCAGCTATCTGACTTCTTTCACATTTCAGGTTAAGAGAA
The DNA here is from genome assembly GCF_000622305.1 of Nannospalax galili. Lineage (NCBI taxonomy): Eukaryota > Metazoa > Chordata > Mammalia > Rodentia > Spalacidae > Nannospalax > Nannospalax galili. Next base: position 6,642,320 of record NW_008349068.1, on the reverse strand, counting down.
ACATCATCAGACATCAGATATATATAATTGTTTTTCAAAATATTGTTTATTTTCTTCAGTAGGAGAGAGTCCATGCTTGGTACTCTAAAAATGGTCAAATCACCCATGGATGGAGAGGCCAGAGAAAATACAGTGAGTGTACTGCTGCTATTTTCCTAAACCAATATAATTTCTTATATTCTAAACACATATCATTATATTCACAGTTCAGTGTAACTCTCACCACTCATCAGAGAAGCTTTTTTTTTTTTTTGCCACAGATGGAATCTATTACCAAGTTTCATACCTGGTCAAAAGGCAAAAATTAAGTAATTGTGGTGTGCTTAATCCCAACTCATATATCTATAAGGCAACCCCATACCTAAAGCTCAAATATTTTAAAATGATGCTCAAGATGAACATGCATAAAGAAAGAAATATTGCAATGGTGTGGATAAAGGAAAAAAGGACAAAGCCAGGACAGAGGGCAATGTTCTTCATTAACACTTCACCAGAGAAATGTTCCTCAGATTCTATTCTGTGGAACACTGTTAGGTAATATCTTTTCTGCACTGTCTACCTGGGCAAGATTCCTTCAGGAGGAACTCGGGTACCAACTCCCAGGAAACTTCGTTGTCTTTATTTCTACATACTGGAATTAGAGACTCCTTTTGGATGGTGCTTTAACATACAGTATCATATAGCACTTAAGTCATAGAATTCATCAGCACCATCTAATTACTTTATTATTGCCCTGTAAATAATCTCAAATTCAAAGAATATAATCTGAGTCTGATATTTTCTAATACTATTGTAATTTCAGCACAAATAAGGCTCCATAAATCTTAGAAAAGACTTAATGTATTGCATGAAATACGGAGTAGGGTCTTACCATATAAAGACCTAAATAAATCGAGACTATTCCAAGCATTTTGTTTCTTTTTTTATGAAATACACACGTGAATATGAGTCAATGCATCCTAAAGTGAGTTCCATTCTGCCAGCATGTCTAGTTGACCAGGTGTTACAAAGGGAAATGGCAATACAAAACAATAGATTATAGATAAAATATAACTCACATTGAATTATGTTTCAAGGTCGGAGGAGAGCATCCTTCAGGGAAGAAAAGTAATTGGAAAGAATAAACAAGTCCTTAATATTCATGCCACTATGGCACCAGTGGGTATATTATGCCAAGCAAGTTGTTTTAGATCCTGTGGTTCACAGCTGAGTGAGGTTGATAATTACCTTTTTCTGTCAGTGACATGCATAGCACCTTTTAGTACTGTAAAAGCTAGCCATCAGAGATGTAGTTTCAAGGTCAGTACCCGCTTTATTTCTCCTTTATCCTGTGACTCACAGATGTACTGTCTTCAGCAATAGAATCTTGCTCTTCTGGTGGGTTACCAAGTGCAATGATGATAACTAGCATTGTTTGAGGATCTATGGGAGCTCTCAGGTCAACTCCTAAAGGGAGAGTCCACTCTTGGCATTGGGCTTTTCACTTGCTAATCTATTAGAGTCCTATTAGGGCCATTGTCCTTGGCTACATGTGGCGTGTGAGGTTAGCCTGGGATACATGAGACAGTCTAAGAAGAGAGAGAGAGAGAGAGAGAGAGAGAGAGAGAGATACAGAGAGAGACAGAGAGAGACAGAGAGAGAAAATTTCCATATGACTATCAAAAGGTCTTTAGTTACCCCTCTCCGTACTCCCTCCTGTGCCCTACCCACCCTAATTAACTAGTCCTACCCATTATTCATTGCCCTTCCCCATTTATGTCAATGCATTCTATCTCCCCTACTATGAATCACCCTCCTCATTGACCCCTTGCTAGTTTCCTGACCACTACAGATTTTCCAATTGAAAAACACCTATCTAAAGACTGAAAGCTAACCAGTCACCTCTAATTATCTTTTAGGCCAGCCTCACAATACCTGACACTGTCATCAGGGGCAAGAATCCGTGGCTAGACAGGTCACAGGCCATAGAGAGAACCAATAGCTATCATTCTGCTCAATAGACATAATATTGAACTGGCTCATAATTATTTATTGTTATACCCATAGATTGGTGCATCTCTCAACTCTCACTAGAGAAGGTTCTTCTTGCAGCAGATACTTATTAGCTCAGAAACCACAACTAGCCAAAGTGCAGAGACTAGGAAGCTATAAATCTGAGCCCTAAATGGGACATGTATATCACATCTTATCCTGCCAATGTTCAGGGATCATTGCAGAAGTGGGGGCTGAAACATTGTAAGGGCCAGAAGTACCAGATGAATACAGGAAACTGTGTTGTCCGGACACAACAGTGTAGTTGCATATATGGACTCACAGTGTCTATGACAGCATACACAAGAATTCTGCAAACCAAAGCCTGACAGGGGCTCTGCATGAATGGGGGACACAGGAAGGAAGCCTCAGCACTAACTGAGGATCTAATGGCAACTGATAGATACCAGAAGAGAGAGAGAGTCCTGACTGGTGTGATGCCTGGTAGGTTGACCAGACTCCAGGGTGGACCCATGCTCAGGATCACATCTTTAAGCATGCAAAGGCATGGATTGGAATTGATAAGCCTTTAAAAAAAAAAAAAGAAAAAAGGCAAATAATAATGGAGAACACAAAGTTTAGGGTGTTAGTGAGGAGGGGGGTAGAAAGAAGGGAGGATGTCTGAATGTAATCAAAATACATTATATGAAATTCTAGAATCAATAAAAATATTTTTTGTATTTTTCTTATTTTTTAGAAGAAGTATTTCATTACAGCTTTAACATAATAACAATTTCCAAAGTAAAGAAAGTGGCTATAAAATTTTTAGGTTCACAGATGAATTAATATAGTTATACAATATTGAACTCAGTATAAACCCTGTAAGACATAAAATTGAATGAGTTTTTAACCTTTAAAAAAGATCTCCATTTCATTTTATGAAAAATTATTTTTTAAAAATTAAACTAACAAAATCACAAACCATATACATGTATATATTTGGCATATATATATCAAAGTGTAGAACCCTGAGACCCTCTTCATTCACCTGCTACCCCCCAATCCCTCCAGACCCCCACTAATTGCTCTTTTAGCTTCTGTAAAATGCTTGGCTGCTGCTTTAGACATGCCTAGACATGCCCTGGCATGCCCTGACCCCTGCCTGCTATTCCCTACCCCCCTTCCAGGAAACTATAGATTAAGCAAGCCCAGGCATGAAAACTGCCCTATAAGGTGAAAACAGAGACTCCTGTCCCCACAGGTAACAGTCAGCACATTCCACAGCACTGAGAATAGCACCTACCAATAAGAAACTTCCAGGGCTGCATCTTATACATCCAATCAGTTTAAAATTATGTTGGCGCACACGGGCTCCTTGAACCAACCAAAATGTATCTTCGGTATCCCCCTCCTCTCTTTGTCTAAAACCTACAAAAGGCTCTACTCTCCCTTACTCTGGGCTCTCAGCACAGATCCGTTGAGTTGGTGAGGTCTGAGAGCCCGGGCTTAAGCCCGAATAAACCATAAACCTTTGCTTTTGCATTTTGGTGTGTTGGGTCCTCAGTGGTCTTTTTGGGGTCTGGTGGATGAGGTACAACAAAAGTAAGGGTTGTTGTGAGGCATAATCAAAATTCTGAGTAATCTAGATATTAAATATGAGTTCACATACAGGTCATAAGCTCATCCTGAAATTTCAAAATCAAACTGGGACAAGGAAGGCCCTAACCTACTATAGATCTGCAATGATTGCAGCTCTAGCAGAAAACTAGTGTCACCTCTCTAGGGTTCATTAATGTTTATAGTTTTAAGATCAGCCAAATATGAAGTCAACTTGAAAATCACCAATTCCACATGAAAACAAAACTCCATGAATGAAAGTACAAACAAACAACAGTATTATTTTCCAGAAAAATTTAAACCTTTTAAGTGATTTAGGTATTAAATAATAAGATACATAATATAAAATATGTATAAAACTACAAAAATATAACGGAAGATTACCAACCATTCAAAATGCCCAAGCAGTTTTGAAACAAGAATAAACAGAAGATATAAGAATGTGTTAGAGACATGTAATGATATGTTATTTGGCAATAAAAGGATTACATGTGGACATAAATGCATTTCACCACAAGAACACTGAATGAAAAAACCAGACTCAAAATGATGCACACTTTATGATTCCATTTATATAAAATTAAGGAAAATATAAAGTAAGTTGAGCAGAGGAAAGAAAATAATTTTGGGTCTGGGGATGACAGTGAGATAGAGACAGATAAGAATAAAGAATTGCAGAAGACCTTAAGGGTATCAGCTGGGTGGGGAGACTGTTATTTTGCTTAGGGTGATTCTTTTAGTCATATGCATATATACCAAAACATGTTAAATGGCATACTTTAAATATGGGCAGTTAACTGATTAATTAATATGAAAATTATATTTCAGGAAGCATTTTTAACTTAAAAACCTTAAAGAATATTCTGCTTGCCTGTCTTAGCTATTCTAAAAGTGATATTTAGCTGAAAAAATTTACATTTGGTTAGGTATTTTTTTCTTCAAAGTTCCAGAAGGAAATGCAAACACCACAGCAAAATGATTAGCAAATCATCTCTTGTTATTCAATGCATTTGCCCACAGAACAGAACTTTGCCACATGGGAATAATTTGTTGTTTATATTAGAGTAAGTCTAGAAGTCTTTAGGAGATGAAGACATTAATAGGGAGCTTCCAAGTAAGAGCAGTGTTTCTTAATCCAGCAAACCTACCAGCACAAGATAGAGGCTATCTGAAGACTCAAGGAAATGTAAGAGAAGTCAGAGACAATTCTAAGTGCAAGTTTCCTCTGTCTCCTATTTCTGTAGCCTTTGTTTTTGTAGTGGTGAGGGTTTTTTTCTCTTTGTTTTTAGTATTGTACTCTATGAAAAATGTAGCCAAAAAGTGAGATTTCCTCATTTGTTTGGCATAATGAGGTTTCTACTCCAGAAATGTGTTCCAATAAAGGGTTCTCAAATTCAAAGAACATAAACAATAGAATATTATTCATCCATGAAAAGGAACAATGGTCTATCACTTGCAGCAAGGCAAATGGAACTGAAGGACACATAGTCAAGTGCATTTAGTCAGGCATAGAAAGACAAATGTCTTTTTTGTGATTAAGAAGTCACACGGTGCTGAGTAACAGACAGATGAGCACACAGCCTTAAACAAAACATTTATACCATCCTCTCTTAAGGCTCAGGGAGCACTGAGGAAGAGGAGATGGAAAGAATGTGATAGTCTGAAAATAGAGACAAAGGCTGTGAAATGTCATCTTCTGAGGATAAAACAACCACCACAGCCACAAACTCTCAGTAGATGAGGATGCCTACACTGGTCTGCACAATAATAGACCCATCAGCAGCAAGGCATGGATGGGGAGGAGCTCAGGGGGGCCCTGTCTCTAACTTCTGAACTATTTGCTACTGATAGATTCATAGAGTCAAGGAGAGGGGTGGTCATTGCCTTCAGTAGCATATCCACTGATGGTCCTACAAGAGTACAATAGATAGTTGCAATCCAATACTCATGTAGATGGTCCTGGTTAAACTAATGAATCACAAATCAAGATCAAAAGTCATGAGGAAGATTGGTAGGGATGGAGGTGGAGTCTATAGGGATGGAAGGGAAATAATAGAGGGTGGGGAGACAGAGTAACCAGAATATATGATATATACATAAATTTGTCAAAGATCAAATTTAATTCAAAAAAGCCACAGAGATTAGTCAGAGTCTGGGAAAGCCAGTGGGTAAAAGAAAGTAGAATAACAGGTTTCAAAGTACAGTTAGATAAAAGTACTAATTTCTCTTCTATAGTGGGATAGCTACAATTACAATAACATATTAGATATTTGACTGATAGCTTGAAAAAGGGGTGCAAAGTCTCTAAACAAAGTGATAATATGAGATAAAAGTGACAATTATCTTGATTTGATCAGCACTACACATGTGTGTGTGAGTGTGTGTGTGTGTGTGTGTGTGTGTGTGACACTTTCCTTCGTAACTGTGTAAAACTGCTGTGTGTTAAAATTCTAGAAAATAATTAGGGAAAAAAACCCTAACTACCCTAATTTAATCATTCAATACTGATATCCTGAATATAGAACATTCAATACCATGTACATGTATCATATTATCACAATGATCACAAATTGATACAAGCAAAATTATAACAAAAAAGAATTTATATAAAGACTTGCCTTTCTTTGGGTTGGAAAACATGTGAACGTGTATGCGTTACTTTTCCGTAATTAAATGCCACGACATTTAAAAGCAATTTAAGGGAGAAAGAATTTACTTAGCTTACAATTCCAGAGAGCTAGACTCCATCGTGGTGGGGAAGGCATAGCGTGGTGGCAGAGGAGGAAACTGGCTAATCACACTTTTCATTCACACACAGGATGCAAAGAGAGAATGAGAGAGAGAGAGACAGGGACAGAGACACAGAGACACAGAGACACAGAGGGAGACATAGAAGAGACAGAGAGCAGGAAGTGGAGCAAGGCTATAAACCCTTAAAGCCCACCCCCAGTAATGTACTTCCTCCGCCAAGGTTCTACCTCCTGAGAGTTCCATAGTCTCTGCAGACAGCATCACCAATGGGGAACCAAGTATCCAAACCTGAGCCTATGAGGGACATTTCTCATTCATACCACTACCAGAGGGGCTATTAGGAAAGGTGAGCTGCTTCTGGCACCATTTGTAAAAGTTAGTGAAGCAAGAACAAATGCTGCCAGTCCTAACTTTATCATGGCACATTACAGCCCAATGAAACAGGATGATAGGAAGCTGGTATCCTAAAGAGATGATTGTTAATTCTAAAATAATTCTTTCTACTAAAACTCATGGTAATAGTACTATTTTGACCAATAAAGGTCAAATAAGTGAGGTTTTATCTGTTTTTTCCCCTTTCAATATGTTGATAATAATAATAATGAACTACAATATTTTTCTTACTTTACATTTTTTTCTGAAAATTAAAAACCTCAAGACAGAATTTGCAATTAATGCATTGTGTGTGTGTGTGTGTCTGCATGTGTGTGTGTGTGTGTGCGTGTATGTTTTCCTTATATGTATATATGTAAGTGAACCATGTGCATCAGTGCCCACAGAGGGCAGGGGGGTATTAGATAACCTGGAACTTGAGTTATGATGATTGTTACCCACCATGTTGGTGTTGGGGACTGGGAAATGAACCTGGGTCCTCTACAAGAGCAGCAAGCGCTCTTAACTATTGAGCCATCTCTCCAGGCCCCAGTTAACAAATGTATTTATTTAGAGTTTCATACATGGGTTTTGTATTTGCATTGCTTCCATCCCTCCAAGTCCCCTGTCTCATTCTGCCCCCTGCTTCCTCACAATTTCTTGCCCTCTTTTTTGACTATTATTGTTATATATAATGTACTGAGTCTATTTAGTGGTGTTCATGTGTACCTATGTTTAGAGCTTCCCACTTGGATTAACCTTCAGGCACCAAGTCCCTGTAGAAAGCTGATTGTCCCTCCCCCAGCATCCATTGATTGCCTGTAGCTCTTCATTTTGAGGTGGGAGCTTATGAAATTTTCCCTATTCACATTGGCATGTCAACTGGTTTTGTCATTTTGTAGGTCTTGTTAAACCACCATAGTGTGGAGATTTCATTGGTTTAGCTTCCCTGCCATGTCTAGAATGCATTAACTAAGAGCAGGTGTCTTGTTCCTCTGCTGTTACAGTCTTCCTACATGGTACTGTAGACAGAACCAAGTACACATGTTTGGAGAGGTCACAGACCCTAAAGAAGAACCTACTTCTGTCACTTTCTTAGACCAATGTAATTTCTTACTATATGCTAAATGTTTATCCTTATATTTATAAACAAGCATACCTCTCACTACTCTTGCAAGAAGCTTCTTTTTGCAACAAATGTAGACTATTGTGAAGTTCTACAACTGGTTAAAATACAGAAAATAAGTGACTGTGAGTTTCTCAGCCCTGAGAGATACATCTACAAAGCAACCTCTACACCTAAGGCTAAAGAAGCTATTTTGATAGGATTTTAAGAAGCAGCTCAGTTGCACTTAACTTGGATTGTGATTTTCCACATTTATGTCAGGATCTATCCTTACCTTGAATTTTTAAGGCAAGAAAGACTATTTTCTATGAGTAAGTGCAAAGCAAAGAACATATGCTTAGACTCAGAAACCAACAGAACTCTCTCATGTGCTATTTGGTCCAAAGTAAACCACATAGCTCATATATTAAAATCTCAAAGGGCAGCTACAAAACTTATCACTATGCTTCCGGAACAGATAAACCTCCTGTTATTTTAATCTGCCAACCAGCTCTTACTAAAAAAACCATAATAGCTGTACAAATTTCAATATTTGTTCAGTGAGTAAACACCAAGAGTACATCTGACACCTTTTGTCTGCCAGCCACTTAGCTAAGCATTAGTCACAGAGAGGAAAGGATGTGTTTGTTATTCAGAGCTGCTGTTCTAGCTGAAGAATGAGAACTGACACAGATGACATATGGAGAGATTAATGAAGATAAGACTAGTCAAATTTGGAATGACGTTCACACTTCAGGGTGCTTATAGCTCTATAAATTTCACTGTGGTTGGTTGTCCACAAGAACTAGATTGTAAGACACAGTTGCTGGAGACAGCACAGGCTTTGGTCACAGGACATAGAGAAATCAAGCTACAAATGGACTGGCAGCTTTTTCTGTTTGCTGGTTAGCCCTCAGTGCTGAAAGGTGTTATACAGGTTGCAAGGAGAGAACTGTCCTCAACAGTCTTACTCAGTGGGAGTTTGCATGTAATACTACCAACCATCCAGACAAGACATATCCCCCGTGCAACAGTGGTAAGTAGGCAAGCAACTACCTGATTGGATTTAAGGTCCACTCTACAGGAGGAAATTCGTGTCTTGCACAATAAACTGGTCCAAAGTCCATGGAGGTCATTGGTTCTAGTAGGGAAGGTACTACTGTTGTTTTGCTAAATAGACATGATGCACCAACCCATCAAATTATCGTCTAAATAACTATGTTTATACTCAGATTAGTGCTAGTGTCAGCTTTGGTCAGAGAATATTTTCCTACAAGTAGCAGTAACCACAGAAGCTCATTACTGGTAAAAGTGATGAGAAATTATGACTGAATGCTCATCCATAGATGGGACAACTATAGTACCTCCTCCAAGGCTCAGGGAATATCATTGAACAAAAGGAAAAAAGAATTCAAGAGCTGGAGGAAGTGAGGGAGTGATATAGAATGCTGACTTCTGGTCACAGCATGGCTATTGCACTCTTGAACTGACAGCAGCTGTGATTACCTTCAAAAAATCTGTACAAGATTCAAGCCACCGAACTGCTAACACGCTGCCATAGAGTAAGGAGTACCTCTCGAGGTCTCACCCTTCCTGAGGAATTAATTATATACACTTAATGGTTGTACAGGAAGGGAGAGACATTTTCTTCAGGGGTACAGCCACTGGTTAAGGTATCCATACTCCTGAAAAAATTTTTTGCCCATACCCCAATAAATCAAAAATATCTAGGTATTTTACATCTCAAAAAGATGCTATAATTCAATAGCATACATTAGGATAAAAATATTTAAAATCATAATTTTGTTCAGGAACAATAAGGTTAAAAGCTATATAGTCAATAATATGTATTTTAAATATAAATTAAAACTAGAAAAATTCATATAAGATCAGTGAGGAATGGAACCATAACTCAAGAAAATAAATTAAAATGTGCTGTGCCTGAGCCACTAGTTTCCATGCTAACCTGTCACATACTTGTCAGTGGGGCATCCCATTGTTCAAGTCTAAACAAGTATGTCCTATTTTGTTCTCAGTCACAGCCTCACATATAATAATTGACTAGTGCTAAGCACAGTGTGCTCTAGGGCTCATTCACTGGAAGAATCAAATGTACACTGAACTAAAAGAAAGTTGAGTTTGAGTAAGGATATACCTGCATGCTTATTTTACACAGGACAATGGGCATTCATGTGCTAACATGGATTATTATCTTATAATAGTGCCATATACTTATCTGATTGAGAGTCAATGGGGAGTAGGAACAAATGTGTCATTTTTAACCTTTCTTTATAGTAAATTAGTGCCCAAAGTCAAACTCATGCTTACTTAAAATTGTATGTTGGGTAACAAAATTAATAGGTGATTATTATAATAGTAAACACAAAAGTAAATTACCAACTTATAAAACATTTAATTTTCCTACCATTTTACTTTTACTTATGTATATGCGTTGTTGAATATGTAGTATTGTAGTAAAGGAAAAAAATATTTTATTTCTCAAACTATCTGTTAATTTAATTAATCTATTTACTGGCTGCTCTTGCAGAAGACCCGTTTCCATTCCCAGCACACAACATGGTGGCTAACAACCATCAATAACTCCAGTAATAGGGGATCCAGTGCCATCTTCTGGCTTCTGATGCACTTACATGCAAATAAAAACACTCTGTACATAATATAAAAACAATTCAATTAAAAAAATTAAAGAATAACAGAAAATTAGCAAAATACTAAATTCAAAATTCAGCAAAGTATAAAGAGATAAATTTCATTATGTTTATTCAATATTGTCATATTATTCAGGATATCATATAGTTTAACTAGTGTCTAAATTATGATCCATATTCTATAAAAATATCCAACTTATTAAAAGAAGTCATGAAAGATACTGCGTTGGAAAATGATATATCATCATCATATACATGTGCATTGTGTTGGAATAATACCTTTTAAAGTTAGTAAAATAAGAGGCTGGAGAGAAGGCTCAGTGGTTAGGAGCGCTGGCTACTCTTGCAGAGGACCTGTTCCCAGCACCCACATGACAGCTAACAACTGTCCATAACTCCAGTTCCAGGGGTTACAATGCCTTCTTTTGGTCTTCATGGCCATTGCACAGATGTAGTGCACTTACATACTTGCAGGCAAAACACTCATAGACATAAAATAAAAGTTAAAATAATTTTTAAGTTCCTAAAATAAAA
>NW_008349068.1:6611174-6631038 GCF_000622305.1 Nannospalax galili | reverse complement strand
TTGGTACAAACCACAACGTATACACATACCCATTAAGAACTTATAGGAATTGGACAATTAGTCTAAAATAGGAGAAGTAGAATTTAACAGACGCTTCAAAATTATGGAAATCTAAATGAGTTATTTTCTTAGAATGCTGTTTTTTATTAAATTTATGAAAACAATGAACACTTCAAGAAAGAAAGGGTCGAGACTTGAGTGAGTCTGGGGGCTGAGGCAGGAAGATTATGAGTTCAACACCAGCCATAGCTATTTATCAAACTCCAGGTCAGCCAAGACCATACAGTAAGACCCTACCTCTAAAAAACATAAAATGATTAAATAAATAAAAAATACATTATTGATTACCAGAGGACAAAACAATTGTATTCCTTCAGATCAATTTTGGTATGAATACTATTAAATTCTCTCATGATTTGGATCTCAAACGACCACCAAAAGGGTATATATTGGTGAACGGATTTCCACCGATGATGCTGTTGGGAGGTGTGAAGGCATTAGAAGAATGGCTTCCTGGGAGTGGGTCATTACGGTGTGTACTTGGAGCCTTTGGCTTCCTGCCCCTTCTCTCTGTCTTTCTTCCTGGCCATGATAAGGAAAAGCCATTTTGCTCTGCCACATGTCACACAAGAATGTTCTTCCTTGCCGCAAGCCCAAGGACAGAGATTGAAACCATGAGCCCAAATGATCTTTTCTCCTTAAATCTGGATTCATTTCATAAGAAATTTTGTCATAGGGTTGGAATTTTGTCTTATAAAAATCCTATCACCCATGTCCATCTTGAAATAAATGTTAAAGTTTAAAACTTAAATTACATAGTAACTGCCTCTAAGCTATGATGAAATAGCAAGGATCTGACCTAACTTCTTACTATGAATGAAAAATTAAGTAAAGCACATGGAATAAGTATTTTCAGACATTGGAAACACAACACAAAATGCAACCTTTCTTAGCAGGAGAATCAAAGGAACACAAGTCCACATTTTACTGACTGGAAAAACATTCTAGGTTATGCAATCAGGCAGATGCCAAGAGTTCTCACTGGGCAGAGGAGATGGAGGTGTCCTAGGGAACAAAGTAATAAGGGTGCACAATTATGGGTCGAGTGCCTTGGAGGCCAGACTGCAGGGCTTTAAACTAAGTAATTATCTGAGTTTGTGCAATGTAGAAAGATATTTAAGCTATGGTGGAGATATCTTAATCCTCAGCCAGAGCATCCAGTGACCTCAGAAATGTCCTAGTTCAGTGATACATGAAAGTGAGCCTTGGTATAAAAGAAATCACTGACTCAAAATAAAACTGAAACAAAACAAAACTATATTATTTACTGTAAATGTCAAAAATATTACATAGAAAAATATAGCAAAATATGAAGTCTACCCAATGAAAACTGTGTATGGGTTTTAAAAAATTGTTAAGGGGTCTGAAAAAACAACTAAATACATGGAGCAACGTGGTTCAGGAATTTCAATGGTTCTAAGTGGCATATTTCTTTAGATAAATTGTTCAGTCTTCTAGAATAAAAATCAGAATCCATCAAGCTTTGTCATAGTAATTGACAAGCTTATTTCAAAATGTACCTACCAGTGCAAACATCTTAATTAAAAGCTATTTTGGAAAAAAGAACAAAGTAAGACTATTTCAATTATCTTCTTGCAATATCATTATAATATTATAGCATTCAAAGAAGTCTGGATATTGGCTTAGAAATAGTAATCACAATGGAATAGAATAAAGAATCCAAATATATAGTGACACAATATGATTTATTTTAATAGCTGTACTCACGCAAAGTCAAAAACAACATCATGAGTTTTAAGGCCTTAATTTCTGAAATGTATATAGGTTACCTTACTAAGAAAAGGGTCTTTCCCTTGGCCATTCCTAGGGGCTTTCCCAGACCTGTCTTGGTATACTCCTTTTCCCAAACTTCCTTGAACCTGCCATCTCTGATCTTTTAGGACCCTTGTAGACCCCCAGATTCTGGAGCTTTCCAAGACCTGCCTTGGTAAGTCGCCTTTCTCCAAACTCCCTGAGCTACAATATTGTCATCTCAGTGCTGCCAGGACCCTTTGTGCTGCGGGAAGTTTCCCAGACCTGCCTTTCACTCAGACATACTCAGGTTACTAGAATTCTTGTACCTGTAAAGTCTCCCAGCCTGAACTGTCATGAACTATCAGCCAACCTGTTCATGGAGCAACCAGCCAGCCCATGCTGCTTTGTCAGAACCTGGAGGAGGTAACACCAAATTAACCAAAGCTAAAAACTTGCACCTATCCTTAGCTTAACTGACACCACTTCTAACAATCTATTTGCATATCAATACAAAGTGGCCCCCAAACTGAACACCAAACACTACTCAACTGGGCCATAACTTGACAAGTTGGGCAAACAGCAAACAAAGATAAAAATAACCATTCAACAAAGATGAGAGAGATTACCCACCTATACCAAGAAAACACCAAGAAAATCCCAAGTCCAGGACCCAGGTCTCATTGAAAAAACACACAACATGAATAACCAAGATAATACGGCTACTACAGAAATTAGCATTCCCACTGTACTGTTTCCTGAGAACGGCAGCCTAGTGGATGCACAAGACAATGATTTCAAAATAGCAGCTATAAAATTGCTCAAGGAACTCAAAGAGGATATGAATATGAATGAAAGAATAAATGAAGACTGTGCAAACACAAACAGTTGAATGAAATAACTAAAACAATTCGAAATATGAAATTAGATTTGAATAAGGAGATAGAATCTCTGAAGAAAAGTCAAACTGAAATAAAACGTGAAATAAAAAAAAAACTCAGAAACTCAAAAATCATAGAGGAAAGAAGAAAAGAGGAAGTGGAGGAAGTGGAAGAGAAAATATCAGATCTTGAAGACAAGCTTGGGGAAATGGATTACTCAATCAAAGAAAATGTCAAATCTAAAGTAACCCAGTAATTGAATATGCCAGACCCCCGGGACACTGCAAAAAGACCAAAACCTATGAATCATAGGCACAGACGAAGGAGAAGAAATAAAGGTCAAAGGCACAGAAAATATTTTTAATTAAACCAAAGAAGAAAATTTCTCAAATCTAGTGAGATACTTATCAAGGAACAAGAGGCACAGAGAACACTGAGTAGACAGGAACAGAAGAGAAACTCCTCACATCATATAATAGTCAAAACTCTAAATTTACAGAACAAAGAAAACATTGACACGTGTGAGAGAAAGATCAACTCACATATAAGGGCAGGCCCATCAAAATAATAGCTTTTTCAGTGGAGACTATTAAAGCCAGAAAGGCATAGACCAAGGTCAGGCATGTCATTATAGAACACAGATTCCAGTCCACACTACTATATCAAAAAACACTATCAGTTGTTATTGAAGGAGAGAGAGAAACTTTCTATGACAAAACCAGATTTAAGGAACTTATGTCCATGAAAACAACTATATTGAGAATATTCAATGCAATATTTTGTTCTGAAAAGAAGATCAAACACTCTCAAGAAGGCACAAAGAACAAATTTTCCCAGAATAGTCAATCAAAAGAGTTCTGAAACAGCACTATATCACCAACATAACAGAAATTAATAAACATTGGTCAATAATAACTCTCAATATTAATGGTCTCAACTGCCCAGTAAAATGACATAGAATAACTGATTGGATTAGAAAACGGGATCCATCAATTTTCTGCTTCCAAGAAATGCACCTCAGCAACAATAACTGACATAAAATTGAAGCCCTATCTCTCTGATGATAGATGCAGTAATTCTCAATAAAAGCTCACAAACTGAATGCAAGAACACATCAAAAACTATCCACATGATTAAGTTGGCTTCATTCCAGCAATACAAGGATGGTTCAGCATACATAAATCAATAAACAGACTCAAGGACAGAAACCACATGATAATATCAGATACAGAAAAGGCCTTTGACAAAATCCAATTTCCATTCATGATAAAAGTCATGGAGAATCTAGGGATACAGGGGACATATCTCAACATGAGAAAGATAACAAGCCCCCAGCCAACATCACACAAAGTATAGAAAAACTCAAAGCACTCTAATTAAACTCAGGAACAAGACAAGGACGTCCACTCTCTCCATTACTGTTCAATATAGTCCTTGAAGTCTTAGCTAGAGCAGTAAGACAAACAAAGGAGACAAAGGGGATACAAACAGGAAAGGAAGAAGTCAAAATATTATTTTCAGATGATATGTTTCTTTATATAAAAATCCTAAAGTCTCCACCAGAGAACTCCTACAGCTGGTAAATACATTCAGTAATGTAGCAGTATATAAAATTAACAACTAAAATTCAGTAGCTTTCTATATACCAAAAGTAAACATGCCAACAGAGAAATCAGGCAAAGAATTCCACTTACAATAGTCTCTTAAACCATAAAATACCTTGGAACAAATCTAAAAACATGCAAGACTTATAAAATAAAAACATTGAAGAAAGAAATTAAAGGACATACCATAAGATAGAAAGACCTCCTTTGCTGATGAATTGAAAAAATTAATATTGTGAAAACAGCCATCCACCAAAAGCTCTCTACAAATTCAATACAATAGCAATTAAAATTCCAACTCAATTATTCACAGAAATGGAAAAAATAATCCCAACTTTCTTATGGAAACACAAAAATCCCAGGATAACCAAAATAATCCTGAACAATGAAAGAACTGCTGGAGATATTACCATCCTTAATCTCAAATTATACGACAGAGCTATGCTAATAAAGACAGCATGGTACTGGCATAAAAACAGACACACTGTCAGTAGAATGGAATTGAGGATGCAGATTTAAATCTACACACAGCAACCTAATTTTTGACAAAGGAATCACAAATATGCACTGCAGATAAGGCAGCATGTTCACAAATGGTGATGGTCAAACTGGATAGTGTTATGTAGAAGAATGAAACCAGGTCACTCATTCTTTCTTACCACCCACAAAATTTAGCTCCAAATGGATCAAGGACCTCAACATAAGACTTGATACCCTCAATCAGAAACAGCAGAAACTAAGAAATACATTGGAATTTATAGACACAATAATGGACTTTCTGTATGGAACTCCTATAGCACAAGAATTAAGTTCAACAGTTGACAAATGTGACTTCACAAAACTAAAAAGCTTCTTTAGAGCAAATGACACAATCATTCAAGTGAAGAGGCAACAAATAGAATGGGGAAAAAACTTTTTCTGACAGAGGGTTAGTATCTAGAATATACAAAGAACTGAAGAAAAACTAAACATAAAAAGAAAACCCACACAATTACAAATTTGACCAAGAAGATGAACAGGAAATTCTCTAAAGACAAAATGCAAATGGCTAAGAAATACTTTTATCTGGTCTTTTTGAGACAGGCTCTCCCCATAGCCCCAGTTGGCCTGGCACTCGCTATGTAGACCAGGCTGGCCTCAATATCACAGAGATCTGCTGGTCTCTGCTTCCTGAGTGCTGGTACTAAAGGCATGCACCACCACGCCCAGCTAAGAAATACTTTTAAAGGTGCTCAACATCGTTAGTCATTAGGGAAATACAGATTAAAGCCACTTTGAGATTTTTTTTTTTCCAAGTGAGAAGAGGAAGTTTAATTTGACGCTAGAGGGACTGACACAAGGAATAAAGGAGTTGACCCCTTGTTCATGTTTTCGGGGGCTTTTATATACCTGTGTGGGGAAATTTAAACAAAAGGTGAAACAGCACATAGGTGACAATTAAGTAAAAGGTACATGTGATAATTAAGCAAGGTAACATGGCCACAAAGGTTACAAGAATGAGAAATCTTTGGAAAACAAAGACTTCCATCCTGGGCAACCACAGGGGTCAGGATGGGGAGACTCCCGCTCACCTCCCCTATACCTGTCTCTTAAGAGTTTTCCCTGTTGTAAAATTCTAAATTACCATCATATTGCAAAAGCTTTCCACCTCCACAATATCCCTCCCTCTTTATTGACATAATCCCTTATGTTATTTAAGATGAACTTTAAGATATTTTTTACTATTACCTGGCATTTGAGGGCCTCTACTTGTTTTTAATAATTTAGTGAGTTTATTATCCAAGATTTTAACAGGAAAGCAAATAGAACCATCACTAGTGGTTCTGTTAGTGAGGCGAGCCAGGGACCTGAAATTTTCTAGGTATTTTTTTCAGAAAGACTCATGTTGTGCCCAGGGAATGGACCCCCAAGAACAACCACGGAATCCAGAGGGCATGCAAAAACAGAGTCTTTATTCGGCCTTAAGCTTGGACTCTCAAACCAAACTAACGTGGTAGGTCTGTCTGGGAGCCCCGATTGCAGGGGTAGGGAGCATTTTATAGGTTTCAGACAAAGGGAGGAGGGGAATAACAGAGTCACATCTTGATTGGTCCAAGGAGCCCACATGTGCCAACACACTTTTGAATTGATTGTAATCTGTAGAGCCAGAAGTCTCTGTTTCTACCTTATAAGGCTGCTATATGTCTGGACTTGCTTGACCTATAGCCTCCTGGGGTGGGGGTGGCAGGTGGAGATTACAACATGCCTGTGCATGTTCAGGCTTGCCTGAAACAGCTAGTCAAAATGAGGTCAATATAGTTTGTCCCTTCAATCAAACAATCAAGCAGTTTACAGAAGTGAAAAAGAGTAGTTAGTCCTAAAGAGGGGCAGGGGTCTCGGGAGTCCAGGGCAGGGGTCCAAGGAGGAGGGCTTCACACTCATTTCCCTCTTTTCACGCCTTTATTTTCTCTAGTAGCTGTGTTGTATTTTTCTAGCTCTGCAGGTTTGATTTACATAAAAACAGTACAAATACCTCCTTTTTGTGGTTCTGGCATCTTCAGTCCTAGAGATAAGCTCACTGGCAGACCCAAGGAATTTTCCGGCTTTCAGTTGCGAAAGGAACTGGTCATTTTTCTTTTGGGGTCTTTACTTTAAAACTAATTTTACTTTTTATTTTTATTATTATTTTTTTCCTGAAGAGGTAATCCAATTTACCATTGGGACTCGGGATGCAGACCGAGCTGGCTTCTTCCATGCTGAACAGGGATGAAGGGTGTGGTGTGGCAAATGGAGTATGCCTTCAGTGGGTCTACCTGAAAAACCCAAAAGTATATGTAGAGAAAAGAACGACCTTGACTGTGTAGGACCCTGAGACCCTCTTCATTCACCCACTACCCCCCAATCCCTCCAGACCCCCACTAATTGCTCTTTTAGCTTCTGTAAAATGCTTGGCTGCTGCTTTAGACATGCCTAGACATGCCCTGACCCCCGCCTGCTATCCCCCCCCTTCCAGGAAACTATAGATTAAGCAAGCCCAAGCATAAAAACTGCCATATAAAGTAAAAACAGAGACTCCTGGCCCCACAGGTAACAGTCAGCACATTCCACAGCCCTGAGAATAGCACCTACCAATAAGAAACTTCCAGGGCTGCATCTTATACATCCAATCAGTTTAAAATTATGTTGGCGCGGTGGGTTCCTTGAACCAACCAAAATGTATCTTCGGTATCCCCCTCCTCTCTTTGTCTAAAACCTGTAAAAGGCTCACTGTCCCTTACTCTGGGCTCTCAGCACGGATCCATTTGGTTGGTGAGGTCTGAGAACCTGAGCCCAAGCTTAAGCCCGAATAAACCATAAACCTTTGCTTTTGCATTTTGGTGTGTTGGGTCCTTGGTGGTCTTTTTGGGGTCCAGTGGATGAGGTACAACAACTGTTGCCTGTGAAGGAGAAATAAAGGCAAGAGCAGTTAGGCATACATTACAGGCAGGGAACCAGAAGTCAAAACAAGGCGAATTTTAAATGTCCAAAGTCCATTAGAATTTCTTGATGAGAGCTTCCAAAAGCATCCATTTATTGGGTTTTCCTTATTTTTTATTTGGCCATGACAGCTGGACTCAGGATCTGCTTCTCAAGCATTATGATAGCTGTTGGAGTGGCTAGTGTCACACTGTGAATTTTCTCTTACATGTTTTCTAGTCAGGGGAGAGAAGAAATTTAACCAACATTTAATTTTGATAAGAACAGTAGTGGACTTGGCCCTTTTGGCTGCAGGTGGCACAAAATTCTAGTGAGAATTTTTCTAAATAATATCTCACATGTACTTTTAAGCCTAATGTCTGGGAAGCATAATTCCTCAGGCTTTAAGGAAATATACTTTAATCCTTGGTTATACTTTCCTTTTGGGTGTTTAAGACCATACAGTTGGCCTAAATTAACTAATTTACTTTTACTTTAAGGTTGGTTAAAGATCTGGTCCTCAGGGGTCACATGGGCTTGGGAGGAGCCTCTGGCTCCTTGGGCCTTTTATTTTACCAGTTCCATCTACCTGAAGATAAGAGGTCCTGCTCCACCAGGCCTTCACTTGGAAGCATAGAGGAAATGTTTCCTCTGTGTTGACCCTCCTCTTTGCAGACTGGACACTGGTTTGAGTCCCTCTGGTGGGGTCTCCATGACCTCCCTGAAGAAGAGGACAGGTGACTCATCACAGCTACAGGACATATCAAGAGATTCCCGTAGTCCCCTGGGACACTGTCGACCTTCCAGGGAAAGGAACAAAACTGTCCTTTAAACTCCTTTGTCAGATTAGTATGGACTTTTATTTAAGGTTATTAACCACCCAAGAAGGTCAGTTGCACTAGCCTGGTACCTTTAATTACTGTGTAATATATAGATAAAGCTTGAACAAAACCCAAATGTTCTCAATAAACAATGACTGGAAGAGATTTACCGTCACAGATTAACTAGGCACAGTCCAGGAAAGGGACCTTAAAACAAGAATTTCTTAAGTCTTTCTCAAATAAAAGCTATTCTATTACAAACAGAAGCAATCTCATTTACTTTCCAGTTTCCTATAACCTGATTTACAGTTTTCAGAAGGAAGGGAGGCATCATATCTCATACCTACAGTCAGGAAGTAAACTAATCAGAATTTAGACCAAGCTTCACTGAAACTGTTTTCTTCTAGACTGCATACATCTGGTTCAAGAAGGCAGACCTAGCTTTTCTTGAGCCAAATCAGTCTTGTTATGGGTAAAAGAAAGTGCCAAAAGTAACATTTGCATAACACAGAGCAACATAAAAGACATCTTTCAGTAGCCATAGGTAACCCAATACTTGTCTGGACCCATTTAATCCAAATCTGTAACCCAATGTGCAGTACAAGCCAGAAATGGACTAAAAATCAATAACTCTGTATCTCCATAAACTTGTTCAGACCTTTAATTTGCTTAAAATGAATTTCATTATCCCTTCTATTCTGGAAGCATCCTGTTATTTTAATTTTTATATATAAATTTTTTACTACTGTAGTATCTTTTATATTCAGGAGACCATTTGCAATTAGGGCAGAATTACATATAGCTGGCTGGGAAGGATGGCTGGATACTCAGGTGAGGGTCCAATGACCCTCCTTATCTCCCTTTTAGTGAAAGAACAGAACCGTCAGCAAACCCAATTGTGATGATCTTTTGTAAGCAGGCACAGCTGAAGTCATGAAGATGGTAGGTAGTTCTTTGACTCAGAGAGTACTGTACATGGATTAATATAATGAGTTAACATTACCCATGTACACACTGTGCTTTAAGTTCCCAGGTAGACCTTATACAAAAACAAAACCATTCAAATATTTTACTTCATGTAGTTCAAAGATTGGTCTATCAAAGAAGGCGTATAAGGGGCTGGAGGGATGGCTCAGAGGTTAAGAGCACTGACTGCTCTTGCAGAGGACCGGGATTCAATTCCCAGCACCCACATGGCGGCTATGAACTGTCCTTAACTCCAGTTCCAGAGAAATCTGAAGCCCTCTTCTGACCTCCGCAGCATTGCATGACACAGGTGCACTAACATACATGCAGGCAATACACTCATATACATAAAATAAAAATAGTAAATAAAGTATTTAAAAAAAGAAGGCATATAAACTCCTGGTACAAAACCTCCAGCATAATCACATAAGGAAAACTGTGCTATAACCCTGCTCAGACTTTAATAAACCCTTCTAATAACATTTATAAACAAATTTACCAAGTAATATTTTACCTCATATATAGAGATGAACCAATTATCTTAAATATATTATTATACTCTATAAACTTTGAGATGCCCTTGTAAGCCTTGAAGTAGGTTTTAAATGACCAAGTCTCCTTTAAAAGTTTAGAGATGTTTTACATAGACTTGGAAAATGTTCATTCTATATGAAACCTATCTAAACACAGAGATAAATTTCACCCTGGAGCAGAAGCAATCATTGCTTAAAGTTAACTTATATTTTTTTAAAAAATATTTTATGTATTATTTTTAATTTATGTTTATATGTATATTACCTGTGTGTTGGTAAGTGCACCAGTGTTGTGCAATGCTCGCAGAGGACAGAAGAGGCTGTTGGATCCCCTGGAACTGGAGTTACAGACAGTTGTTAGCTGCCATGTGGGTGCTGAGATTGGAACCCTAGTCTTCTGCAAGAACAACCAGTATTCTTAACTGCTGAGCCACCTCTACAGACCCTAATTTATATTCTTAATAGGAACCATGTTGTAATTTAACAATTTCAGTTTACAAGAGAACTTAGAAGTCAATTTGATATCTAGTAAATTATTATTTAATAATTGTTCCCTTAGTATTAAACATAAGTCTGCACATTCACAACAATCTCATACAATAAATACTGTGTTTAGACACAATGTCAAGAGCAGTTTCAAAACCAAGACCAATTACCTTGATGAAAGTCTCATCAGATGTATATAAAAGAAATTCTTAAAAGCCAGCAGTACTTTACATATACATGCACACACACACACACACACACACACACACACACACATGAGAATCTCATCTCAAAAATGGCTGTGCTGAACAAAGCCAGACACACTGATGCTAGGCATAAGGACTTTCACTTGAAAAATGCATTTTCAGAAATATCATTTACATTTAAGATGGTAAATATTTCTGACTGCTTTCAAACTCAACAAGTAATGGAAAACAGAATTATATATTTCATTTGTACTTAAACCTAACCATAGCCAAAAGTTACAGCAAGATTATAGGCGAGCACGCACTGGGCTCTCAGGGTCCCAGCGCGTACTCCTGGGCAGTGAAAGCTCCTCCGCTACTGAGGTCTACTCAGTCGATCCCGTCCCTATTTCACCCATATACCTTCCTTAGGATGTGAGGTCCACTGGCCACTTGGACCACATGGGAAGCGTACGAGGAACGACGAAAGCCAGGGTGTCTGTGAGTCAGTGACGGAGGAATAGCGCCCCCTGGGGAGACTGGATCACAGGATTTAGTGCTACAGCTCAAAACAAGTGACTCAGCTCAGATCTCAGTGATTTAGTTCCAGCTCCAGCTCCAGCTCCAGCTCCAAGTCTAAGTGATCCAGCTCCGAGTCTAAGTGAAGTGATCCAGCTCCAACTTTATTGGGGTAAAACTAGGACTATTTATAGTGTAGAGACAGCAGAAGAAGTCTTAGCTGATAGGTACTTTTAGGATGCCTCATTTACATAGGGCGGAGCTCCTGTGCCGGAGGGCATGTATTTGTGGCGAGCACTTTAAAAGAAGAGTCAGGGAGGATGCCAGGAAGGCACTCTGCTATGAAAGGAATCTGCAGCACATGGTTTCCAAGCTTGTGAGCTATCCAGACGTGAAGAGACTTCTACTGTGCATAACAGAGGACCCCAACACAAGATTAAAACAAGGTAATGTTTAAACAGCTTCCATTAAAGACAATTCCATGGAAGAGGGTAAAGAATGGGATGACAAGAAGTATTTAATTTTAATGAGGCAATGCAGAATCAATCCATTATTAGAGACCATTTAAGAATACGAATAGAGTATAAGAAAATAGTTTTCATGAGTATGATTCAACTACAGTCGTTTACAGTTAACCCTTTCCCATAGTAGCATGCAGGAACTTAGAATGAGAGTTGAAAGCACAGGCACACAGGGTCAAAGGAGCCAGCAAGCCAAGTCTGCGGGTGTGGGGGTCTGTGACAGCAACAGCACAGGCTCAGGGTGGTCTTTTGCTTCCTATGAGGAAGAAGGGAGAAAGACTGAGAAGGAAACAAAACCCAAATCATGTCAATGCCCAGAGTCTAAGAAGACACTGTAGCGAACATTTGTGAGTCAATTCTCAGAGATGTTTAGAGGTTGTTCAGAGTAAGAATAAAATTACATGATAATTTTTATAAGATGAACATAATAATGCCTATAAGTACTTCTGAAAATATTGTAGTTGTCCTATTTTGTCTCAGGCTGTTCTGGAGGCAAGAGACTGGCTCAGGCCATTTTGGGGATCAGTTCTTATGAGGTACCCCAGAAGAAGCCATGTGCTACTGCATCTAACTCAGGTGTCTTCTAGCCAGAGAAACAAAAGCACAGCTGCCATGTGGCCATCTCCAGGAGCCTGGTAGAGCATTTCCAGGTATCAGAGACGTCCATTCAAGCCAAACTAAAATTCCTGATTTCAGTTGCTGATGGGAGTTTTATCAATAGCTAGTATAAAGGCAGTCCAATGCAGACTTAAACATGAGAGTTAAAGGCAAGAGTTGCCCAAGGGAAAAGCACAGAGCCATATCTAAGCAGCAGCGTTTCCAAGGACAAAATGCACCCCTCCCCCAAACAGGCCACAGCGGCCTGCAAACAGAGCCTGCTGCAGGAAACAGAACCAAGGACAAGGCCAAAAGGATGAGATGGGAAGACCAGCCCCAAAATTCATCTCCAGCTCTGAAGATGAGTTAACATATTAAATCAAACCTGTAACCAACTGGAGTTTAATTCTATTTTTCAAATCATTTTCAGGCCTTTAGAGGTCTGAAGCAACACAAACCAGACTAGAATGTCAAAACCAAAATACTTCCAAAGCGAGCAAACCAAAGAGATACTTTAAAACAAACACTATGAAAGCAAACCCAAATCAAAAGATATGTAGGAAATAAGGTCCTTAAACAGCTAGCTCAGATACTGTTTTGTATAAACAAGTAGCACTTAAAAGTTTTGTGACATGTAATAGACGTAGAGACAATGTCCAATAGATTTAAAGATGTTTAGTATACCCAAATTTATAAGGCCTTTGAATGTACTATCAAAATATCCATATTTATAAATCTGAATGTGTATTTAATTAGGCATGTCAAAATAAAACAAAATAAAACCAATAATTTTATGCACAATAAACAAATGAAAAGAATAACTGAATGGCCAGTTTGTTTTGACAAAAACGTATGAAGACAATAATCACAGACAGACATGACAGAATTACTTGAGATCTCAACACATGAGACATAATATGACATACTTATATGAAATACCAAACAACACATGGAAAATGATTATCACAGACACACATGACATAATTCTCTTAAAACTAGGTGTACCCAAAACATAAGAATCAAGGAGTTTGATTAAGATGGTCCCTTGCATGTAGGCGCTCATCTTTTAAGATCTGGATTGGAGGAGAATGCTTCCTCCATAATCTCCTCATAGCTGTGAGGCAGTTCTCCCTCTTCTTCTGGTAAGTATGAGGCTGGGTTTTAGGGTTCAGGTAGCCTCCATCTGGACTCAGGGATTCTTACCCAGCATGACCTGATACAAAGTCACTTAACTTCATACTAAGTTTTAACTTGGAGGATTTTATCTTAATGCCATAATTTCCTACATAGCCTAGTTTAAAGTTGTCTGGCATCACCAGGAGGACAGCCTGGGTCTGACACCTGGACTGGAAGGAATCCATCTGAAATTTTATATGTGCCTAGGATGTATGTAATGTGTACATAGGAGGGGGTGGAGAGTGTTAGTCTCCCTCATTCAGATGCCTTCCTGGTTGGCCACCTCTCAGTGACTTAAGAGGTCTTACATTAAGGCCACATGTATAATCCCTGTGCTGGGTCGTTTAGGTTACACAACCTCAGCAGAATTGTAGGGTGAGGCCCAGTCAGATTCTTTGGACTAGCAGAGCTGTGGAACCATAACTTTCACTCTCACATTCAGTTTAAGACAGTTTTGTTACCTTAAATGGGGCCAGTACCTCGGAATAACGTCGAGGTTTAGTTGTGACCCCCTTCATTCCTGACTGGAGGGTAGTGCCACCTTGGAATCACATCAAGACTTTGTATGCAGCCTCCCGCGGGGGATCAGTCCTGCCAGCTTCCTCCTGTCTAACGTGGGGCCCATTACCTGGTCTGGACGTCCATTCTTGATCTCCGTCTCACTTCACCTGCTAAGGGGCTCCAGTCTGGGACTATGCAGCTCTCTTTGGCCTCCTGGAAGGAGATCCCAAGAAGAAATTCTCCGGGGGTATGCACTTCTCTGTTCCAGGGGCTGAGGGGGCTGCAGGGTCCAGGAGGGGCAGCCTCTATTTACCAACAAGGGTAGGTGACTTGTTCTTGCTGGGGCCTCCAGAAATGTTATGAAAAAATCAGAGACCAACAGCAGAAGTCAGGTGAGGAGAGGACATTTAATTTGATGCTAGCAGGGCTGACACCATGAATAAAAGAGTCAGACCCACTTTGAGATTTTTATCTTATCCACTCAGAATGGTTAAGATAAAAAAAACAATGACAAATGCTGGCAAGAATGTGGAGAAAGGGGACTCATCCACTGCTGGTGGCAGTGAAACCTGGTGAAGTCACTATGGAAATCAGTGTGGAGAAACTTCAAAAAGCTTGAATTTGATCTACTATATGACCCAGCCATACCACTCTTGGGTATGTACCCCAAAGACTCTATATCCTACTATAGAAATGCCTGTTTATCCATGTTCGTTGCTGCCCTTTTCATAATAGTCAGAAATTGGAAACAAGTTAGATGGCGATCAACTGATGAATGGATAATGAGGGTCTGGTACATACACAGAATAGAATATTATTCAGTTAAAAAAAATTATGAGATTTACAGGTAAATAGATGGAACTGGAAATAATCACCAAGTGAGGTAGCCTAGATCCGGAAAGACAAAGGCTACAGATTCTCTCTCCTAACTTGATGCTAGCTTTGAAATCCATGTTTTCATTTGAAAATGCAGAGAGGTTAAAAAACTCCTAAGTGGTTCTGGGTGAGAGGTTTACTTGGAGGAGAGGTAGAATGTAAAGATATAAATGGGGAAGGAGAATGATAGAGTATGAAGGGTTCAAAGATGTGTGGAACTGGAGTGAAGGGCAGGGGAAGTACTGTGGGGAGGGATAACTAACACTAAAGGCCTTTAGAAAATGCCATGTGGAAGCCTTCTACTATAGAAGGTACCTAAAGTATATTCTTATGCAATACAAAAAGAGTTTTAAAAAATTACCTTATAACAAGGGGATATTTCCCATCTAGAAACCACAGGCTTGAAAAGTAAAAGCCCAATGCCAGGAATGGAGACCCTCTTTTGAATCTGTTGAGAAAGGGTCCCATAGACCCTCAAGCAATATTGGCCATCACCCATGTTTGCTGCCCACCTGAAATTCACAGTAAGGCCCTATTGCTGAAGATACTGCATACATGAACTGTAGATGAAACAAAGAGATATCTGCCTGGTCCTGACTTCAAAGTCTCATCCTTACTCTCTAGCTTTCATAGTGCTAGAAGGTGCTATGCAAACTACCCGAAGTCAAAATGTACCATGAGCCTTACCCATCTGTGAATCCTGCAAGCTATAACAACTGTCCT
Source organism: Nannospalax galili (assembly GCF_000622305.1). NCBI lineage: Eukaryota > Metazoa > Chordata > Mammalia > Rodentia > Spalacidae > Nannospalax > Nannospalax galili. The sequence goes on along the minus strand of NW_008349068.1, from coordinate 6,615,402 downwards.
GGCAAGATATGCCCACTGTTTAATAGTGGCATGAACATTGTAGGAGTAACCCACTACTTTCAACTGGATTTAAAGCCTTTACAGGATGGAACCCATACCTGAACATTGACAAGAGGCCTAGGAACCTGAGGCTAGACAGCACACAGGCCATGGGAGAAAGCCTAATACAACTATTCTTCTAAATAGATATAGTTTTAAACTGATTTTGAATGACTTAGTGCTATACTCATAGACTAATTAATCTCTCAACTCTCAGAAGAGAAGCACACATCTACAGCAAATGATGAGAACAACTTGTCAACCTGCAGAGGATGGGAGGTTGCAGAATGCTTATTCCTAAATAGGCTACTTGTATCAAGCTTCTGCATCTCAAGCATCAGGAATCATTATGGAAGTGGGGGCAAGAAGATTGTAAGAGCCAGAGAAGGTGGATTAAGATACAGGAACAGTTTTCCAGATAGCTGATCAGTTACTCATATGAAGTTGTAGCAATAGTGACAACAGGCCCAATTCCCATGTAAGTTCAAGCCAGACAAAATCCCAACATAGATGTGGGGAAGTGGGTAAGAAACCCCAAGCTTACCTGAGGAAGTATTAGCAGCTGATGGTTGCTGACAGGATGATATTCAGTCTCATTTAAGCATAAGAGTCGTAGGTTGACTAAGCTACAGTGGATAAATCCACACTGAAGGGCATTTGAGGACAAAAACCCAACTATATGTATATACATAGCAGATAGATAGATGATAGATGATAGATAGATAGATAGATAGATAGATAGATAGATAGATAGACAATAGATATGATAGCTATATACATGCAGATATTTGGTGGGGGTTTAATAAGGGGGGTGCAGATATGGAAGGGAATCTAAATATGATAAAAATATATTGTATGAAAGTCCCCAAAATTCAATAAAAATATTAATTAAAGACAGATAAGCAGGGCATGGTGGCTCATGCCTTTAATCCCAGCACTTGGGAGGCAGAGGCAGGTAGATCTTTGTGAGTTCTAGGCCAGCCTGGTCTACATAGTGAGTTCCAGGACAGCTGGGGCCACAAGGAAGCCCTGTATCAAAAAGACAAAAAATAAAATTAAATTAAATTAAAAGGAAGAAAATGTTCTTTCCAAGTGAGATATTAAAATTAAGAATCTTGAGAGAGGAAGATTATTTTGGATTATGTGTTTTGGCCTTAAATCCAGTCACAAGGATTGTTTAAAATAGATGCTGGGTGCGGGGTAGAGTTCAGTGGTAGAGAGAGTCCTTGCCTAGAATGTTAGGTTTCTCTTGATTTTTAAGCATGACAGAATACCCAAGACAAAAAACTAAAGGAGAGAAGATATGTGGTTTTTCTTTTTTAACTAATAGTTTTAGTGGTCTAAATCCACGGTCAGCATGCTCCGGTGTTTCTGTGCCTGTTTTGAGACAAAGCATCTTTGGTAGGAAGGCATGAATATGTGAAGCTGATCACCTCACAGTGGCCAGAAAGAAGAGAGGGAGGAAGGGAAGCAGGGAGTGAAAGAGAGGAGATGGACACGGGGAGGAGGAGAGAGAGAGACACAGAGAGAGAAGGTTTGTACTTACAGTTTCCTCCTTTCCTTTCTGTCTCATCCAGACTCCTTAGTATTGGATGGTACTATGCTTATATTCATGCTGTGTCTTGATTCCTTAGTTAATCATCTGTGGAATAATCCTTACAGATACAGACAGAATTCTGCATCAATAAACTATTGATTTTGTCAGGTCAAAGCAAGATAATCTATTATGTCTTGTATGCATGAAGTTCTGAGTTTGACACCTAGTAAACACACAGAAAAGGGAGGAAGTGACAGGAAGTTTTGATGAGAGAGAGAGAGAGAGAGAGAGAGAGAGAGAGAGAGAGGGAGAGGGAGAGAGAATGAATATGAATGAGGTGAGGAAACTGAGCAGGCAATGTAACCACAGAGGCAAACACTGAGAGGATGCGACCATGGGTGAAGTAATGTTGGAAGCCACCAGAAGGTGGAAGCATACCCCCCACCCCCACCCCCAGTACCTCCAAAGGCATCGTGACCTTGCCAACCTCTGGACTTTGAATCAGTGATACTGATGCTGATGATATTGATACTTATTTTGGGCAATTGGCCTCTAGATATGTGAAAGAATAAACTTTTGTAGATCTTAAACAGTCTTAACTCTACCCTTTGGGAAATTAAGTTAGATATCACATAAAATTTTTTTCCACCAAAATTTGCTAATTAACATAATAACATAAAATTACTGAGATTCTGAGTTTAAATAAAAAGATAATATTCTGTAGGATTCTGAAAAGGACAGAAATATATAGTATACACAAACAAAGAGACAAGCAGTTCACCTTAAGCATCTAGAAGCTAGTGTTCACCAAACTGACCTAATCACTACTAACAGTATAGTTTATGAGAAAGCCTGAACTTTAAGAAGTTGTTCTCAAATAAATTGAAATTTTTAACCATTTAGCTATAAATTTAAAAGTAATTAGGCCATAATCTTTTTCACAGAAAATCTTCATGAGCAATTTGAAATCACTATTATCTATAGCTATAAATACAATTGATTTTTCCTATAAAAAGTAATTATGTTGTATGAAATTGGAATGGTGAATAAATAAATACAGAAATATTGATTCTAGGGAGAATTATTGCATTAAGTGTGTGACTGTCTCTGGTCACAGTATTTTGGTCAAATGATTAATACATAATCTTATGTGTAAGCTTAACTGAGCTCAGGGCTTACTCATTATTCATTATGTTGAATGAAGCTTATCTAACACACATTGCATTGTCGGGTACATCACAGTTTTCTTGCATGTAGAAAACTATACAGTACTTTAGCACAAAAAGTTTCATTTTATTTGATTTCATTTTGCGTGCATTTATATGTGGCACGCACACACCCCGGTGCATGTGGCAATCAGAAGACAAATTGCATTAGTTATTTTTTCACCATATGGGTCCAGGGGATTGAACTCAGATCCTCAAGTTTGACAGCAGGTGCCTTAACCTGCTGTATTAGTTACTTTTATGTTGCTGTGATTAAAATACCATGATCAAGGAAACATAAGGAAAACTTTATTGGGCTTATGTCTCCAGAGGACTGTAGAAAGAGCTGGAGGAGAAAGCTAGGCACCCACATTTCCAATCAGGCACAGGAAGCAGAGAGACAAATTTGAAGTGGGCAAGTTTAGAGCCCACACTCAATGACTTGCTTCCTCCAGGAAGGCCATACCTACTAAACCTCACAAAACAGAGCCACCAAGCTGGTGAGAAAGTGGTCAAATACTTGGAGCCTATGGAGGACATTCCTCATTTAAACCACCACACCTGCCCAGCACAACTTTTCAGGATCATTTTATCTTAGTTTATTTTTAAAAAATATTGTATTTATTATTTTTATTTTAAGTGTATGCATGTATTGCCTGCATGAAGGTAAATGCACCCATGTCATGCAGTGCCCACGTAGAACAGAAGAGGTTGTCGGATCCCCTGGAACTGGAGTTATGGACAGTTGTTAACTGCCATGTGGGTGCTGTGATTTGAACCCTGGTCTTCTGCAAGAACAGTGTTCTCAACCGCTGAGCCATCTCTCCAGCCCCATCTTATTTTTTATACATTTTAATGTATATTTTATTGAATTTTTGTGCATTTCATACAGAACACCTTAATCATCTTTATACCCCCTTCTCCATTTGAACCTCCCCATAGCTCTCCTTCAACACACTGAATTTCCTTTCGTTCTGTTTGTATCCCCAGATGTCGCTAGGTGTGAGTTCATGCACTGGAGCCTGGTCAGCCTATCTAGTATCACTCCCTTAAAGAAGACCAATTCTCCGTCACCCAGCAGTAATCAATTGCCGATAGTTCCTCAGCTACAGTTGCGGTCTGCTGTCCATTTCTCCAGTTCTATGCTGGGTTCCCCAAGTGACACATCTACAAGAGAACCATTGTACCTAAGGCTCATAGAACACAGTAGAACAAGGGGTAGAGAGAATACTAATGCATCTTCCAACTCTCATCAGTGAAGCTCTATCATACAACAGAGGGTGATGAACACAAAAGGTCACAAATGGCTAGAATGTAGAGATTAAAAGTCTGCATAGTGTGGGTCATTGGATGGGACTTCTATATTAAACTTCACCCAACCAGGACTCAGGGACCATTGCAGAAGAGGGGACAGAAAGATTTAAGAGCCAGGGAAAGAAGTGCATGA
>NW_008349068.1:6586514-6611138 GCF_000622305.1 Nannospalax galili | reverse complement strand
TTTATTTTTAAAAATATTTTATTTATTATTTTTATTTTATGTGTATACGTGTATTGCCTGCATGTAGGTAAGTGCACCCATGTGCAATGCCCATTGAGGACAGAAGAGACTGTCAGATCATCTGGAACTGGAGTTACGGACAGTTGTTGGACACTTGTTAGCTGCTGTGTGGGTGCTAGGATTCAAACCCGGGTCTTCTGAAGAACAGTCAGTGTTCTTAACCACTGAGATATCTCTCCAGCCCCAACCCAGGATCACTTTAAACTGCGAAACCACACAAATTTCACAAAAATCTGAACAGTGTGGCACTAAATAGATCCCAAGTTAATTTATAAGGCCTGAAACTAGAATCAAAGCATTCCTTGACAAACTTGGACTGGACCCTGAGTGCACATCAGAAGAGCCGGAGGTTTGGCTGCCCTGTGTATGGCCATAACGATCACAAAACTGCATATTGGGTTTGAGGTTACTAACACACAAATTTTAGTTTACTCCCCAGAATGCAATCAGTGAGATTCAGTTATGTAAGAAGAGGCTGAAGCAGACACAAAAATTCTGCAATAGAGCACACATCTGAAGCAGTTGTGAAAAGAGGGTTGATTCTTAAAGGAAGGCTAGCTCAGATTTGGTTAAGTAGTGACTGCTGATGAATAGGTATACTATGTAACAACGTATTAGCGCTTTCCTGTTTCCCATTTTATAGTAGATAAACCATGGGTCTTCTTGGTCCAGGAAAAAAAAAATCAAACAGAATACTGTCTTACCAGGGTTTGTCACAATTAATTGACTTTTTTTTCTTTTTCTAGAATCCATAACCTGGGAGCACAAGTATAGTTTGTGTGGGGAATTAATTTTAAACTGTTGGACAGTATTTGTCAACTTCATTGTAGTCCAGTGATGCTAAATTTCCAAGTATTGTCAATATTAATGAGGTATTTTTGTTTGTTTGTGTTTTCGGAGACAAGGTCTCCCTGTAGCCCCAGATCACCTGAACTCACTATGTAGACCAGGCTAGCCTTGATCTCATAGAGATCTATCTGCCTGTCTTTGTCTTCTGAATGCTGGGACACATTCAGAAGGCTTATGCCACAACACCCAGCATCAGTGAGATTTTATATATGTTGATTTATGGTGGGATACTCAACCTCTTTACACACAAACCCTTCTCAAAAAGCTGGGCTATAAATGTTAGTTTTGTAAATGTATATAATTCCCTGCCCCCTGCCAGAAAAATTGCAAAAATGATAATACTTATCAAGATGAATGCTTTTCCATGTGTCAGGAAAAGGAAGGTTGAGTTTGTTTACCATCAAAAGTCATGCTGCTTTGCTTATAGGAGGTTAGTCACACACTGTAGGATAATTTTTCTCTTTTATGAAATTACCAGATGTTCTCAAAAGGCAACTCTAAATGGTAATTGTGAATAATACATACTATATACATCAAAGACATGGTACATGTAACTAGAATAAAATAGTATCAGATATTTAATATATCTGTCTTAGTAAAATACTTCCAAAATCAAAATGCATGCATAGATAGATAGATGATAGATAGATAGATGATAGATAGATAGATAGATAGATGATAGATAGATAGATAGATAGATAGATAGATAGATAGATAGATAGATAGATGATAGGTAAAGAGAGACAAACATCTAATAAGTCCATCGAGTATATGCTTATTGAAAAGTGACTCCTGAGAAGCTGTTTATGAGTTGCCCATGGATGAGAAACACTTCACAAGTTCCAGGATATTACAGTGGGGCCCATCTTTCACCAAAGCTTTCCTGCTTTATAAGTGAGCCCCAACTTTATTCCATAACTTTCATAAGAATGAATGTTGGGCTGATTTTAGCAATGTAATTTCCTGGAATCCATCAGACCTACAAAATCAGAATGCCTTGGTACTGGAGCCTTAGTATGAGCCTTTAGCTGCTGGCAATTCTAAGGTGCAAACGTCTTACAGAATTTCTGATCAACACCTGTGATACATTATTCTGGATAAATAATAATTTCCACTGGAATCATCCTAGAAACCAGTGCAAATATAATCAGTTTAAGAATTTCTAAGTGCTGCCAAATCGATGATTCTTAAATATCAATAATTAGTATTAGAATTTTCTTGTTGTTTTTATAAGGAATTCAGATTTCTGTCAAGGTTTAAAAGAGTCTCTGTGAGTAAGTCTCTGAACGAGACAGTGGTGAAGCAGCCTTCTTGCTAAGCACTCTTCTGCCTTGCCATCTGCACACAGACAGGGAGGGTGAGGCTCAGCCATGGCTCACTGAGTGTTTGAACAAGCTTTTGGCTGCCCATAGCACCCATCTCTTCAGTCATTCTCTTTTCCATTGACTTAGTATACCAAATACAACCAACCCCCATTCTTCTGAATTGTTTGCTGGGCAATTCAAACAATATACGAGAAGACCAAACTTAATTGACCTGTCACAAGCTAATTCAGCTATATATGGGAGCCTACGCCACATTTCGTAGTCATTCTGATGTATAGCCTGACTTCTGCTGACTGGCAGTTTTTGGATCATGATATTTATCTGTCATGACAAAATTCTACTTTCTGTTGAAATGTCCCTACAGGTACCTCTTATAAGCATGGTTAATGTCTGAATATTGAGCCACTAAACTAGCTCTTTCAAGGTCCCAAACTAGAAAGATATAACCAAGTAGAGTCAATATGCACTGTAGGCCTTTGGCCCTAGTATGTTGATAATGTAGGGCAGCAAAAAATGCATAGAATTTTTATATTCTAATATATATGAATAAAGACTTTAGAAGTTATTATTGCTATATTAAGCTATTATTAAAGAGTTCCCCAAACAATGGCTCTATATAGAAGTCTATTTCTTTCACATGTAATCATCATAATTGGTAAGGAATCTCAGGTGACCCTGCTAAGAACCTCATGTCCTTTGTGTTTTATGGATTTTAAATTCTTCAGAATGATGTCCTTGACAGTTTAGTCAAAAATATCTTGTTATTATAAGCTCATTCTAGACCAATAAATAGAGAGAGGGAAGAAAGTGAGTCACAGAATATCTGTTTAGAGTTGACTTGAAAAAACACTGATGACTTCTGATCACTTCCTACACGCTCCAGCTTTATCACATGACCAATGTAACTGCGAAAGAGGCTATAAACCTGATCTCTACATAGAAAACATGTATCTACCTAAAACTAGATTGGTCAAAGTTCTAGAAACAGTAAGAACAAATTCTAAATCTATTTTTAAAAAAAGAATTAAATAAGAATAGAATCTGGGAGAAATTGCCCATGTCTATTACAGATATTTTTTGTGCTATTAAGAAAATGTTTTTAAAGATTCAGGCAGCCTACACTGAGGTCAATTACAGTGTTAAAAATATTTCAAGGTGTAGATGGTACTTGAGAGTCTAAGAAAACAGGTGATTCTTAATTAAAAATGAGGAGCATTCATGGTGTGTTGCTATTTATTACAAATTATTGGTTATCATGTAATAAAAGCGTCATCTTGGAAAAGACTGATATATTACAACATAAATGTTTACTACATTTCTTTTTACTACATTTCTAGTGCCTAAATTTGCAATTTCTTGGTTGAATGTTTCTGATAATATTTAAACTACATAAATAGCTATTATTTGACTGCAATTCCATGACACACAGATAAGAGAAAAACAATAAAATTCACACAGGAATGGACACAAGTGTGCATTTTTAAAACAGAGCAGTAAAAACAACCCATTTCACCAACTATAACTACCCAAATGATCCCATTGCTCAAGATAAAGATGGAGAATTTAGCTCTGAGCTTTCTGACATTTTAGTTATTAAATATGTTCAACGATAACATCTTTAAAGATTTCTTCAAATGAAATCAATAACTTTCTAGTCATACCGATTGTTTATCAGAAGAAAACAGGAAGAAATAAATTATAAATCCAGTTTTTATCAAATCTTGTTTGCTGATTGATAGGTGCCTGGCCATCTTGAAACCTCAGAGTTCCTCATAATCATTGTTATGAAACTTTGATTTCACTTTACTAGAAAAAATGTATTGGAGGGAAAATAATGCTTGGTTGATTACAAAGCAGTTGTCATGAAGAGAAAAACAAATGAGAAATAAGCAATTATAGATGACAATACATTTCTGTCTTCTGGAGAATGAGGCTGAAAAATGGGCTTCAGCACAGCTGATGACTCTTGTAATAGTCCTGGTGCCGCTTTACCAAGGACCAGTCCCAGTGATTATTCCAGAGGATGCATTTGGGAACTCTTTCTGAAGGTGAAGTGCTGAGGTCATACAAAGTCATTCTCCAAAGATGTGGGTGAATGATTTCAGTTACAGAGCAATGGCAAGTGCAGCACAGCCAGAAAACTGAGAAGCTGGAAAGGAAGAGAGACAGCTGAGAACGCTCCAGAGGCTGACAGCTCTGAAGTGCTTTCTCCCACATTTGTGAGGGCAGCCCAAGATACTGACAGGGCCAACACATATAAAAGAATTCTTACAAAGTGTTCACAGTAATTCTTCAGAATGCAGTAAGAAATGGCTCAGAGGCTAAAGCAGTTTGGAGACATTTCTTCTTACAGCCTTCTCTCAGAGAATGACAATGGATGTTGGCATATTGCAGGCTTTGAAGGCTCTGCAGTAAGAAGTTGAGCTAGTACAACGAAGGCAAGCCTGGGAAAAGACAGCACAGATGTGTGGAATCAGAATAGCCCAATACGTTAAAAATACAACCCATGTATTAAGATTGATTGTACATATGTCATATGACAATCTAGACATGGTTTACAGATGAAAGCATCAGTCAAAACTCTCTTATAAGTAACCTTTTAGTTACATATTTTTACTGCTATGTCTAAAATACCTGACAGAAACAAACTGAAGGAGGGAAGATTTAATTTTAGAAGGATCAGCCCATGATTTCTTTGCCCCACATGCTTGAAAATAACACAGGGTGACAGAGGGTGGATGCTCACATTGTGGCATAGTGGCCAGGAATATGCTACCCCCAAAGTCTTGCCTCTCCAGCTAGACCCACCTCCAGAATGTCCCAGAATGCCTGAAAATAGTGCCACCAGCTAGGGACCAAGTATGCAAAACTAGTCTGGGCAGGAAAGGGGAGGCATGTCTGATTCAAATCCTAAACAGAATGAAATAATAACCCTGACACTGAGAGAATGAGAGAAATTTCCTGTTAAACTTTCACAGACTTAAAAGAATCAATCACAAGCACCTCTGTGAGAGTAAACAAGCTTGATGCCAGTGCTCTTTTTTGTAGGCAACCTTGCAAAATGGAATTAGCACTGGCTTTGAGGGCAACAGACCACAGTGCAAGCTCAATTCAGTGTTAAAAGTTTTATGACATTGAACAAAGAAAAAGACTTTCCTTTTTTGTTTTTATTAAAGTCTATAATTTACTTAGATGTCCTCAGGTTCATCCAATGTCCTTTGTGTATTTCCAGTCCCATCCAGGACACCTTAGATTTTTGTGTTCATAAGCATCTGTTACTATGAGTTTCTCAGACTTGTGAATGATCTTGAAAGTTTGGCGGTATCTTGATCAGTCATGTTAATGAATACTCTTGAAATGACGTTTACCTTATTTTTTATCATGACTGGATAGTATTATGGGTTTGGGGGAGAGAAAACTATAGCTATCAAATATACTGTATAAAATATAATTCAGTTTCAAATATAGCACAAATATCAAGTCAATAGGCAATGCTACTAATGAGGTTTCTTTCTGCTGATGGTAACTTTGATAATTGGCTGAGATAACCTTTGTCTATTTTCTCCACTGTGAAGTTACTCCTTTATTACCCTCTTTATACTGTCTGCTCTTTAAAGAAATCCTTATGTTCACTCTGAACTCAGTGTGCTATGTATGAAATAGGTCTGTATCTGGATGGGAGAAAGCAGAAAGTTTTTCCAGTCTCTTCTGCATATTTATTTATTCAATTTCTCCACAGGACTAGTTGCTCAAATTTTCCTAGCTTTCATTTGGTTTTATTTGGTCATTTCCCCACTAATCTCTCTCTCTCTCTCTCTCTCTCTCTCTCTCTCCTTACTCTTTTGCTTTTTGATACTTGACTCATCTTTCTGCTCTTCCCTACACTAAATCAATCATGTCTCCAAGGATCTCTGGTCCTTTCACTGGAGAATGGAACTGGAAATTAAAATCTGATAACTAGATGTGTCCATTGCTCTTAGAGAATTTTTATTTTTTTTGTCCTTCTCAACTGACAAAGAAGTAAAATATACGGCTCCAATACTTGCTTAATTTTATTTAGTTTTAATTGGATTTTTAGAGGAAACATTCTTAATTAAAAGAATGAAAGCTTGTTGTGTTATATATAAACAATACATTTTCTTTTGGAGGCGATTTTGGACTTCTTTTAAAATAATTTTATTGTATTTTTGTGTATTTCTTTTGTACACCCGTGTCGTGCAATGCCGTGGAGGTCAGAAGAGAGCTTCAGGTTCCCCTGGAACTGGAGTTAAGGACAGTTTGTAGCCTCCATGTGGGTGCTGGGAATCGGACCCAGGTCCTCTGCAAGAGCAGTCAGTGCTCTTAACTGCTGAGCCATCTCTGCAGCCCCTATTTTTGTGTATTTCATACAGAACATCTTAATCATCTTTATATACCTTTCCCCATTGGCCCCCACCCCTGGAATTCATAAATTCTGTCATTTGTGTTAAGGTCTGTGGAGTTAGGTTAGTGTCCCCAGATATCCCTCAGTGCAAGTTAATCCCACTAGAGTCTAGGCAACCTACTTAAAATACCTCCCTTTAAGAAGATCAGCTCTTCCTTAGCCAGTGGTAATCAGCTTCCAATAATTCTTCAAATAAGACTGAGGCTTGTTGCCCACTTCCACAGTTCTGTGCTGGGGTTTTGTCTGCTTGAGTTTGCATAGGTTTTGTGCCTGCTGACACCATTGGTGTAGGTTCATATGAGCAAGGTCCCAGGAGCTTGTAGGACTCTATTTCCATATGGTCATGCACCTCCTCCCTGGTTCTTACAATCTTTCAGCCCCCTCTTCCACAATGGTCCCTGAGCCATGGGTAGGTGGAGTTTAATATAGGAGTCCTGTCCAAAGACCCACCCTTTGCAGACTCTTACTCTCTATGCTTTGGCCATTTGTGACCTTTTGTATCCCTGGCCCTCTGTTACATGAAAGAGTTTCACTGACGAAAATTGAGAGAGTCATTAGTGTCCTCTTTACCCCTGGTTCTATGTTCCATGAGCCTTAGGAATAGAGGTTGCATTGTAGATGTGCTACTTACGCTTGGGTAATTCACAGATACTGTCTATGTGTGACCAGCTGTGGAACTCTGTAATAGTCTTGTCTATTGCAAAAGGCACTTCTTAGATGAGTGGTGACTGGGATAATTGTCTATAGATATAAGGATCCATATTTTGTACATAGTAAGAAATTGCATTTGTCTTGGAATGTGACAACCCTGGGGTTTTCTCTAAGATCTATGATCTCTCCAGGCATGTGTATTTGACTATGTTTACAGTACCACACATGGATTCCCTCCCATTGAGTGGGTTTTAGATCCAATTAGGTAGCCATTAACTGCCCCCAAGATAAAAGTGCCACTACTGCCCCAATATAGTTTGCTGTATCAAACATTGTTGTGATTATTAGGCCTTGAAGCTGGGGTTGGACCATTGATTGATGTTCTCCCTTAGCATTTTACATAGTATTCTCCAAAACTGTGAGCTACCCTTCAGGGGAGGTGGCTTACAGGTCAATTCCAGCTCTATTGCTCCAAGTCCTGTGTCCGAAGTATGTCTTGTCTTCAGCAATAAGGTCTTATCTTCAAGTTCTGGGAGGCAATCAAGAGCTGTGGCAATAGCCTGTGTAATTTTAGGAGTCTCTTGGGCTGCCCTGGCCAATAACTCAAAGTGATGTTTTTCCTGCCTGGCACTGTTTCTTATTATGTAGCCTTCAGCTATACACATGAACTCATGTACAGATATTGTATGTCTTATTTTTTCAGTAGGTTTTTGAGCTAATACGATTCCCTCTGGACTTTGCACCAGCTAGGCTTTATCTCACCTCTCTCTCTCCCTGTCTAACCCTTCCTCCTCCCTCCCCATGAAGAGTACTAAGATGTTGTATATGAAATTTACAAAAATTCAATATAAATGTATTAATAAAAAATAAACCAGGAGCTCACAATTAATAAAAAAAATTCACCTGTCAAGAATAGTTGAAGCTAAAATGCTCTTAAACTCCATTAGAACTGTGGAGAAGCTAGCAGACTTTACATGCAAGTATAAATACAGTGGACAAATCAATTTGGGGTGAAGAGATTTAATCAGTTATCAGTAGGTGAAGATTAGTGAAATAGAAGCACATGACTATACTTAAATGTGACTATTCCTTTAAATCCTGTTTTTAGTGTTTTTAGACAAATTTATATACTTTATGATACATACTTTTTGTGGTTTTAACATATTCATTTTATCTTAATATATAAATGGCCCAAATAAGTAAAAATATGGTTATATAAATAACAGTTATGCTAACTATATGAAACTATTTCTAAAATGAAGTTTCATGCTGGTGCTGTCACTATCTACACAGTCATAAATTACCAAACAGAGTCATATATATATTTTTAAATACAAATCTTCAGGGTTAAATGTCCAATCTCAAGCCTACTATAATTATAAAAGCAATAGAGTCAAGAACCTACAGGGAAAATCTATGTGATTTCTAAGGTGTTTTCACCAGTACATAGCAATCTAAAAATGGATTTGGTAGGCAAATACTATATACACTTTACTCTGAAGGCGACCACAAATCCAATTAACAACTTTCAATAAAACTTGATTCCAATATGAATCATGAAACACTGTACATAATGAAACACTGAACATCATGAAACACTGTAAAAGCAAATACAAAACCAGATGAAAACATTTTGGCTATATATAATTTATGACCTTAATGGGGTTAAAGGGCATATAAATGGAAACAAAATTAATCATCATAATAAGCATTGTATACATTTTCAGTAAAGTACTAAGCATTCAAGAAAGTCAGCAATGAGAGTAACATATTAATTGCTTAAAAGACTAACCTCATCCCAGTGAAGTTTACTTAAATATATTCTTTGCCATATAAATCCTATTTCCCTTGAATTCTTATTATGGTTTAAACCAAAAGTATATTTTCCTAAAATAAGTTAGTCTACAAATGTAAAGAATCATATATATATACATATATATGATTTAATAAGTTATTAGTATCATTGTGTTTTATTAAAGAGTATATAATCAAGTCCTACTGACAAATTACATATACAATATCTCTACATGAGTTCACATGTATAGCTGAAGGTTACATAACAAGAAACAGTACCAGACAGGAGAAACCTTCCTTTGAGTAGTTGGCTAGGGTAGTCCAAAAGACTCCCAAAATTACACAGGCAATTGCCACAGCTCTTGACTGCCTCCCAGAACTTGAAGGTAAGTCCTGTTGTTGAAGACAGAGCAGATTTCAGACACAGAGCAATAGAGGTGGAATCGACCTGTAAGCTACTTCCCCTGAAGGCTAGCTCTCATAGCATTGGAGAGCACTATTCAATTTTCCAGCCCCAGCTTCAAGGCATAATACCACACAAATGACCAGCACAGCAAATGACATTGGTGCAGTAGTGACACTTTTGTCTTGGGGATAATGAACAGCTATCTAATTGGATTTAAAGCTCCACTCAATGGGTGGGCTTTAGTAGTCTCTCTACTCCTTGTTCCACTATGTTCCATGAGCCTTAGATGTAGAGGTATCATTGTAGATATGTCACCTAGGACTGGATATTCACTGTCCTCATGCAACAAAGGACAGTGAACCCAGGGCTTAGGGACCATTGTAGAAGAGAGGGCAGAAAGATTGTAAGAGTTGGGGGAGGAGATATATGACCATAATGGCAATAGAGTCTTATAGGTTCCTGGGATCTTGCTCATATGAATCTACAGCAATAATGTCAGCATGCACCAGACTCATACAAACTCAGACAAAAACCTAACATAAAACTGTGGATATGGGCAGCAGGCCCCAATCTTAGCCTAAGAACTATTGGGCAGCTGATTACTACTCAGTCAAGAAGAGCTGATCTTCTTTAGGGAGTGATTCTAGATAGGCTGACTAGACCCCAGTGGATGAACTTGCACTGAAGGGCATCATGAGACACTAACTTGATTCAATAGACCTTTACATAAATGATAGTATATATAAAGTTGTGATTGTTTTATTTATTATTTTTATTTTATGTGTACGAGCGTATAGCTTACAAGTACATGGGTGTCATGCAGTACCTGTGAAGATCAGAAGACAGATTTGGATGCCCTGGAACTGGAGTTACAGAGAGTTGTTAGCTGCCGTGTTGATGCTGAGAATTAAACCAAGGTTCTCTGCAAGAACAACCAGAGCTCTTAATCACTGAGCCATCGTTTGAGAATTTCATATATGTATATAATGTGTTTTGATAAAATCCATACTTCAATCCCTCTCATCCAATTTCTCCTGTAATCTGCTTCACCACTAGCCCCTCCCAACTTCACCTGCTATTTTAAAAAAACACACTGAGTCCATGTAGTGCTGCCTGTATATGTATGAGTGTAAGAGCATCTACTAGAGCATGGGTAGCCTCTCAGGGGCCATATCCCTGAAAAAGACTTTCCCTCTCCCAGCAGCCATCAGTTGCTAACATCTTCTCAGCCAGGAGTGGAACTTCATGAGTCCCCTGCCACATGCATGCAGAGAATTTGGGCTTGATCTTCTGTAGGACTTGCATGTTTATTATCTATTTTAAGTCTGGGTCTTTCTTGGAAATTAATTTGGGTTTCTTATAGGTTCATAAAGTGTAAGGAAAATAAGGGGTAACTTAAAAATCAAAAGGCTTGGTCTTTTATTTCTGTCCCTCAAATATAAATATCTGTGAATGTTCCAGCATCCGTTTTTTTATTTGTGTAGTACAAGTGATGGAACCTATGCCAGAGAGATGGTGGGACCTGAACAGTAGAGACTGTGGGACCTGTGCAGTAAAAGCAATGGGATCTGTATAGTAGAGGTGATGGACTCTGTGATTAGACGTGATGTGACCTATATAGTAGAGACGATGGGATCTGTATAGTAGAGGATATGTAACCATTGTTACAGATCTCAGAAGTATATGGAAAACATGTAGTGATTTCCATGAAAAATGACTTCATAAAAGTATACTTTAAATAAGCACAATATATTTCTAGAGAATACAATAAAGTTTAAACTCAAGCTATGTTTCTTAAGCTTGATATGACTGGACTTGCACACTCATTCAGAAAAGTAAATTCTCACACTGAATAGGTAAGATTATTTTTTTCTTAATACCATCATATGATATATTCAAATTAGTATTCCAGTTCTATCTTAGTAGCCCTGGCACATATAACTATGTCAGTGATTTTTTAAAGATTTATTTTAATTATTTTTTAAATATGGGTATGCCTGTGTGACTGTATAGGGAATGTGCACATGAGTGCAGATGCCCATGGAGTTCATGTCAGATCCCCTGGAGCTGGAGTTGTAGGCAATTGTGAGCCGCCCAGTGTCAGCACAGGAATCCTAACTCAGGTCCTTTGCAAGTGCTCTTAACCACTGAACAATCTCTCCAGCCTCTAGATCAGTGATGCTTGAAACCAGATTTACATTCACTGATGCTCAGATTCCTGCTGTTTCAAAAAGTACTACCAGCACATCAGCTGTTCAAAATCCTCAGGTGATTCTGGTTAAGAGAGTGTAGATTAAAGAGCCAAGATATTGGTATCTTGTGCTGTATTTATACTGCTTCCTTGGAACTTACAGATTTATGTTTTATTGTTTTAAGACATTACTTACATATCCAGAAAGCTATGAAGTTAGTGACATTTCAGCATTTTTAATTTTGTTTTCTATTAAGTAGTTTCTTTATGAGTTTTATATTATAGTTGTCAATAGAAGAGTCATAAGGCTTAAAATTTTAAAAATATGCTAAAGGCAGTATTTATTGACATTTTATTAGGATTTTGCAAAAATAACCTTTTATTAAACAGAAAGAAGTACCACAATTACTGATGTGTGATTACATGAGTGTTCATTCTGCTATCAGTTGTACTCTGGTAAGCACTGTCAGCTCATGTTCACACTCTGTTCCCTCAAGGTTCTGAAGTGCTGTCAGGTATTTCTAAACACAAGCAGGCTATGATATGTCTTAGAGAAATTATGTGTTAGATAAGCTTTATTCAGGATCAATTCATTGTGCTGCTGGTCATGAGTTCAATTTTAATCAATAATACAGCTGATAGGGTATATTTAAACAAAAGCTTACATAAAGCAAGCTTATTTATTGATCGGTTGACAGGAATGTGACCAGAGGCTTGCAGAACCCCAACCTTGTATCTTTTCCCAAAGATCAATGGCTTGCTATTTCCTAATTCAGGATTTTCAGTAACTGTATAGATATAGTTGCAAATGAGAATCATCTTTCAAAATCCTTCCCCTTCACTGCACTGACTCTCTAAGGAAACCTTCATTCATTACTGATGCTGGAGCTAGCAACTTGCCCATTGCTGCGTGTGTCAGCACACACATGCCTTCAGTTCTTCCTGTTGAAACTGAAACTGCTCTTTCAGTTTTGGGAAACACTTTATTGCCATTTAGAAATGAGAAATACCTTGTACATTATTAGTGTTCTTATTATCACTAGGCAATGTGCATGGTGCTGATCACTGCTTTCCTCCACTGGGAACTGACCTTCTTTGTTCTACAATATTATTATGGCAATAGATGACTTACATAAGGCTGAGATAATTACTAATGTTCAACTTTCTTTGAAGTTGACTATACGTCAAATATTACTATGAGTATTTTATAGTCATTTGACATGCAAACATTAAAACAACTCTCTGTGTTTGACATTATTATGATCATCTCAGTTTCCAAAGCATGGAATATTATATATCCAAAGCACTTGAATTCTGCTAGTTGGGGAGAGTTTGTCTAAGGATAGAGACTTCACAGAAGAAAGTGCAGCTAAAGTGTTCAGAATGGAAGGTTTCTGACAATGTCACAGACATACCTGGATCTGGTCATGGCCTGAAGTAACATCTGTGCTAGACTGTTCAATAAAGTGATGAAGTCAGTCTTCCTCTCTGTTTACCATTCTTAATTCTTAGCCACATGGAGTTGAAGTTTTCAACTTCTATTTCTATGTGAATTCCTTCTTTAAGGATTATGATTTCATTTAGTTTGATGTAGGAAGTGTGCATGGGCACACTAACAGGTGTTCCTCTGATGATCTAATATGCAGTCAAGTAAGCAGGCATATTAGATATCTGAGTAAAATCCCTCTAATTTCCTCTATCCCTATTTCTAAGTATTTTACATGCAAATGAACTTTTGATAATGTTTGGCTAGAAAAACAAACATGGGCAAAGCAGACTGTAACCAATAAATACTGGTGAGTAAGCAAGAATGTGTTGACTGTTCATTATATTCATTTAGAAGGCACTTGAGTTTACTGTATTAGAAACTATGTGAAGATGTTTATGGTACTGAATATCAAGGAAGAAGCATATAATAAGCAGAAAAGTAGGCAAATTACTTCAGATATTCCGAAAGCTACAAAAAAACATGGGCTCTGAAGATAGAAAACATCCACAAGTTCTTTTACATCAAAATAACCAAGGACCAGGAGGAAGAGACATACTGATAAAGATGAATAGATGGAAATTTTTTAGAGTTGAAAGTCTGTTAAACAAGATTATTTTATAACTAGTCTTAGATTTTTTTATGCCTTTGTCCTTAGTTGACCTGACTTGAACTAATAAATTCTAAGAATCTGAGTGATAGGAAGTTAACAGTAATAGGATTACACCAGTGAACAGGAACCTCAGCAACCTGTCAGTATCAGCATCTGTACCAGACTAGGTGAGTCTAGATTCAAGAGATTTAAAGTGTTAATGTAGAACCCTGTCTTTCACATGAATTGTTCTCACCATACAGATTTTATCAATGGTAAGTCAGCTAAAAGTTGAAACCTTTAAAAAGGAAAGAAATCTAATTTGTACTGTTGAACAAACCTGCTATTTGGAACTTATTTCACCAGTCAAATATTCCAATATAAATTGGTTTTTTAAATTTGTTTTTACTGCATTTTTGTGTATTTCATACAGAATATCTCAGTCAGTCTTAATCATCTTTATACTCCCATATCCACTGGCACCCTCCCATACCCTCCCACAAGAATCCATATACTCTATCATTCATGTTAAGGCCCACTGTGTCAAGTCAGTGTCCCCAGATGTTCCTCAGTGCAAGTCCATCCACTGAGGTCTAATCAGCCTATCTAGAGTCCCTTGTTTTAGGAAGATCAGCTCCTCCTCACCTAGCATTAATAAGTTGTTGATATTTCTTCAGTTAAGATTGGGGTCTGTTTTTCATTTCCCCAGTTCTGTGCTGGGTTTTTATCTGCTTGACTCTGCATGGGACTTGTATGCTGACACCATTGCCATAGAATCATATGAGCGGGGTCCAAGGAGCTTGTAGGTAGGGGTTTGTTTCCATATGGTCATGCACCTCCTCCCTGGCTCTTACAATCTTTCTGACGCCTCTTCCACAGTGCTCCTTGAGCCCTGGACAGGTGAAGTGTAATATAAGAGTCCTGTCCAAGAACCAGCATTCTGCAGACTCTTCATCACTCTGCTTTGGCCATTTGTGACCTTTTGTGTCCCTGACCTTCTGTTGCATGACAGAGCTTCATTAATGAGAATTGAGTGATTCATTAGTGTCCTCTTTATGCCTGTTCTATGGTCCATGAGGCTTAGGTGTAGAGGTTGCATTATAGATGTATAACTCAGGCCCGGGAAATTCATAGACAATGTCTGTGTGTGACAGTTATGGTACTTGGTAATAGTCTCCAACTGGTGCAAATTAAGCTTCTTTAATGAGTGGTGACTGGGATATTTGTCTGAAAATATAAGGTAATATAATTTTCACATAGTAAGCAATTACATTTATCTAGGGATGTGACAGCTTTGGAGTTTTCACTAAGATCTATGACCTCTCCAGCCATGTGTATTTGGTAATGTTTATACTACCACACTTGAATTTCCTCCCACTGAGAGGGTTTTTAGTTCAATTAGGTAGCTGTTGATTGCCCTCAAGATAAAAATTTCACTACCAATGTTGTATGTTTAGTTCAATGTTACATGTTTAGTTCAATTAGGTAGCTGTTGATTGCCCCCAAGATAAAAATGCCACACCAGTGTTGTATGCTGTGCCAGCCACTGATGTGATTATTTGGTCTTGAAGCTAGTGTTGGGCCATTGATGGATGTTTTTCCTTGGCACCATCATAGTGCTCTCCAAAGCTATGAGAGATAGGTTTCAGGGGAAGTGGCTTCAGGACAGTTCCAACTCTAATGCTCCAAATCCTGTGTCCAAATTATGTTCTGTCTTCAGCAGTAGGGTCTTACCTTCATGTTCTTGGAGATAATCAGGGGCTTTGGCAACAGCCTGTGTAATTTTGAGAGTCTCTTTGACTACCCTGGCCAGCAACTCAAAGGGAAGTTTCTCTTGTCTGGCACTGTTTCCTGTTATATAGCCTTTAGCTATACACATGGACTCATGTAGAGATACTGTGTGTGTAATTTGGCATTAGGTTGTTAGACTAATATAACTCCCTCTTGACCCAGAAAATGTTCCTCTGACCCTATGATGACAAGCCATGGACCCGCCTCCTTCCCATGCTCTGCAAAGAAGCCACTCCCTTCCCTCTTCCAGCCAATTGACTATTGGCCAATTGACTATTGCTACTTGCAGGGGAGGGGCTCAGGGTATAAAAGCTGGGAAAACCACGAGGCTGGTCCCTTGCCATTTTGTAAGGCTGTCTGGAACCACAGGATTTATGTCTGGGTGCGGACTTTCGGAATCAGCTGTGAATGGGGGGGTGGGGGGTGCCCACTTGTCTGTAAGTAAACCAGCAACCCAAGTTCAGTTAGCAAGTCCAATAAACTCGTTAAGATTCTTCAAACCAGGGTTTGGAGAATTTTTCCCTCGGGCTGTCACAAGGACCTCGGGAAGAGGGAATTGGATGCCATGTGCACTTCCCAGCAGTGAATTTAACTTACAATTGGCGTAGCCTGGCAGGATACGATGAAGCTGAGAATGAGTTTTGGAAGAACGTTGATGATGTCCCTGATGTGGGGAAAGAGACCAACAACCAAAGTAAAGTGGCGTGAGGGGAGAATGTGGGCTGAGGAAATGTTAACCTGGTGGGCCATTCCCATAGGCTTGGTGGGGGTGGCTGCAGTGGCAGGTTAATGCTGTGGACAGTGAAATATGTAACTAGGGTGAGGCTTTCTAAACAGTCGAGGGCGATGGGAGAGATCCCAGGGTGGCAGCCATCTTGTAGATGGTATGGGGTGGCATGACTGCTTGACCAGTGAGGGCCACCATGTGAGTATGGAGAGGCCCTGAAAACAGCAGGTCTGGAACAGATTCTACAATCTCTGGGAGTAGCACACCAGGGACAGAAATGCCAAAAAGCAGAAGTTGCTTGGACACTGCTATTAATAATAAGAAATCTGTCCCAGGCCGAGGCCCTAGCCAGAAGGGAAACTGAAGGTGTTAGAGAGGAATTAGACCAGGAGAGGGATATGAGGCTGGCCTCTTCGGTACTGGTCTCTGACCTTGCCAGTAAATTAGATAAGAGAGAAAAGGAGATGGAGGTGTTGGCATGCTGTTTTTTACATCTAGGAGGTCAAAAGGGAAAAAGCCCAGATCAGAATGATAATAAAAGGCCCATCCTGGGAGCCTAAAACCTGGAACCCCTGGGAAGAGTCAGGTAGTGAGGAAGAAGGAAGTGACCTAGAAATAGTGGGAGATGTTCCTCAGGTCTGACCTCTAATTCAAAGAAAGGGAAAAATCCATGGTCCAATATGCAGCTGGAGGTCTTAACAATAGCCCAGTGCAGGAGACCATGGTAATAAGAAAATACTCAGAACTATTAGAACTGGGAAAGACATTTAAACTAGCTATGAAGGAGCCTGTGGCCACCTGGCTTGTGAGGCTATGGGATATCGGGGCAAATGGAATCATTTTAAGTTCTACAGAAACAGAGAAGTTAAACAACATAACCACTCATCCCTCTTTGAGACAAAGACTTCACAATTTAACACAACATGAGGGAAACCAGTCCATGATGGATTGGCTCCTACAAGCCATGAAGGATACGTGGGTATCTCCAGCTGAGATTCCCCTGAATATTAGAGGTTGGAAAACCATTGAGGAAGGACAGAACTTGTTGAGGGAACTGGATATGAGGGAAGCTGTATTTGATGCCCAGTTCACAGGCCCAGACAGGACTGTGTTTATAGGAGACTTAAGGAAGAAACTGGTTCAGTAAGGCCCACAAGACTGGTATGGAGCTTTGGTGGCAGCGCTAAGCCCCACCATCGAGTGTGACCTGTATGAGGCTGGTGAGGCTCTGGCAGATTTAAATGATTTAGACCAACACGTAAACAGGGTTCGAAAGGTACTGAAGCAAGTAGACACAAGGGAAAAGAGACAGAACTCAGCAAAGGGGCCCCTCCTTGTCTCCTGAGCACAGATGTGGGTGGATCTATGCAGA
Source organism: Nannospalax galili (assembly GCF_000622305.1). Taxonomy (NCBI): domain Eukaryota; kingdom Metazoa; phylum Chordata; class Mammalia; order Rodentia; family Spalacidae; genus Nannospalax; species Nannospalax galili. The sequence continues at coordinate 6,593,471 of NW_008349068.1, read as the reverse complement.
GCAGAAGTTGCTAGGGACAAGATAGATGGGCAGCCAAATGCTGTGCTGGTGAGTCTGGGGAGAGCTTTAAGACCTGACCAGCAATTCACCACAGAAGTAAGAGAACTGGGGGACAAGGAGGTGCAGGTAACCCCAACTGTACCCCCTGCTCCAGAGAAAGGCAGCCTCATTGGATGGGACCTCCCTCAGCCGCTGCCTTGAAGGGGTGGCCAAGTTGCCCACAGGTGAGGGCCATACTGGGTCACCGGAGGCCACATGTCAAACTGAGGATTTATTGGTCCCCCACTAATATACAAAGCATGTGGGCCCTAGTGGATACTGGGGCAGAGTGTATACTAATTGACGGCAATACCCCAAAACATCAGGACAGTGGCTAGCAGTGGATGGGTATGGGGATAAAACCATACAAGTAAAGTGGACTAGACTCATTCTGGGAGTGGGCAATTATCCCCCCTCCAGGAGTACAAGGTGTGCATCTCTCCCCTTCAAGAGAATATTTTAGGGGTAGATGCCCTGTGGGTCATACCCTACATACTACTGTGGGAGAGTTTCAGCTGAGGGTATGAACAGTAAAGGCAATTACTTGGGGGTGAGAAAGATGGGAGCCAGTCAAATTGCCTACCCCATGGAGGGTGATGAGTATCAAACAGTACCAGCTGCCTGGGGGTTGAGATGAAATTACTGAAACCATCCAGGAACTTGAGCGAGTAGAAGTTATCCACCCAGAGTGAGTAGAAGTTATCCACCCAGCCCAGAGCCCTTTCAGTAGCCCCGTTTGGCCTATCAGGAAGCCAGATGGCTCCTAGAGAATGACTAGATTACCAGGAGTTAAATAAGGCGGTGCTTCCCATTCATGCAGCAGTGCCCAACATTGTGCTGCTAACTGATCAGCTGGTGTAGGAAATGGGGTCCTTCCATGCTGCAGTGGACCTTGCTAATGTATTCTTTAGTATTCCCTTGGTGGCTGAATCCCAAGATCAATTTGCATTCACGGGGAATGGATGACAATGGACTTTCAGAGTACTTCCCCAAGGTTACCTCCACAGCCTCATGGTTTGTCATGGGATGGTGGCCCAGGACCCGGCCCTGTTACCCTGCCCTCCGTCTGTAAGGATGTTCCACTACATAGATGCAGATTTGGAAGCTCATTTGGGGAACATGCAAGTGCACCTAAAGGAGCGAGGATGGGAAATAAACCCACAGAAGGTACAAGGGCTCGGTACAGTGGTAAAATTCTGAGTTTTATGGTCAGGCAGAACTCACATGATACCCAGTGCAGCAGTTGAGAAAATCTTACAACAGCCTGTACCAATAAATTCTAAGCAGTTACAGGTATTTTTGGGACTTCTTGGGTATTGGCGAATTTTTATACCTCACCTTTCTCAGGTTACCCACGCCCTGTATAATCTAATAACAAGAGGTGCTACATGGGATTGGGATGTAAAGGCCCAAGAGGCTTTTGAGCAGGCTAAGATACTGGCTGGGCAAGCTAAGCAGCTGTGTGCCCCAATACCTCAGTGTCCCTTCCTCTCAGAAGTGACCAGGAGCCCTGAAGGTTATGGGTGAGGCTTCTGGCAACAACAACCCAGACAGTCCCAATTGGGTTTGGGTCCCAATCATGGAAAGGGGCGGAGTCCTGGTACACAGCACTAGAACAGCAAGTGCTGGCTGTGTACAAAGCATTGCAACAGGTGGAATCAATTATGGACCTCACCCCCAGTACTGAAAAAACTGCATATCCCATAAAAGGATGGGTGGAGGGCCTGTTAGCCAAGCCTCTGTCAGGCATGGCTCAAAACCAAATGCTACAAAGATGGCATGCATATTTGCAACAGTGAGGGGTGGTGTCAGAAAGCCCGATCACTAATGCCATGCAAGCAGTACTAGTACCAGTGTCATTTCAAGGCACAGAGCTTCTCCCTCCACCTCCTATACTTGACACTCCAACAAGACCTGACCGAGTGCTAGAAGGGGCTCCCCAATTCCAGCTGATGCCTGGTATACTGATGGCACTAGCAGGGGTACCAGACAAGAATGGTTAGCAGTGGCAATACAGATGAACACTGACACTATATGGTTAAAGATGGGAGGAGAAAGTAGTCAATGGGCTGAATTGAGAGCTGTATGGATAGTAATAATGAGGGAGCCTTGACCAGTTACAATTTGTACTGATAGTTGGGCTGTGTTCAACGGTTTAACATTATGGATGGCTCAGTGGGAGAAAGAAAACTGGCAGGTGATGGGATGGCCCCTATGGGGACAACAAATGTGGAAGGACATATATAATAAAATGAAGGAGGAGATAGTGACCATGGTAGTTTACCATGTGGCAGCCCACTGCCTGGTGAGTCCCCCTGGGAATCGGGGAGCTGATGCCCTCACCAAGGTGAGGGCTATCTGCTCTCAGGTTCCTCTAGAAGAAGCTCACTGGATTCATATCAAGTCAGGCCACAGAAGAGCCGAGATGGGATGGATAATAGCCAAAGCAGCCAGCATTCTGGTAAAATATGCTGACATCCAACAGGCTGTCCAGGCCTGCGAGGCATGTTTCCGGTTACCACCCGGGAGGATGGATGCCATGATGGGACCCGTGCACAAGGCAGCTTCCCCTGTGAAAGACTGGAAAGTAGATTATATAGGGCCCTTGCCAGTCAGTGAGGGGTGTAAATATGCTTTCACTTGTGTGGACACTGCCACAGGCCTTACACAGGCCTTTCCTTGTAAGAGAGCGATGGACAAAGCTACTATTAAGGGGCTTACTGAACTCAGTGTCATGTATAGGTACCCGAGGTGAATTGACAGTGACAGAGGCACTCATTTCACAGGTGCAGGTGTACAAGCTTGGGCTGAGGATAATCAGGTTCAATGGTATTTCCACCTTCCATACAATCCTACAGGAGCAGGGTTAATGAAAGAAAAAATGTGTTGCTAAAGGAATAGTAGAAAGCTTTAAGCCCAGAAGGAATGCTACAGGGGTGGAAAAAGGCCCTTCCATAAGCCATAAGGTTCTTAAATGAAAATCCCAGTACCAGGGGTGGGTTGCCTCCCTATGAGCAGTTGGCCAAAGGGACCCCAGCAGTCCCCAAAACTATAAAGGTGATTGCCAATGTTGGTTGCAAACCTGAAGTGGACGGTTAAGACCCTATTGCTGAAGACACCACATGATATGAGCATGGGAGAGGGAGAAATCAAGCTTAGACTAAGCTGGAAACTCCCTGCCACTGGATGGGTGGCTTTCATGGTGCCAGAAGGTGCTATGCAAATGGCTGGTCCTGTTTAATGAAGGACCCTGCGTGCTGCACTATCAACATGCAAAGCAAGATGTTCCTGCTGGTGCAATAGTGGCTTGTCTAGTGTATGTACAACCAGCTAATTATCGATTGGACCGAATGCCCACTCCTAGGGATAGAACACACATCTGGTATTGTAGACCAGGCCAACCCCCTGTGGCAGGAGAGGTTATAGGCCCCAGTGGGGAAGCCACGGCAATTATATTGTTAGATGGATGTGATGCGCCTACTAAAGTACCATCCAAGCATTTGTGTTTATGCTCATGAACTATTATTGCAGTTACTGTTAACATGTTCTTACTTCTTGCTGTTTGTGTTTTTATAGTAGGTGGAATGCCACTAAATTGGGCCATCAGCCCATGACAAACAGAGGATGCAGAGACTTGGAAGAGTCCAGTGCCCCATTACAATGGGAAAAGGTTACCCCACCCCCTCTGAGGCTCAGGGATATTCACAGAAGAGGCGGGTAGAAAGCTTGTGAGAGCCAGAGGAAGGGGTGGAGAGTGTGACCTGAAGATGTTCCTCTGACCCTGTGACAAGCCATGTACCTACCTCCTTCCCACGCTTTGCAAAGAAGCCACTCCCCTTCCCTCTTCCAGCCAATCGGTTGACTATAGCCACTTGCAGGGGAGGGGCTCAGGGTATAAAATTTGGGAAAACCATGAAGCCGGTCCCTGGCCATTTTGTAAGCTGTCTGGAACCGCAGGATTTATGTCTGGGTGTGGACTTTTGGCATCAGCTGTGAATGGGGAAGCGCCTGCTTGTCTGTAAGTAAACCCGCACCCCAAGCTCAGTTAGCAAGTCCAATAAACTCAATTAAGATTCTTCAAACCAGGGTTTGGAGAACTTTTTCCTCAGGCTGTCACAAGGACCTTGGGAAGAGGGAATTGGATGCCACATGCACCTCCCAGCAGTGAATTTAACTTACACTTCTGTTTTTTTAAAAAACCAGCTAGGCATGATTTACCTCTCCTCTCTTTCTCCCTGTCTAATCATTCCACCATGGTTTCCCCATTTAAAGTGTCCCCATTATCACCATTTCTCCCTTGATAATACCAGTCTCCTATGATCCCATCTCTCTTGAGCTCCTTTTCCCTTTATCCCCAGGGTTCCTTGTGTAACCCTCCCTTCCCCTCCCATTTAAGTAGCCAGTTTTTATCCATTTCTCCCTTAGCCACACCTCTCCTACTGTTCTCTCTTGGGTTCTTTCTTTCCCTTTACCTCCCTGGTTACTTTTCATTATTCTAGTTCCTGCTGTTACATCTGGATACATACCCACATATAAAGATTTAGTGCTAGGAGCCACATATGAGGGAGAACATATGTCATTTGTTTTTCAGAGTCTGTGTTACTTCACTTAGTATAACAGTTTCTAGTTCCATCCATTTACTTGCATATTTCATGATTTTGTCTTTCTTTACCACTGAGTATAACTCCATTGTGTAAATGTACCACATTTTCTTATCAACTCATCAGTTGAGGGACACTTGGGTTTGCTTCCATCTCTTAGCTACTGTGAAAAGGGCAGCAACAAACATGGTTGTACAAGTGTCTCTGGAATAGGATGAGTCCTTGGGGTATATGCCAAATAGAGGTATAACTGGGTCAAATGGTAGGTTCATTTTTAGATTTTTCAGAGTTCTCCACACTGATTTCCATAGGGGTTGCATAGAGAATCACCAAAGATAACTGTCCTGGTTTGGTTTCTCTGGTTGTGATAAACTACCATCACCAAAAACAGTATATGAGAAATGGGTTTATTTTATCTTATACTTCCAAGTGACAGATAGTCCATTGAGGGAAGTCAAGGCAGAGACTGAAGCTGATACCACCAAGGAGTGCTACTTACTGGATTATTGCTCTTGGCTTGTTCAGCTACCTTCCACCTACCCAGGAATGGCACTGTCCACAATGGGTTGGACCGTTCTACATCAATTAGCAATTAAGAAAATGTCTCACAGATGTGCCCCCACCCAGTCTGATGAGGAAACTCCTCAATCTAGGTTCTTTCTTTCCAGATTACTCTAATTTCAGCCAGTTTGACAAAACCTAACCAGCACAATAATTGAATGAATTGGTAATCTTGGAATAACTTGGTTTTTGTTCTTTATCTGTTTGAAGATGATCTTGTGAAGTTATACTGAATTAATCTATTTCTAATAAAATCTGATATTGAGACTTATACAATGAATTTCATTTCTACCTATGTTTTGATTATTAATATTTTATCTTAGAAATTGGTTTGTATGAAATGTAATATTTATTAATTGAATATTTTATATTACCTTCTATTAACATTATTTTTATTAAGATGTCATAAAGGAAGACAAATGGCAACATTTTTAATTATGTCCACTTACTGGTCTTAAAACACTATGCAATTAAAATTGAATTATTTTTAAAGAATATACTTTTTTCTGCAACTATATTTTTCCCTGCTTCTTGGTTACTGCCCTTACAGTTTGAATTTTTAACTAAAAGTGAAATAAAATAGTAACATAATTCTACAGTGCTCTTGAAAATAAATTTCATTTTGAACACATTAAAATTGAAGCATACACTAAATATTATTCAAATGTACATGAGTACATGAAACCTGCTTTTAACTTATTCTGAAAGAAAAAGCCAGCTGAAATGTAAAAACATTCACGAAAATATTTTTCTACATAGTAAGTGCCTTTTAAAAATGACATTTAATTAGGAAGTTAAAAACACTCCAAATAATTATAACATCTTCACCTTTTCCCCCACACTGTGACTCACCAGCCACAAAATCAAAAACAAGTACAAAATTACTTGTTTTTGAGTGGAGGTGGTAATCAGAAGTCTGCTTAGAAACCATCAATTCAGTTCATGCATTTTCAGAAATGCTCTAAACTGTTCCTATGTGCTGTGTTTCCTGCTAAGAAAACCAGTTGTCACACATAACTTGTAAGATTTTCCCTAACCACAGATCTGGTGATCAGGCCTAGGTTATCTAAGAAAGAAGGGTGGATTTATGCTTTAGACAGTTTATAGAAGACCTGTTGAGAGTCAGTTACACTCTTTTTTTTTTTAAATTTTTAAAAATGATTTATTTAATAACAACATACTTAGAAGAAGCATATCATTACAACACAATTGACATATTCAATAACGTTTTCCTGAAGTAGGATGCATCTCTTTCAAATTTGGCTGTAAATTTTTAGGCTTACAGTTGAATTATTACAGTTATACAATATTGTACTCAGTATAAACCCTATAAGACATAAATTAAATGATGTTTTAACCTTTAAAAAGATCTCCATCTCATTATTAAAATACACAGTTTCATATAGAAAAATTCTTTTTCAATGCAATTGACATTGGATGTTTGCACATGCATTTCTAATCTCTAAATATCTATTATTACTAGTCACTGTTGGTTACTTTCTGAGCTTCTAGGCATCTGAGCATGGATATAAAGTCATCAAGTAGATTTCAATGGTAAAGTTTTTCATATCTACTAGTCATTAAGGAACAAATTTTTATGCTTTGAAGAATTATTATCATTGTTATTATTTTTTTTTACACCCACTTCCCAGGTAGCACCCTCCCATAGCCTCTCTCCCTCCACTAGAGCCCTTATACTCTGATATCCCTGCTACTGTCTGCTGTGTTGTTGGCACACCCAACATTCTCCACTACC